>NC_041393.1:694842709-694916570 GCF_002162155.2 Triticum dicoccoides
CAGTATGTATAGAGTAGTACCATTCCATTGTGATATGAAGTATATATTTGCTTTAATATTATTTTTTTAATGTAAGTAGATGACGGCTTAAGGACAATAACGAAGCACGAGGACTCTGTAGCCTGACAAAATTCATATTATATATTTTATTGCTAAAAAAATCATATTATATATAATGTAAGTGTTTCCTAGTTGGCATATCTATTATTTTCCCATCAATAAAAGATTGTGCCACCCCGCAAAAAAGAACATTGTGGTAACTCCAATGCATTTTTGATTTCCCTCTCTTCATATAAAAAATATCACAATCTTCTTAAGTGCCACTAAAACACTAATTGTATGTAAGATTGTTCAATTGGGCTACTGCCATCATCAATGATGTAATTGTCTGTAAGAATTTATTAATTAGGGCGGTGAATTCCACCTTAATAAATAGGCCAGTAAATTCTTGTCCGTGTAGAAGGTGTAGAGCTGGCCGTCTCTCTAACAGCTATGAATTTCTGTGCGTGCACAACATGTGCGTGTCCCGAGGGTGACAGTGCCTACGTTCTTATGAATTGGCTTTTGCATCAAAACGTGTCCTAGCCAAACATCCGCCATGGAAAGGTGCGTTGGCTTTTTTTTCCGGGTGCATTGTGTGGACGTGTGCTAGTTGGCCTTTTTTTTCTTGTTTGACTGCTTGCCATGGAAAGGTGCGTGTCCGTGTCATATTCTCCTTTCTTTTTTATCTTTTTCACAGGCGCCTAAGGTTTATTTTCCTTTCGTCCATGTACGGATGAATCTAATGGACGTGATGCCTATATACATGATCATGCCTAGATAATCTCATAACTATGCGATTTTCTATCAATTGCTCGATAGTAATTTGTTTACCCACCGTAATACTTATGCTTTTGAGAGAAGCCTCTATTGAAACCTATGGCCCCCGGGTCTACCTCTTATCATATTTGCTTTTAATCTATTTTTATTTGAATCTTTACTTTTTTGCATCTATATTATAAAACTAGCGGGGTCACCCGCGCATTTGCGCGGCTAGATTTCCATTTATCATTGTAATATTTTAATGATATACATTTAATATTGTTTGAAATTAATGGATGTTTGTAAAATTTAACTCATTTGAAAGGCGTGATAAAAGATTACTTGATTAATTTTTATGCAACAAAAATATCAAATTTATATATTAATTTATTAAAGAAAACTCGTTTTAAATAAATTTGTAAGGTGTGGTAAAACATATGATCTAAGAATGCTATATTGATGCTACATATGCATTACTAATGTCCTGCGTTGTTACGTTAGTAAATTAATTTAATATTAGCAGTATGTATAGAGTAGTACCATTCCATTGTGATATGAAGTATATATTTGCTTTAATATTATTTTTTTAATGTAAGTAGATGACGGCTTAAGGACAATAACAAAGCATGAGGACTCTGTAGCCTGACAAAATTCATATTATATATTCTATTGTTAAAAAAATCATATTATATATAATGTAAGTGTTTCCTAGTTGGCATATCTATTATTTTCCCATCAATAAAAGATTGTGCCACCCCGCAAAAAAGAACATTGTGGTAACTCCAATGCATTTTTGATTTCCCTCTCTTCATATAAAAAATATCACAATCTTCTTAACTGCCACTAAAACACTAATTGTATGTAAGATTGTTCAATTGGGCTGCTGCCATCATCAATGATGTAATTGTGTGTAAGAATTTATTAATTAGGGCGGTGAATTCCACCTTAATAAATAGGCCAGTAATTCTTGTCCGTGTAGAAGGTGTAGAGCTGGCCGTCTCTCTAACAGCTATGAATTTCTGTGCGTGCACAACATGTGCGTGTCCCGAGGGTGACAGTGCCTACGTTCTTATGAATTGGCTTTTGCAGCAAAACGTGTCCTAGCCAAACATCCGCCATGGAAAGGTGCATTGGCTTTTTTTTCCGGGTGCATTGTGTGGACGTGTGCTAGTTGGCCTTTTTTTCTTGTTTGACTGCTTGCCATGGAAAGGTGCGTGTCCGTGTCATATTCTCCTTTCTTTTTTATCTTTTTCACAGGCGCCTAAGGTTTTTTTTCTTTTCGTCCATGTACGGATGAATCTAATGGATGTGATGCCTATATACATGATCATGCCTAGATAATCTCATAACTATGTGATTTTCTATCAATTGCTCGACAGTAATTTGTTTACCCACCGTAATACTTATGCTTTTGAGAGAAGCCTCTATTGAAACCTATGGCCCCCGGGTCTATCTCTTATCATATTTGCTTTCAATCTATTTTTATTTGCATCTTTACTTTTTTGCATCTATATTATAAAACTAGCGGGGTCACCCGCGCATTTGCGCCGCTAGATTTCCATTTATCATTGTAATATTTTAATGATATACATTTAATATTGTTTGAAATTAATGGATGTTTGTAAAATTTAACTCATTTGAAAGGCGTGATAAAAGATTACTTGATTAATTTTTGTGCAACAAAAATATCAAATTTATATATTAATTTATTAAAGAAAACTCGTTTTAAATAAATGTGTAAGGTGTGGTAAAACATATGATCTAAGAATGCTATATTGATGCTACATATGCATTACTAATGTCCTGCGTTGTTACGTTAGTAAATTAATTTAATATTAGCAGTATGTATAGAGTAGTACCATTCCATTGTGATATGAAGTATATATTTGCTTTAATATTATTTTTTTAATGTAAGTAGATGACGGCTTAAGGACAATAACGAAGCACGAGGACTCTGTAGCCTGACAAAATTCATATTATATATTTTATTGCTAAAAAATCATATTATATATAATGTAAGTGTTTCCTAGTTGGCATATCTATTATTTTCCCATCAATAAAAGATTGTGCCACCCCGCAAAAAAGAACATTGTGGTAACTCCAATGCATTTTTGATTTCCCTCTCTTCATATAAAAAATATCACAATCTTCTTAAGTGCCACTAAAACACTAATTGTATGTAAGATTGTTCAATTGGGCTACTGCCATCATCAATGATGTAATTGTCTGTAAGAATTTATTAATTAGGGCGGTGAATTCCACCTTAATAAATAGGCCAGTAAATTATTGTCCGTGTAGAAGGTGTAGAGCTGGCCGTCTCTCTAACAGCTATGAATTTCTGTGCGTGCACAACATGTGCGTGTCCCGAGGGTGACAGTGCCTACGTTCTTATGAATTGGCTTTTGCATCAAAACGTGTCCTAGCCAAACATCCGCCATGGAAAGGTGCGTTGGCTTTTTTTTCCGGGTGCATTGTGTGGACGTGTGCTAGTTGGCCTTTTTTTTCTTGTTTGATTGCTTGCCATGGAAAGGTGCGTGTCCGTGTCATATTCTCCTTTCTTTTTTATCTTTTTCACAGGCGCCTAAGGTTTATTTTCCTTTCGTCCTTGTAGGGATGAATCTAATGGACGTGATGCCTATATACATGATCATGCCTAGATAATCTCATAACTATGCGATTTTCTATCAATTGCTCGATAGTAATTTGTTTACCCACCGTAATACTTATGCTTTTGAGAGAAGCCTCTATTGAAACCTATGGCCCCCGGGTCTATCTCTTATCATATTTGCTTTTAATCTATTTTTATTTGAATCTTTACTTTTTTGCATCTATATTATAAAACTAGCGGGGTCACCCGCGCATTTGCGCGGCTAGATTTCCATTTATCATTGTAATATTTTAATGATATACATTTAATATTGTTTGAAATTAATGGATGTTTGTAAAATTTAACTCATTTGAAAGGCGTGATGAAAGATTACTTGATTAATTTTTGTGCAACAAAAATATCAAATTTATATATTAATTTATTAAAGAAAACTCGTTTTAAATAAATTTGTAAGGTGTGGTAAAACATATGATCTAAGAATGCTATATTGATGCTACATATGCATTACTGATGTCCTGCGTTGTTACGTTAGTAAATTAATTTAATATTACCAGTATGTATAGAGTAGTACCATTCCATTGTGATATGAAGTATATATTTGCTTTAATATTATTTTTTTAATGTAAGTAGATGACGGCTTAAGGACAATAACGAAGCACGAGGACTCTGTAGCCTGACAAAATTCATATTATATATTTTATTGCTAAAAAAATCATATTATATATAATGTAAGTGTTTCCTAGTTGGCATATCTATTATTTTCCCATCAATAAAAGATTGTGCCACCCCGCAAAAAAGAACATTGTGGTAACTCCAATGCATTTTTGATTTCCCTCTCTTCATATAAAAAATATCACAATCTTCTTAAGTGCCACTAAAACACTAATTGTATGTAAGATTGTTCAATTGGGCTACTGCCATCATCAATGATGTAATTGTCTGTAAGAATTTATTAATTAGGGCGGTGAATTCCACCTTAATAAATAGGCCAGTAAATTATTGTCCGTGTAGAAGGTGTAGAGCTGGCCGTCTCTCTAACAGCTATGAATTTCTGTGCGTGCACAACATTTGCGTGTCCCGAGGGTGACAGTGCCTACGTTCTTATGAATTGGCTTTTGCATCAAAACGTGTCCTAGCCAAACATCCGCCATGGAAAGGTGCGTTGGCTTTTTTTTCCGGGTGCATTGTGTGGACGTGTGCTAGTTGGCCTTTTTTTTCTTGTTTGATTGCTTGCCATGGAAAGGTGCGTGTCCGTGTCATATTCTCCTTTCTTTTTTATCTTTTTCACAGGCGCCTAAGGTTTATTTTCCTTTCGTCCATGTAGGGATGAATCTAATGGACGTGATGCCTATATACATGATCATGCCTAGATAATCTCATAACTATGCGATTTTCTATCAATTGCTCGAGAGTAATTTGTTTACCCACCGTAATACTTATGCTTTTGAGAGAAGCCTCTATTGAAACCTATGGCCCCCGGGTCTATCTCTTATCATATTTGCTTTTAATCTATTTTTATTTGAATCTTTACTTTTTTGCATCTATATTATAAAACTAGCGGGGTCACCCGCGCATTTGCGCGGCTAGATTTCCATTTATCATTGTAATATTTTAATGATATACATTTAATATTGTTTGAAATTAATGGATGTTTGTAAAATTTAACTCATTTGAAAGGCGTGATGAAAGATTACTTGATTAATTTTTGTGCAACAAAAATATCAAATTTATATATTAATTTATTAAAGAAAACTCGTTTTAAATAAATTTGTAAGGTGTGGTAAAACATATGATCTAAGAATGCTATATTGATGCTACATATGCATTACTGATGTCCTGCGTTGTTACGTTAGTAAATTAATTTAATATTACCAGTATGTATAGAGTAGTACCATTCCATTGTGATATGAAGTATATATTTGCTTTAATATTATTTTTTTAATGTAAGTAGATGACGGCTTAAGGACAATAACAAAGCATGAGGACTCTGTAGCCTGACAAAATTCATATTATATATTTTATTGCTAAAAAATCATATTATATATAATGTAAGTGTTTCCTAGTTGGCATATCTATTATTTTCCCATCAATAAAAGATTGTGCCACCCCGCAAAAAAGAACATTGTGGTAACTCCAATGCATTTTTGATTTCCCTTTCTTCATATAAAAAATATCACAATCTTCTTAAGTGCCACTAAAACACTAATTGTATGTAAGATTGTTCAATTGGGCTGCTGCCATCATCAATGATGTAATTGTGTGTAAGAATTTATTAATTAGGGCGGTGAATTCCACCTTAATAAATAGGCCAGTAAATTCTTGTCCGTGTAGAAGGTATAGAGCTGGCCGTCTCTCTAACAGCTATGAATTTCTGTGCGTGCACAACATGTGCGTGTCCCGAGGGTGACAGTGCCTACGTTCTTATGAATTGGCTTTTGCATCAAAACGTGTCCTAGCCAAACATCCGCCATGGAAAGGTGCGTTGGCTTTTTTTTCCGGGTGCATTGTGTGGACGTGTGCTAGTTGGCCTTTTTTTTTCTTGTTTGACTGCTTGCCATGGAAAGGTGCGTGTCCGTGTCATATTCTCCTTTCTTTTTTATCTTTTTTGCAGGCGCCTAAGGTTTTTTTTCTTTTCGTCCATGTACGGATGAATCTAATGGACGTGATGCCTATATACATGATCATGCCTAGATAATCTCATAACTATGCGATTTTCTATCAATTGATCGACAGTAATTTGTTTACCCACCGTAATACTTATGCTTTTGAGAGAAGCCTCTATTGAAACCTATGGCCCCCGGGTCTATCTCTTATCATATTTGCTTTCAATCTATTTTTATTTGCATCTTTACTTTTTTGCATCTATATTATAAAACTAGCGGGGTCACCCGCGCATTTGCGCGGCTTGATTTCCATTTATCATTGTAATATTTTAATGATATACATTTAATATTGTTTGAAATTAATGGATGTTTGTAAAATTTAACTCATTTTAAAGGCGTGATAAAAGATTACTTGATTAATTTTTGTGCAACAAAAATATCAAATTTATATATTAATTTATTAAAGAAAACTCGTTTTAAATAAATTTGTAAGGTGTGGTAAAACATATGATCTAAGAATGCTATATTGATGCTACATATGCATTACTGATGTCCTGCGTTGTTACGTTAGTAAATTAATTTAATATTAGCAGTATGTATAGAGTAGTACCATTCCATTGTGATATGAAGTATATATTTGCTTTAATATTATTTTTTTAATGTAAGTAGATGACGGCTTAAGGACAATAACGAAGCACGAGGACTCTGTAGCCTGACAAAATTCATATTATATATTTTATTGCTAAAAAAATCATATTATATATAATGTAAGTGTTTCCTAGTTGGCATATCTATTATTTTCCCATCAATAAAAGATTGTGCCACCCCGCAAAAAAGAACATTGTGGTAACTCCAATGCATTTTTGATTTCCCTCTCTTCATATAAAAAATATCACAATCTTCTTAAGTGCCACTAAAACACTAATTGTATGTAAGATTGTTCAATTGGGCTACTGCCATCATCAATGATGTAATTGTCTGTAAGAATTTATTAATTAGGGCGGTGAATTCCACCTTAATAAATAGGCCAGTAAATTATTGTCCGTGTAGAAGGTGTAGAGCTGGCCGTCTCTCTAACAGCTATGAATTTCTGTGCGTGCACAACATTTGCGTGTCCCGAGGGTGACAGTGCCTACGTTCTTATGAATTGGCTTTTGCATCAAAACGTGTCCTAGCCAAACATCCGCCATGGAAAGGTGCGTTGGCTTTTTTTTCCGGGTGCATTGTGTGGACGTGTGCTAGTTGGCCTTTTTTTTCTTGTTTGATTGCTTGCCATGGAAAGGTGCGTGTCCGTGTCATATTCTCCTTTCTTTTTTATCTTTTTCACAGGCGCCTAAGGTTTATTTTCCTTTCGTCCATGTAGGGATGAATCTAATGGACGTGATGCCTATATACATGATCATGCCTAGATAATCTCATAACTATGCGATTTTCTATCAATTGCTCGAGAGTAATTTGTTTACCCACCGTAATACTTATGCTTTTGAGAGAAGCCTCTATTGAAACCTATGGCCCCCGGGTCTATCTCTTATCATATTTGCTTTTAATCTATTTTTATTTGAATCTTTACTTTTTTGCATCTATATTATAAAACTAGCGGGGTCACCCGCGCATTTGCGCGGCTAGATTTCCATTTATCATTGTAATATTTTAATGATATACATTTAATATTGTTTGAAATTAATGGATGTTTGTAAAATTTAACTCATTTGAAAGGCGTGATGAAAGATTACTTGATTAATTTTTGTGCAACAAAAATATCAAATTTATATATTAATTTATTAAAGAAAACTCGTTTTAAATAAATTTGTAAGGTGTGGTAAAACATATGATCTAAGAATGCTATATTGATGCTACATATGCATTACTGATGTCCTGCGTTGTTACGTTAGTAAATTAATTTAATATTACCAGTATGTATAGAGTAGTACCATTCCATTGTGATATGAAGTATATATTTGCTTTAATATTATTTTTTTAATGTAAGTAGATGACGGCTTAAGGACAATAACAAAGCATGAGGACTCTGTAGCCTGACAAAATTCATATTATATATTTTATTGCTAAAAAATCATATTATATATAATGTAAGTGTTTCCTAGTTGGCATATCTATTATTTTCCCATCAATAAAAGATTGTGCCACCCCGCAAAAAAGAACATTGTGGTAACTCCAATGCATTTTTGATTTCCCTTTCTTCATATAAAAAATATCACAATCTTCTTAAGTGCCACTAAAACACTAATTGTATGTAAGATTGTTCAATTGGGCTGCTGCCATCATCAATGATGTAATTGTGTGTAAGAATTTATTAATTAGGGCGGTGAATTCCACCTTAATAAATAGGCCAGTAAATTCTTGTCCGTGTAGAAGGTGTAGAGCTGGCCGTCTCTCTAACAGCTATGAATTTCTGTGCGTGCACAACATGTGCGTGTCCCGAGGGTGACAGTGCCTACGTTCTTATGAATTGGCTTTTGCATCAAAATGTGTCCTAGCCAAACATCCGCCATGGAAAGGTGCGTTGGCTTTTTTTCCCGGGTGCATTGTGTGGACGTGTGCTAGTTGGCCTTTTTTTTCTTGTTTGACTGCTTGCCATGGAAAGGTGCGTGTCCGTGTCATATTCTCCTTTCTTTTTTATCTTTTTCGCAGGCGCCTAAGGTTTTTTTTTCTTTTCGTCCATGTACGGATGAATCTAATGGACGTGATGCCTATATACATGATCATGCCTAGATAATCTCATAACTATGCGATTTTCTATCAATTGCTCGACAGTAATTTGTTTACCCACCGTAATACTTATGCTTTTGAGAGAAGCCTCTATTGAAACCTATGGCCCCCGGGTCTATCTCTTATCATATTTGCTTTCAATCTATTTTTATTTGCATCTTTACTTTTTTGCATCTATATTATAAAACTAGCGGGGTCACCCGCGCATTTGCGCGGCTTGATTTCCATTTATCATTGTAATATTTTAATGATATACATTTAATATTGTTTGAAATTAATGGATGTTTGTAAAATTTAACTCATTTTAAAGGCGTGATAAAAGATTACTTGATTAATTTTTGTGCAACAAAAATATCAAATTTATATATTAATTTATTAAAGAAAACTCGTTTTAAATAAATTTGTAAGGTGTGGTAAAACATATGATCTAAGAATGCTATATTGATGCTACATATGCATTACTGATGTCCTGCGTTGTTACGTTAGTAAATTAATTTAATATTAGCAGTATGTATAGAGTAGTACCATTCCATTGTGATATGAAGTATATATTGGCTTTAATATTATTTTTTTAATGTAAGTAGATGACGGCTTAAGGACAATAACAAAGCATGAGGACTCTGTAGCCTGACAAAATTCATATTATATATTTTATTGCTAAAAAATCATATTATATATAATGTAAGTGTTTCCTAGTTGGCATATCTATTATTTTCCCATCAATAAAAGATTGTGCCACCCCGCAAAAAAGAACATTGTGGTAACTCCAATGCATTTTTGATTTCCCTCTCTTCATATAAAAAATATCACAATCTTCTTAAGTGCCACTAAAACACTAATTGTATTTAAGATTGTTCAATTGGGCTGCTGCCATCATCAATGATGTAATTGTGTGTAAGAATTTATTAATTAGGGCGGTGAATTCCACCTTAATAAATAGGCCAGTAAATTCTTGTCCGTGTAGAAGGTGTAGAGCTGGCCGTCTCTCTAACAGCTATGAATTTCTGTGCGTGCACAACATGTGCGTGTCCCGAGGGTGACAGTGCCTACGTTCTTATGAATTGGCTTTTGCATCAAAACGTGTCCTAGCCAAACATCCGCCATGGAAAGGTGCGTTGGCTTTTTTTCCGGGTGCATTGTGTGGACGTGTGCTAGTTGGCCATTTTTAAATAACTTAAATCTACAACGGTAAATCATCACCGTTCGTTTTCTATCGTTTTAATAATATAATAAATACCACAAATATATTTATCTTATCATACTATCTCTATCAGATCTCACTTTCGCAAGTGGCCGTGAAGGGATTGACAACCCCTTTATTGTGTTGGTTGCAAGTTCTCAGTTTGTTTGTGTAGGCGCGTGGGACTTTTGAGGAGCCTCCTACTGGATTGATACCTTGGTTCTCAAAAACTGAGGGAAATACTTACGCTACACTTGCTGCATCACCCTCTCCTCTTCGGGGAAAACCAACGCTAGCTCAAGACGTAGAAAGAAGGATTTTTTGCGCCGTTGCCAGGGAGGTCTTCGCTCAAGTCGAGACATACCAAGTACCTATCACAAACTCATCTCCCTCGCATTTACATTATTTGCCATTTGCCTCTCGTTTTCCTCTCCCCCACTTCACCCTTGCCGTTTTATTCTCCCTCTCTTTCCCAATCTCCTCCTCTCTTTTCGCTTGCCTTTTTCCGTTGCCCGTGTGTTTGCTCGTTTACCTCGTCATTATGGCTAGTCCTCCTATCCTTATTATCTCTCCCGAACAAGAAACTCTCAATTTTAAGCAAAGGGACGGAGAAAAATTAAAAGATGCTTGGCATAGAATTTGCAATGCCCAATATAAATCTCCTAGGAAGCTTTCCACTTCCATTCTTCTCCGTAATTTTTATGTAGGCATTACTCCTTGGAATAGATGTGTTCTTGATATTGCTACCGGAGGTGATTTGATGAGTAGCCATACGTTTGATGCTTATAGAGCTATGTTAGATTTATTTGGCTCACCACCTCTTTTGGTTAATGGAACTGTTTTAACTTTAGAACACGTTATGCAACGGCTTGATATTATTGAAAATAAAATTGCCACTTTTGAGTTGATTGAAAATTTGGATAAAAAGGTTCATAATCTTATCACCCAATATGAATCTAGGGTTGGAGTTACCTTGAAAAATCTTAAAGCAAAAGAACCTATAGTTAATGAAAAATTAGATCTCGATTCTGCTAGAATTGGTAAACTTCAGGATATAATTACCAACTTAGGTTCGGCTTTTTCTCCCATGAAAAGTACCCCAAAACCCCCTACAAAAACCACCAAGCTCATCTATGTTCCTAAAAATAAAGGTGAAACTTCTATTAAGGGAGACGCGGACCTCAAATCTATTTGTGTTCTCCCCAATGGTCTCTCTATCATTAAGGAACCTTTTGCTACCAATGAATTTCTTGAATTTTTGCCTAAAGGTTTGGCCATTACTAAAAAGGGAGAGATCCCTGGAGATCGCGATCTTGCTACTTATGAATCAAGTGCCAAAGATGGCACCCGTTAGATTTATCTTCGCTTTTATGCCTAGCTAGGGGCGTTAAACGATAGCGCTAGTTGGGAGGCAACCCAATTTTCTTTATATTCTCTGTTTTTGTTCCTGTTTAGTGTTAAATTTTGTTTCTACTTTCTGTTTATATGTGTTTTTATCTTTTGTTTAGTGTTTGTGCCAAGTAGAACCTATAGGATAAACTATGATGATGGTTGATTTGATTCTGCTGAAAAACAGAAACTTTGCGCTCACGAGACAAAAATCAATAAATCACAGAAACGTGATTTTGAATTGATTCTTTTTGATGATGATCAATAAACAAATTTTCCAGTACGTCCTATTTTGGTAGGATTTTTAGAGTTCCAGAAGTTTGCGTTAGTTACAGATTGCTACAGACTGTTCTGTTTTTGACAGATTCTGTTTTTCGTGTGTTGTTTGCTTATTTCAATGCATCTATGGCTAATAAATTAGTTTATAAACCATAAGGAAGTTGGAATACAGTAGGTTTAACACCAAAATAAATATAGAATGAGTTTATTACAGTACCTTATGTGGTGGTTTTGTTTTCTTTCACTAACAGAGCTTATAAGATTTCCGGTTGAGTTTTGTGTTGTGAAGTTTTCAAGTTTTGGGTAAAGCTTTTATGGACTATGGAATAAAGAGTGGAAAGAGCCTAAGCTTGGGGATGCCCAAGGCACCCCAAGATATTCAAGAATAGCCAAAATCCTAAGCTTGGGGATGCCCCGGGAAGGCATCCCCTCTTTCGTCTTCTTTCACTGGTAACTTTACTTGGAGCTATATTTTTATTCGCCATATGATATGTGTTTTGCTTGGAGCGTCGTGTATTATATTGGTCTTTGCTTGTTACTTTACCACAACCATCCTTTCTGTACACACCGCTAGGGAGAAGCCTATTTGATTAGAATTTGCTAGAATACTTTATGTGCTTCACTTATATCTTTTGAGCTTGATAGTTTTTGCTCTAGTGCTTCACGTATATCTTTTAGAGCATGGTGGTGGATTAATTTTGAAGAAATTTCTAGTCTCTCATGCTTCACTTATATTATTTTGAGAGTCTCTTAGAATAGCATGGTATTTGCTACGGTTATATTTTGGTCCTAGAATGATGAGCATCCAAGTTGGGTATAATAAAAACTATCATAGAAAGTGAATTGGATGCTATGATCAATTTGATGCTTGATAATTGTTTTGAGATATGAAGGTAGTGATATTAAAGTCATGCTAATTGGGTGATTATGAATTTAAAGAATGTTTGTGTTGAAGTTTGTGATTCCCGTAGCATGCACGTATGGTGAACCGCTTTGTGATGAAGTTGGAGCACAATTTTATTTATTGAATGTCTTCATTATGAGTGGCAGTCGAGGACGAGCGATGGTCTTTTCCTACCAATCTATCCCCCTAGGAGCATGCGCGTAGTGCTTTGGTTTTTGATGACTTCTATTTTTTTACAACAAGTATATGAGTTCTTTTGACTAATGGTGAGTCCATGGATTATACGCACCCTTTCACCCTTCCATTATTGCTAGCCTCTCTTGTACCATGCAACTTTCGCCGGTACCATACACCCACCATATACCTTCCTCAAAACAGCCACCATACCTACCTATTATGGCATTTCCATAGCCATTCTGAGATATATTGCCATGCAACTTTTCACCGTTCCATTTATTATGACATGTTTCATCATTGTCATATTGCTCTTTGCATGATCATGTAGTTGACATCGTATTTGTGGCAAAGCCACCATCATAATCTTCATACATGTCGCTCTTGATTCATTGCATATCCCGGTATACCGCCAGAGGCATTCACATAGAGTCATATCTTGTTCTAGCTTTGAGTTGTAATTTTTGAGTTGTAAATCCATAAAAGTGTGATGATCTCCATTAGTAGAGCATTGTCCTAGTGAGGAAAGGATGATGAAGACTATGATTCCCCCACAAGTCGGGATGAGACTTCAGACTTTACAAAAAAAAAGAGAAGGCCAAATAAAAAAAGAGAAAGAAAAAAAGAGAAGAAGAAAAAAAAGAATGAGAGAAAAAGAGAGAAGGGGCAATGCTACTATCTCTTTTTCCACACTTGTGCTTCAAAATAGCACCATGATCTTCATGATAGAGAGTCTCATATGTTGTCACTTTCATATACTAGTGGGAATTTTTCATTATAGAACTTGGCTTGTATATTCCAATGATGGGCTTCCTCAAAATGCCCTAGGTCTTCGTGAGCAAGCAAGTTGGATGCACTCCCACTAGTTTTCTTTTGTTGAGCTTTCATATATTTATAGCTCTAGTGCATCCGTTGCATGGCAATCCCTACTCACGCACATTGATATCTATTAATGGGCATCTCCATAGCCCATTGATACGCCTAGTTGATGTGAGACTATCTTCTCCTTTTTTGTCTTCCCCACAACCACCATTCTATTCCACATATAGTGTTATGTCCATGGCTCACGCTCATGTATTGCGTGAAAGTTGAAAGAGTTTGAGATTATTAAAGTATGAAACAATTGCTTGGCTCGTCATCGGGGTTGTGCATGATTAAGTACTTTGTGTGATGAAGATAGAGCAACAGCCAGACTATATGATTTTGTAGGGATAACTTTCTTTGGCCATGTTATTTTGAGAAGACATGATTACTTTGCTTAGTATGCTTGAAGTATTACTATTTCTTATGTCAATATGAACTTTTATTTTGTATTATTTGGATCTGAACATTCATGCCACATTAAAGAAAATTACATTGAGAATTATGCTAGGTAGCATCCCACATCAAAAATTCTCTTTTTATCATTTACCTACTCGAGGACGAGCAGGAATTAAGCTTGGGGATGCTTGATACGTCTCCAACGTATCTATAATTTTTGATTGTTCCATGCTATTATATTACCTGTTTTGGATGTTTATGGGCTTTATTTTATACATTATTATCATTTTTGGGACTAACCTACTAACCGGAGGCCCAGCCCATATTGTTGTTTTTTTGCCTATTTCAGTATTTCGAAGAAAAGAAATATCAAACGGAGTCCAAACGGAATGAAACCTTCGGGAGCGTGATTTTTGGAACGAACAAGATCCGAAGAGCTTGGAGTGCAAGTCAAGAAACAACCGGAGCCTCCACGAGATAGGAGGGCCCCCCTGTAGGGCACGCCCCCCCTGTCTCGTGGGCCCCTCGGGCGTCCACCGACGTACTTCTTCCTCCTATATATACCTACGGACCCCGAAAACATCCGGGGGCACCACAAAACACAATTTCCACCACCGTAACCTTCTGTATCCGCGAGATCCTATCTTGGAGCCTTCGTCGGCACTCTGCCGGAGGGGGAATCGACCACGGAGGGCCTCTACATCAACATCCTTGCCCCTCCTATGAGTTGTGAGTAGTTTACCACAGACCTACGGGTCCATAGTTATTAGCTATATGGCTTCTTCTCTCTTTTTGGATCTCAATACAATGTTCTCCCCCTCTCTTGTGGAGATCTATTCGATGTAATCTCTTTTTGCGGTGTGTTTGTCGAGATCCGATGAATTGTGGGTTTATGATCAGATTTATGTATGGATATTAATTGAATCTTCTCTAAATTCTTTTATGTATGATTGAGTTATCTTTGCAATTCTCTTCGAATTATCGGTTTGGTTTGGCCTACTAGATTGATCTTTCTTGCCATGGGAGAAGTGCTTAGCTTTGGGTTCAATCTTGCGGTGTTCTTACCCAGTGACAGAAAGGGTTGCAAGACACATATTGTATTGTTGCCATCGAGGATAACAAGATGGGGTTTATATCATATTGCATGAATTTATCCCTCTACATCATGTCATCTTGCTTAATGTGTTGCACTGTTCTTATGAACTTAATACTCTAGATGCATGCTAGATAGCGGTTGATGTGTGGAGTAATAGTACTAGATGCAGGCAGGAGTCGGTCTACTTGTTATGGACGTGATGCCTATATACATGATCATGCCTAGATAATCTCATAACTATGCGCTTTTATATCAATTGCTCGACAGTAATTTGTTCACCCACCGTAATACTTATGCTCTCGAGAGAAGCCTCTAGTGAAACCTATGGCCCCCGGGTCTATCTCTTATCATATTTGCTTTCAATCTACTTTTATTTGCATCTTTACTTTTTTGCATCTATATTATAAAATACCAAAAATATATTTATCTTATCATACTATCTCTATCAGATCTCACTTTCGCAAGTGGACGTGAAGGGATTGACAACCCCTTTATTGCGTTGGTTGCGAGTTCTCAGTTTGTTTGTGTAGGCGCGTGGGACTTTTGAGGAGCCTCCTACTAGATTGATACCTTGGTTCTGAAAAAACTGAGGGAAATACTTACGCTACACTTGCTGCATCACCCTCTCCTCTTCGGGGAAAACCAGCGCTAGCTCAAGACGTAGCAAACGGCCGTAGTGCTTCTTCAACCTCTAGTCTTCTTGCTTCAGCCGCCCAAACCAGCGCTGGTCGTGCCTCACCGCCGCCTACTACTCCCACCGCTGGCCAGGCCATCCCTCTACTCACCCACACCCCCTGTTATTCTGCGGCGACGGCAGCCTCACACCGCAGCGAACCAGTGAACCCTCGTACTCCTCTACGCGTGGGCATCCACTGCCGCATCTTCCCCGGCTCCACGTCGTCCCCTTCCTAGGCCTTGCCGTTGTCCACTGCCTTGGTGCTCTCGGCGCGGCGTGGTCAACATGGTCAAGGAACGGCTTCCATCGGACGTGAACTGTACTTGGAGAGGCTGACAGCTGGGTCCACGGCCGCAGGAAGGAAGTGCCTCCTTATTACGTGCAAAAGAAGTATTCCTTCACCTAACAACGGGGACCCACCGGACGGGCCACCGTATTTCATGAAAGAAACATTTCCCCCTCACTGATGGGACCCACCAGGTACATCTTTGCATGCAAGGAAGTGCCTGACAGTCGGGACCCACCTGGTCGAAGCGTACGTAGCATTGTCATTCTGGTCGCGAATGTGTACGTACATATATACTGGTGGATGTAGAGGCGCGCACGTGTCGTAGTTGAGGCGCGCACGTGTCGTAGTAGAGGCGCGCACGTAGCATGTATACATACGTACAGCGGCCAGGGTGCAAGAAAGAAAATACGGCCATGTATGTGTACATACGGGCGGGGTCTCAAACGCCTACTCGCGCATATATACGTACGGCCAGGGCTCGTGTACATTGGCTGGGTCGGAATGGAGAAACAGCGTCGTCGTCGTGTTCATGGGGAGCCAACCGGCTGGGTCGGAACAGAATGCATGGTTGTGTTCATCGGGAGGGCTTGGACGGAACAGGTGATTGAAACGAGGGCTGGCGTACCGCAGAACGGAGGAAAAGGCCTTGTGTTTGACCGGCCACGTTCGAAACGGGATCATGTTCATCGGGAGGGGTCTGGCGTACCGCAAAATGGAGGAAACGGACCTCCTACGGTCGAAACGGGGGTCCTGTTGATCGGGAGGGGTGTGGCGTACCGCAAAACATACGAAACGGGGTTCCTGTTCATCGGGAGGGGTGTGGCGTACCGCAAAACGGGACTCCACGGGATACTGTTCATCTCCACCATCGACCTCCTCCAGCCTCCACGGGCTACTGTTCATCCACCGTCGACCTCCTCCAGCCTCCACCTGCGACTGTTCATCCACGGGCTCCTGTTCATCCAGCCTCCACCGCGCGCTACTCCACCGGCTACTGTTCAACCACCCCTCTCCACGGGCTCCTGTTCAACCACCCCTCCACGGGCTACTGTTCATCCACCCCTCCACCGTCTACTGTTCATCCAGCCCTCCACGGGGTCCTGTTCATCCAGCCCCAACCGGCTCGATCGATCGGGGTCCTGTTCATCCGGCCCCAACCGAGATCGATCGGGGTCCTGTTCATCCAGAGGCAACGCCACGGGTCCTGTTCATCCACTCCCACCGCTCACTGCTCATCCACCCCCCCCTCCCGCAACGCTCACTGTTCATCTAGAGAGGCAGCATCGATCGGCTTCAGTTAGCAGCAGTAGCGAAGGAATCGATCGCTCGGGTTCAGTTAACAGCCATCGATCGATCGCTCAGGTTCAGTAACGCGTAGCCTGCAGTGCAATCGCTCGTGTTCAGTTAGGGCCCAACGCCTCGCTCGGGTTCAGTTACAACGCCTCGCACACACGCGCGTACATGTACGAGAGAAACGCGCATCGCTCGGCCCCCGACCACCCACCGTAACCGGGAACTTCCCAAAAATTTCCTCGCCCTCGCTTCTACCACGGTTTTTTCCGTCATGGACGGCCCAAAGAATGTCATGCAGCTGCGTCTCCGGCCCGCGCAGGACGAAAAGCCCATTTTCTGTCATGATTTTTTGTCATAGAAGTAGGAGCCCACCACATCTATGATGATACCGGGATTTGTCATAATTATCGTCATAGAAGTGTCATATGTATGACAGAAAAAAATTCGTTCGGCCCAAAATGTCACGGATATGTCTTTTTTTGTAGTGTTTGCACCCCCTATAATACCACACACATAATCCAATCGACCGCCTCCGGGCACCGAGACGTAGGGCTGTTACGTCCACTGAGAAGGGCCTGAACTCGTAAGTCTCGCCATAGCTGAGATCTTGCCTCTCCATACTTACCCCCCTTTCTACTGTCAGTCTTAGGACCACGACAATAAGTACTTGGACAATACTTTATGTTCAGTTATAAATTTTTTGAACTTTTGAATTCGTAAGCTAAGTCACTGGTCATATGGCATGCAGTGCTATCGGTGGATTGTGACAAGAAGGCTGTGATGAAGGGGATAATTCATGGGGCGTGTGACTATTTTATGAAGCCAGTGCATACCAATGAGCTCAAAAACATATGGCATCATATTGAAAGTAGGAGAAGATCCCAAGCAATAATCCACATGAGTAGGGATAATGATGACGATCAGAGAGTACAGACTGGGACTCTTGCCAAGAGTAAGGACCCAAAGAATAAGAGCAATGATGAATATGATTCTAACGAGAACAAAGAGAGCACTCACGCATCCACTACCCATAAGAACCCAAGGGTGACATGGACAATTGAGCTACATAACAAGTTTCTAGAAGCTATCAACCAGATCGGCCTTGATAGTAAGACAACACATTTTGTGCCTCATTCATTGACACGATGCTTGTGGTTATTTGGTACTTTTCATTAACAATTATTTTAATGACATTTTTGTAGAGGTTGCTCCAAACAAGATATTGGAGCTGATGAATGTGGATTACCTCACTAGACATAACATTGCAAGTCATCTACAGGTTGATTTTTTCCATAATGCTTAATTTTGATGTTTGCTTTCCTATTATTCATAGTCTATATTTTTATTTCAGAAGTATAGGTTGTACTTGAACAGAGTCAAGGAAAATCCACTTGGTGATGCAACTGAAAGACATAACTCATCCATGAAAAATCGGGCGAATTTTATTCATGACCATCAACATGAAAGATGGCATGTATCCTCAGGTGGCAATGCCTCCTGGAGTCCAAACTCTTTAAGTGGAACGGGTCACTTAGGCTAGCTGGCGAAAACCCAGAGCAACTTGAGCATGGGGTCATTACTCCATGGTGGTAGAATGTCAAGGTATTTGGTTCCACAAACGCCAGATGCGAGAAGATTTGCTGGTTTTGACAACCCTCCCATCAACCTATATGATGACATATTCAGTGATACAACGTTAGATGAATTTTCCTCACATGGTTCTGGTACTTCATATGTTGACTCCATGTGTAGCAAGCTGATAGAGACAAGCAATGGCAAAATCCCGTCCAATCTTCGAAGTTGTTTGGCAAACACATCAAGTGGTGGCAGGAGGTCAGCGCCCGCAAATGAGTATCAGGTGCGACCTCTATAGACTATTAACCAATACCATACACACATGAATGCACCTTCTACACAAGTGGTTAGTACAGTTGGCAACTTTCCAAGTTTCTAAGTTTTGTTGGGAATTATAACAGCCCCCGACAGTCTTCAATGCAGGTAGAGTTGACTGGTATTCTTCATAGGGGTGGAACATCTCTTGTCCCATCACATGCGAACATACCAAGGATTAACCAACTAGCGAGCTATGAAACATCATCTAACCAGATATTGCTACAAAATAAAATATCACCATTCATTAACAACAACACTTTAGTGGCAAGTTTTAATGAGCAGGTAGCTCCATTCAACGTACCTAGGAACCCACACTCTGTAGGCATGTTGAAGGCACACAATAGTGCTCCAGTGGCACCATCTCAGATGGTTAATGGAGGGAGCAACAGTAGATTACTAGCAGGCTTCCGTGAGCAAATGACGTCATCCAAGATAGCAAGCAACACAAGCTCAGTAGGCACGATTCCGAATGGCAACTCTTCACCTGGTACTGCCAGAACTTCGATGACTGAGACTAATATGGTTAATTGTGGAAGAACTATTTCTGCACTTTCCAACCTTCAGACAGATGGTTTCCTCACATTGACTCAAATCCTTGATGGCGGGGATGCAGTTGCCATTCTCCCTATGCAAGAAGGTATAGTTAATCAGCAAGAGCTTAATGATCGACTAAATGATATTAATGGCTTCTCATCAGATGATATTGCCAACCTTCTAAGTGACATAAGAACTTTTCTCATTAACATGTATATAGTCTTTGCATATGAATTGTTGAGCTAGACAGGTGTATCTAAATCAATTTTTTTTCTCATTGTAGGATTTCAGTGGAGAGGATGTTGTCATGGATGGAGAATAATAATTATGTCGGTTAGCCCGACCTACATGCGTGATGTTTTTGCATGTGTGTTGGGCACTTGTTGATTGCCCATTCCATTGTTATTGCACATTGTACCGTGAAATTATCTGAATTATTGTCTAGTTAGAAGCACGATCGTGTCGGGGCTTCTATTTTACATCATCTTTAGTTTTTAAGTATGTGTTTCATTTTGAGATCAAAAAATGTTTTGTTATGTTATGCAGATGTAACTAGTTTTCTTCTATATGATATCAATGTGATGTTCCATCTTTCCCCGAGACAACATGTAGTGGCTAGAGGCACTATACAGATCTAGCACCTCCACTAGCATCATCATAGTATCGTTCTCAAGACACCCACAAAACACAACATGCACATGACATGCACGTTATGCAAGTGGAATGGTAGTATCACAATAGAATATCATAATATACATATTGTGAAAGCCTGGTTTTTTGGCCCCTTTCCTTTTCTTTTTGGTTTATTTGATTTTTGCTCTGTTTTTCTTTTCGGAGTGATTCTGTGGCCTTGCCACCTGGGAAATCATCCGTATTCCCTCCCCCAAGTTGTTCATCATCCTCAAACCCATTCCAAGACCATTCCATTTCCATCCTAGCCCAAATCCCAATATTATTTTATTGGGAAATATTCCTTTTCTATTAAAGGAATAACCTCATTTGCCCTAGGTTGTGAAGCAAGCTATATTTCGGTCCATCCAAAAATTCCCACATAATTCCCATAATTTCTTTGGGTCATATATTGCTCAAATATGTCAAAATCCTTCCTTGGCCCGTTCAAAAATAATTCCCCAATATTCCTTCTTCTATTCTGTCCTGAATGTCATTTTGTGAAGGAAGTGCCATTTATCTTATCTTGTTTGCTCCCAAACTATTTGAAAATTCTTTTATGTCCAAATCATTGCCTCATGCAAAATTCAACTTCATTTGCCTAGCCAATCTTCCTCGTTGATTTTTCAAAGTTTTTTGTCAAACAGAAGCCATTGTGAAGGAAGTACTAGCTAGGAGTATCCAAATGAGTTGAAATTTTGCATGCATCTTCATGTGCTCATATCATGAACCTCCTCCAATGTTCAGCCCTATCCAATCATCTATGTGAGCACAACTTCAAATCTTTGATTCTGTTAATATTTTCAGGTTGTGAAGCAAGTATGAGTTATCTTGTTTCATTAATTTTGAGAAATTACATCATGATTGTATCCATATAACATCTCTCCACCAAATTTGGGATCATTTACTTAAACCATTTCCCCTCCAAAATTATTGCAAGTTTCTGGTCAGTGGGGATGTTTGTGAAGTAGGTACTATTTTGGCATGTCCATTTGGTATGAAACTTTCAGCATCTTCAAATGGCCAAATAACCCTGCCTTGCCAAATTTCAGGCCAAGTTGCTTCTCTATGTGAGTGCATCATCATAATCCATTTTCTGGACCAAGTATGCACTTACAAAGCAACTATATTCATTCTTGGTCCATTTCTCCCCAAACTTAACAAGATCATAGTCCTTCCTTAGTTAATCACCCCAGACAACAACTTTGGCTCCAATCAATTCCCTGTTGATCACCAGTGCATAGCCAAGTTTCCTGCAGCAAACTTGCATCGATGCCTACCTTAGCTACAAAGCCTCTTCTCTCACGTTTTCACTTCCCACAGTCTCCAGTTTGGAAGGACATCATGTTAGACACAGTTTACCCTCCTCTCGTGACCTCTCTTTGCCGTGTCACATGGTGACCGCGCAGCTAGCATGTCAATTCAAGCGCTCTACTCGTTGTGGCCGCGTCCAGGACGTCGCCTAGCTCCGGACCCTCTTCCTCTTGTCGTCTTCGCGCGCGTGAGCATGTCTGGTGTCTTTTGCTCGTCGTCGCCTTCACCCTGGACCCCTCTCCCCCTCCTGAAACCTCCTCGTCGGCGCATGTTGCCGCGCGCCCATGGACGTGCTGTAGCTGGTCGTCGTCTTCCTCCTCTGGCGTCTTCCTCCCCGTGCCCCTTAGCCTCCTCTGCTCCATGACTGTTGCATCGATGCTTCGTCGCGTTCCTGCGCCCTCTCCTGCTTGCTGGGCCTTGCTAGAGCTTTGGCCGAGCTCGAGCGGCGGCAACCGGCTCGGCATCTCGCCCCGCGGCTATTTAAGCCACCCCTGGCCGCGTCCCTCCTCACCATCCCCTCCCTCTCATTCCCAGAAGCCTGCCCGACCACCTCTCCAAGCTCGAGGAGCTCTCCTTCTCTCAAATGGACGTCGTTCCCGCCGTCGGCCTCGGCCTAAATTCCGGCGAGCCAGACCCTTTCTCTCCTCCTCTCCACCACCAGTAGGCCTCCCGGAGCAGGCAATGCCTCCCAGGCTCTTTGCCTCTTCGCCGGAGTGTCGTAGCCCGAGCTCCTCTCTGCCCGTCGCTGATCTCCGCCACGCTCGGAGGAGCCCCTGTGCTCGACTTCCCTGAGGCCCATGCCCTGCCATTATCAAAGAGCAAGATCCCACTTCGACACAATCATACAAACCCATTATCCCGTGTATTAACCTCTGCAGCAATCTTTAAAATGAACAACTAACAATCCATAATTGAAATGTTTTGTTTGCAGTAATTAAAAAATAAAAATGCTGGCCAAACTATTCACCTCTCCTTGTGCTTCTCCCTGGCCAGCGTGAAAAGAGCGTCGGTGCCGTCCTTGTCCTCGTCCCAGGATGGGAACTCGCAGTAGCGGAAAATGAATTTCTTGGGGACTTAGCCGGCGTAACGCCTCAGGGTGTCGGAGAACGTGGTAGAGGACACGGGGATCCGCCAAATAGGGAGGCATAGGCCCCGCCAAGAAGGTCGTGGATGTGTACGCGGGCGGGGAGCAGGACCTTGGCCTACCTGCTTGGAGAGCGGGGGCGAGGAACTCAACTCAGCAACCTTGGTCTTGTAGGCAGAGGAGGGGGCGCACTTGTACTTGTAATTGTGCACAACCTAGAGGCGGGGCGCCTCAGAGGCCACCCGAGGCGCCTGGTGGCGGCGGCGGCCTGGCGCGGAGGGGCGCCGGTGGCGGCCGAGCGTGGAGGGGCGCACGTGGCGGCCTGGCGTGGAGAGGCGCCGGTGGTGGCCGAGCATGGAGGAGCAGCGGGAGCGCACTGACAAAGGCGTCGTGGGGCGGCGAGGAGGGCTGGCAGTTCTTTCTTTTTCTACGTGCGTGATTGTAGGGGCTGACATCGTGAAGTTTGATATTTTTCTCCGTGGTGGAGCACGGTCAGTCAGCGTAAATTGCTAACTACACACAAAAAATGATTTAGATTAATGTTAATTGTCAGATTTGTTTAGTGGGCCGAATCATGTGGTGGCAGTTGATCCGTGTACATCTCATGAGGTACGTTTAGTAAAGATAATGTTTGCTCTTTTATAAGTAGTGTAGATAAGCTGCTCTAACCACTCCACCACCAACACCTGATTTGTTGAGTTCTACACTTTTACTTCTTTTCTTCTTTGTTCATTTTTTTTCGTGTTTCTTTTTTATTGGAAAGATTTTGTTCATTTTTCATTTTTCATTTTTTTTCTAAATTGAAAGATTTTTTTTCAAAATCGACAAACTTTTTCCAAAATTTAATGATTTTTTTTCAAAATCAATGAACTCATTTCGAAATCAATGAACTTTTCCACGTTTTTTGAACTTTTTTGAGAAACAATGAACTTTTTTTGAAACATGATGAACCATTTTTTAAGAATTGATGATCCTTTTCCAAATTTCGTGAACTTTTTTGAAAATTTGTGAACTATTTTCAAATTTGGTGAGCTTTTTTGAGAACCGATGAATTTTTTTCAAAATCGATGAACTTTTTCTCCAATTTTTTGAACATTTTTGAAAATAGATGAACTTTTTCAATTTTCATAAACTTTTTGAATCTGTGAACTTTTTTGAATACATGAACCTTTTTCTAATTCATGATTCTTTTTTAAATCTGTCAACTTTCAAATTTGTTCACATTTTTCCAAAAGAAATAACGTTTTTGTAAAGAAAAAATCAAAAATCTACGTGACAATGTACGTGAAATAAATAGCGTGCCAACAGTTTTTTGTAGTTATATCGTGTCACGCTAGATTATTTCGCAGAGGCCAACTTATCTAGTGGTTAGCTAGTCATGCACGGGATATTTCAAGGGTTTTATTTAAAGGAACGTCAGCGACGCATTCGATTTTTTTAAAAGCTCAAACGCAAGCTTTTCTCTCCAAACGTGCATCTTTTTTTGAAGCGCAAACATTTTTTAGAATTCCAGGGAGTATTTAAAAAAAGCATTTTTCAAAAGTGTTTTTAAACGCTAATCTCTTCAAAATTGCGAATAATTTTTATGAAATCGACATTTTTTCTAAAAAACACATTTTTTTTAAAACAAATCCCCATATTTTTTTGAAAACATGACTTTTTTTTATCATTGATCAATTTTTGAGAAACAGGAACACTTTTTGAAAACTTTGAACGAAGTTTGAAAACAGGAATATTTTTTGAAAATCCAAATTAATTCTAGAGCACGAACATATTTAGGATTTACAAACTTTTTTCGAAATCGTGAAACTTTTATGAAATTCCGAGAAAAAAAACTGAAAACATGGTTTTTATTTTATGAAAATGGGTATATTTTTTGCAACTCCCGAACAAAATTGAAAACGTGAAGAATTTCTTATAACATGAATATTTTTTGTAAACACAAGCATTTTCTGAAACTCACAAACAAAACTTTATAACGCAAACAAATTTTGAGAACGTGAACATTTCAAAAACTCCTAAACAAAACTAAAAAACGAACAATTTTTGAAAACTGGTATATTTTCTGAAACTCCCAAACGAAATTCTCAAACACAAACAAAATTGTGTAAACACGTTTTTTTTTTGAAAAAGTAGCATTTTTTAAATTTCTTATTTTTTTGGGAAAACATGGATTTCATGAAAATTCTGCACAGATTTTGAAAAAGAAAAAGAAACTTAGAAAAGCAAAAAGAAACAATAGAAACAGAAACAGAAGAATGAAAGAGAAAAAGAAAGTAAGAAAGAATAAATAGGAGAACGGAAAACTAGGTTCAAAATCTGTAAAAAAAACAGCTGGGGATGATCTAGAAGGTTCCCAAGAACCATTTGCTAAAAATATGGGGATTATTTCAAAAATGCATTTTTAAAAAGTGATTTTTAAATGTTAATCTTTTCAAAATTGTGAACATTTTTTAAGAACTCAAACAGTTTTCTAAAACACAAAATGTTTTTTTAATCCTGATTATTGTATTAATCATTGATCAATTTTTGAGAAAAAGAAACGTTTTTTGAAAACTTTGAACGAAGTTTGAAAACAGGAATATTTTTTGAAACTCTAGATAAATTCAAAAGCACGAACCATTTTAGGACTACAAAAAAAATGAAATCCGGAACCTTTAATGAAATTCCGAGAAAAATTGAAAACATGATTTTGTTTATGAATTCTGGAATACATTTTGCAACTCCGGAACAAAATTCAAAATGTGAAGAGCTCTTTGAAAACATGAATACTTTTTGAAAAACATGACCATTTTCTCAAACTCAGGAACAAAATTTGAAAACTAGAACAAATTTTGAGAACATGAACTTTTTTAAGACTCCCGAATAAGAATAAAAAGACCAGAACAATTTTTGAAAACATGATATCTTTTTAAAACGGGAACATTGTTTGAGACTCTTGAAAAATAATAATAAAATGAAACAATTTCAAAAGCGCAAAAAGTTTTTGAAACTCCGAACAAAATCTTAGAACATGAACAATTTTTGAAAACGAGAACATTTTCTGAAACTCACGAACAAAAGTCAAAACCACAAACAATTTTTGAAAACATGGATATTTTCTGAAACTCCCAAACAAAAAATTGTAAACACGAAGGGCGTGTTTGGCAGCCGTAGGGCGGCCCTGGCTTAGCTTAGTCTGGCTCAATGGAAGCTGGTTGAGGAAATGCAGGCTGTAATGCAACATATGCATATTGTTTGGTTGTCCGCATCTAGTTCTCTCGCATTAGAGGATAACTTAGTGCATGGTGTTTGGTTGCTCGCATTGTTTGAACTCACACAAAAGGTGGTGTTTGGTTGCACACACAGTGCTAGGTGTGTTAACCGTGTACCCTATGCGGTGAGGTTACCTTACACATGATCACATGTAGCACACCAATGCCAGAACATTGCAATGGCGACGAACTGCACAATGATGATGAAGTTCTTCACTACAAGGCATGGCACCGGCTTGGCAACTGCAACGTTGCCAACTTCAACCACACCAGCTGCGTGATTTCGCACGTAGTTGGTGTAAGCTTCTTCCGACGCATGCCTTGTCTTAAACCCTCTATGATTTTTGTTGATGTAAGATGCCACTTGTTCACTGCAAGCTTCCATGTAAACCCCTGGTGCCCTCCCGATGAACACCGCATACCATTTGTCCTAGCAGTGCACAAGAGCAGCAGTTGAAGCAGCAAGAAAAAGAATAATCAAGAAGCAAGCAATGAAGCAGAAGTAGTAAGCATGCATGATCATACGACATAGCAAGTTCTAACCTAGCACTACTATGGTGTCATCCTACCACCACCACATCCAAAAGAGGGTGTCATCCTACCAGGCTACCACCACAAGTTAATGATCACCCCTGAGGATCACCGTGAGGGGGTAGTATATACCACCTCACCAAAATGTACAGACCATTAGATTGTTTTCAAGCCCTAGCTACACCAAATATACGTCGTCATCGTCATCATCGTCCTTGTCGCCATCGCCATCGCCGTCGAGGATCATGCACCGGTAACCAACATCAAGCTCTAGTAGTAGTGCTTGCCCAGCTAGCTCCTGAGCCACAACACCCTGTGGGCGTCTGCCATGGCAACAAACCCAACACCCTGGGCCTTGTTGTCCAGCAGGTGGCTGAGAGCTGCCATGATAGCCTCATCGCTGAAGCCACCTTGCTCCATGACGGCGTTGTACAAGCCAGGGTGGACGTCGACGGCCTTGCTCTCCCTAATGGTGGTTGCCACCTCCTTCACCACCTCAATTATGCTGCTGAAGACACTGATCTCCTCCTTCATTAGGCCGCCCCTCTTCCTGTTCCTATCGAGCACAGGGACATGCTCAAATGGCTTGTTAGGGCCATCAAGGATTGCCTCTGCATCTGGGGTGCCTGGGAACACCGACATGGGAGAACCGAGAGGCTCACTGGAGCCCATGGCATGCTTGCAGGTTGCCAGGCCGAAGGAGAAGATGTGTTGCATCTGGTTCTAGTTCTGGATGTGTGTGTTGAGGAAGTCAGCATCCTTGGGATGGTCCTAAGATAGAAGCGAAGGGTTGTTGTTTGCTACAAGGCAATGACAGTGTGCAAAACAAGAGGACAGTGAGCTAATTGCGACATGGTCGGTATAGTGCTCTGCCTCCGGAACGATAGAGCAAGTGCTCTGATCCCAGGAGGCGCCGCTAAGGTCTCTGAGCTTGGACACTTCGATCCATCAAGCTCTCCACTTCCTTGGGTGGTTGTACACTTGGGTGGCGGTCACCTCCTGGCTACAGAACTCGAACACCTATTTCGCAATGGTGTTAAAGTGCACCTCCTTGAAGCTCTTGTCAGTCCTAAACCCACTAGAGATGAGCTCGCACATCTTGTTCAGCACGAACATGGACATGAACGGCTACCACTTCATGTTGTTCCCCTACCATCCTTCTTGGCCTTCAGTGTAGCGACAGAAGAATTGGCAGTTGGCTCAACGAGCATAATAGGCACAAAGCAAGAAGGTGAAACCTCAAACACCTCTGAATCAGCAGGCATTTTGTGATTGACGAGGGGTTGCGAGTCCTCGACATAGGAGGCCGCAAATTGGTTGTCCGACAGGACAAGGGCCTGACTAAGATCTTGCATCTGCTAGTCATGTCCTACAATCATATCATGCATACACAGTAAGCATAACACATACAGTACCACAACATAGCAACATGACAATCTATGAAAGTAGGAGCATACATACCAACTAGATATGAATCCATCACCAATAGCTACCACAACATCAGAACTAGCTATGAATCCATTGTGTTAATCACAAATAGCTACTATAGCATGCTACAAATCCTACACAACTAGCTATGAATCCATAGTGTTCATCATTATCTTACTACTCAATCTACATAGATCCATCACAAATAGAAGACAATACATCAAAAATCTAGCATCTGCTCAAAGATCAATGCACGAATCAACCCTACCACATGCTTGCACATCTAACCCTACGACCACGTCCTCTCAGATCTAGCTTGAACGAACACAAAGAAAGAGGTCATTGAACTTGTTGGGGATCGTTGCAGAAATTAAAAAAAATTCTATGCATCACCAAGATCAATCTATGGAGTAACTAGCAACGAGAGAGGGGAGTGCATCTTCATACCCTTGAAGATCGCGAGTCAGAAGCGTTATAAGAACGCGGATGAAGGAGTCGTACTCGAAGCGATTCAGATCGCGGTGGATTCCGATCTTAGCGCCGAACAACGGCACCTCCGCGTTCAACACACATGCAACCCGATGACGTCTCCCGCGCCTTGATCCAGCAAGGAGGAGGGAGAGGATGAGGAAGAGGGCTCCAACAGCAGCACGATGGCGTGGTGGTGATGGAGTGGCAGTACTCCGGCAGGGCTTCGCCAAGCTCTTACGGAGGAGGAGAGGTGTTGGGGAGGGGAGGGGCTGCGCCTTAGATGTGGTACTGCAGCCCTTCCCTCGCCCCTCTATTTATAGGAGAAGGGGGAAGGGGTCCGGCCCCCTCTAGATGAGATCTAGAGGGGGAAGGGGGCGGCGGCCAAGGGGAGGGGACTTGCCCCCCAAGCAAGGGGGGCACCCCCTTTAGGGTTTCCCCCCCAACCCTATGCGCATGGGCCCAAGGGGGGGCAGCCCTCCAAGGGCTGGTTCCCTTCCCTCTATAGATCATGAGGCCCTCTGGGAGAGGTGGCCCCTCCCAGTGGACCCCTAGAACCCCTCCGGTGGCCCCGGTACAATACCGGTATGCCCCCGAACATTTCCGGTGACCGTATGACAACTTCCCATTTATAGATCTTCACCTCCGAACCATTCCGGAACTCATCATGACGTCCGGGATCTCATCCAGGACTCCGAACAACATTCGCTAATCACATACAAGTCTTCCTAATAACCCTAGCGTCATCGAACCTTAAGTGTGTAGACCATACGGGTGGGAATCACGCAGACATGACTGAGACAACTCTCCGACCAATAACCAACAGCGGGATCTGGATACCCATGTTGGCTCCCACATATTCCACGATGTCGAGGATTCAAGCAATCCCGTATGCAATTCCCTTTGTCAATCGGCACGTTACTTGCCCGAGATTCGATCGTTGGTATCCCAATACCTCGTTCAATATTGTTACCGGCAACTCACTTGACTCATTCCATAATGCATGATCCCGTGACCAACCACTTGGTCACATTGAGCTCATTATGATGATGCATTACCGAGTGGTCCCAGAGATACCTCTCCGTCATACGAAGTGACAAATCCCAGTCTCGATTCGTGCCAACCCAACAGACACTTTCAGAGATACCTGTAAAGCACCTTTATAGTCACCCAGTTACATTGTGACGTTTGGTACACCCAAAGCACTCCTACGGTATCCGGGGGTTACACAATCTCATGGTCTAAGGAAATGATACTTGACATTAGAAAAGCTCTAGCAAACGAACTACACAATCTTGTGCTATGCTTATGATTGGGTCTTGTCCATGACATCATTCTCCTAATGATGTGATCTCGTTATCAATGACATCCAATGTCCACAGTCAGGAAACCATGACCGTCTGTTGATCAACGAGCTAGTCAACTAGAGACTCACTAGGGACATGTTGTGGTCTATGTATTCACACATGTATCACGGTTTCCGGTTAATACAATTATAGCATGAATAATAGACAATTATCATGAACAAGGAAATATAATAATAATGATTTTATTATTGCCTCTAGGGCATATTTCCAACAGTATCCCACTTGCACTAGAGTCAATAATCTAGTTACACTGTGATGAATCGAACACCCATAGAGTTCTGGTGTTCATCATGTTTTGCTCGCGGAAGTGGTTTAGTCAACGGATCTGCGACATTCAGCTCCGTATGCACTTTGCAAATATCTATGTCTCCATCTTGAACATTTTCATGAATGGAGTTGAAACGACGCTTGATGTGCCTGGTCTTCTTGTGAAACCTGGGCTCCTTGGCAAGGGCAATAGCTCCAGTGTTGTCACAGAAGAGAGTGATCGTCTCCGGTGCATTGGGAATAACTCCTAGGTCAGTGATGAACTCCTTCATCTAGATTGCTTCATGTGCTGCCTCCGAGGCTGCCATGTACTCCGCTTCACATGTAGATCCCGCCACGACGCTTTGCTTTCTGCTGCACCAGCTTACCGCCCCACCATTCAAAATATACACGTATCCGGTTTGTGACTTGGAGTCATCCAGATATGTGTCGAAGCTAGCATCGATGTAACCCTTTACGACGAGCTCTTCGTCACCTCCATAAACGAGAAACATATCCTTAGTCCTTTTCAGGTACTGCAGGATATTCTTGACCGCTGTCCAGTGTTCCATGCCGGGATTACTTTGGTATCTTGCTACCAAACTTACGGCAAGGTTTACATCAGGTCTGGTACACAGCATGGCATACATAATAGACCCTATGGCCGAGGCATAGGGGATGTCACTCATCTTTTCTTTATCTTCTGTCGTGGTCGGGGATTGAGCCGAGATCAATTTCACACCTTGCAACACAGGCAAGAACCCCTTCTTGGACTGATCCATATTGAACTTCTTCAATATCTTGTCAAGGTATGTGCTTTGTGAAAGACCTATGAGGCGTCTCGATCTATCTCTATAGATCTTGATGCCTAATATATAAGCAGCTTCTCCAAGGTCCTTCATTGAAAAACACTTATTCAAGTAGGCCTTTATGCTGTCCAAAAGTTCTATATCATTTCCCATCAAAAGTATGTCATCCACATATAATATGAGAAATGCTACAGAGCTCCCACTCACTTTCTTGTAATCGCAGGCTTCTCCATAAGTCTGCATAAACCCAAACGCTTTGATCATCTCATCAAAGTGAATGTTCAAACTCTAAGATGCTTGCACCAGCCCATAGATGGATCGCTGGAGCTTGCATACCTTGTTAGCATTCCTAGGATCGACAAAACCTTCCGGCTGCATCATATACAATTCTTCCTTAAGATAGCTGTTAAGGAATGCCATTTTGACGTCCATTTGCCATATCTCATAATCATAGTATGCGGCAATTGCTAACATGATCCAGACGGACTTCAGCTTCGCTACGGGAGAGAAAGTCTCATCGTAGTCAACCCCTTGAACTTGTCGATAACCCTTAGCGACAAGTCGAGCTTTATAGATGGTAACATTACCATCCGCGTCCGTCTTCTTCTTAAAGATCCATTTATTTTCTATCGCTCGTCGATCATCGGGCAAGTCTGTCAAAGTCCATACTTTGTTTTGATACATGGATCCTATCTCGTATTGCATGGCTTCAAGCCATTTGTTGGAATCTGGGCCCACCATTGCTTCTTCATAGTTCGAAGGTTCACTGTCGGTGTCAAAACCGGCGGATCTCGGGTAGGGGGTCCCGAACTGTGCGTCTAGGCGGATGGTAACAGGAGACAAGGGACACGATGTTTTTACCCAGGTTCGGGCCCTCTCGATGGAGGTAAAACCCTACTCCTGCTTGATTAATATTGATGATATGGGTAGTACAAGAGTGGATCTACCACGAGATCAGAGAGGCTAAACCCTAGAAGCTAGCCTATGGCATGATTGTTGTTCGTCCTACGGACTAAAACTCTCCGGTTTATATAGACACCGGAGAGGGCTAGGGTTACACAGAGTCGGTTACAATGGGAGGAGATCTTCATATCGTATCGCCAAGCTTGCCTTCCACGCCAAGGAAAGTTCCATCCGGACACGGGACGGAGTCTTCAATCTTGTATCTTCATAGCCCGGGAGTCCGGCCAAAGGTCATAGTCTGACCATCCGGACACCCCCTAATCCAGGACTCCCTCAGTAGCCCCCGAACCAGGCTTCAATGACGATAAATCCGGCGCGCAAGTTTGTCTTCGGCATTGCAAGGCGGGTTCTTCTCCAAATTCCCTGTACCCGTCGAATAGTGTCCGGCTTCTAGTGTGTGCTGCTCTCCTCGTCTTCTGTGCCCCATAATGGCCATCTTCCATGTCTCAAACGAATGTGAAAAGCCAGGTTTTTTTTCATTTACCCCCCCAGTTGCGTTAATGAGCCGCCCATAAAAGAGACGGGGATTTAGATCCAATTCACACCATCTTCCCTCCGCGAGTCTTCATCAGAGTGCCTTCGACAGGGATCTATTCCGGCATGACCGGTCGATGCAGCTCCTCCTCACGCCTCTCCAGCCCCCGGCCCGGAGATTGGGGGCGGTGTTCCGTCCCGCATAGCGAGCTAGTAGTGCTTCAGTCCAAGGGGCTCCTCCCCCCAGCATATATGGTCCCAGTTCGAGCCGGGATTGCCACCTATAGCGGCGGAGAGAAGGCGGAGAGCGTCCCCAATCCCTCTCAAGGAGAGCGGGTATGCCTAGTCCCTTATTTAATAAGAGGACTCGGATTTCCAATTCATCCGTTTCTCCAAGGGCTACTGGAGTTCTACGGCCTCCAGCTACACGACCTCACACCTGCCTCCATACTGCATATCGCAGGCTTCGTGGCCCTCTGCGAGATGTTCTTGGGCATTGAGGCCCATTTCGCACTGTGGAAGAGGTTGTTTTGCCTCGTGCCCCGTTCTCAGGAGGGGTCTATTTATCAAGTGGGAGGAGCCAAACTATGGCACATCGCTGGGACCGGATATCTATCCGGTACCCCAAAGAGGACGTTCGAGGACTGGCCCTCAGAGTGGTTCTATATAGATGACGTCCCCCTGCCGGACCCTGTACGGATCGGCCTCCCTGAGTTCAATAATGCTCCGTTGAAGAAGCGCCTGAGCTGGCGCCCGCGGAACCCTCAGAGGGAAACTGACAGGGACGTCCTTTAGCTGATGAGCCGGATAAGGTTGTTGGCTCATTTCGGACTGACCGTGATCAAGGTCATGGCCATATGCATTACGCGAGGGGTGTAGCCACTTCAATACAGAGGCCACCCCATGTGGGATTTCAACGGGGAGGACGACGCCACCCGGTGTGGTCGTAAGGGGCCAGATTCGGTCGCCACTTTAACGAGAATCTTATCCGCTTTGTACAAGGGAGAAGAAGAGGAGTTCCTCCGTGCCAACCCGGAGGGCGGATTCTCCATGTACAATCCTCCAAGTTGGGTTAGCGAACATTTTCACTTGCCTACCCGCTTTCGAAATTCCCATAGTTGAGTACTTAGTCTAGCAATGTTAAACGCAGGAGCTGCGCCAGACTGTGAAGGAGATAAACAGCCCTCCTCCACAACCCGAGGACCCGGAACGGTCCCTCGATCCGGACTCCCAAGAGGACCCGGACTTATGTGTGGAGTTAATCGATGGGGTGTTTCATCAATTGAGTAAGGACAACACCTTACTGGCCATTACGGCCGACTATCCCGGACTACTTCCAGCCTCAAAGGCAACCGAGACCGAAGTCCCAGTATTTTCAAGGAGATCCATCCATGCTTTATCTTGAATGTCGTGAACTAATAGTGTTTCGTTTCGCAGGGTAAATCCTTGAGGCGGAAGGCCGAGCCCGCGGTGGGCAGCCAATAAGGGCCGCTGAAGCCAAGCGGGCCAAAAAGAAGTGCGGACCAGATCGAGATTCTGGCGCAACGGTACGGCGTGCGAATTTAACGCCTAGGGTTTATGCCCTCAAGTCATACTAACGCTCATGATTTTATTAGAAAGAAGAGAGCCCGCCGGACTATATCCACCGGCCAGGGTTCAAGGCCGGGTCCGGAAGCGGAGACGTACACGGGGCGTGCCTCGGGTGTTCCTCCGACAGAGGATGCAGACGGGCTATCTGCCACCAATTCAGAGGTGTAGAGTGCCATGAACCACAGGCATCGCCGGACTGTTCTTCGTGACGCATGTTTTTCCCCAGAGGCGTTGGACGCCTTTAATACAGGAGATGTGTATCTTCGTGCCGCTCAAAATGGTCTAGCCCGAGCCATAGAGCAGTATGTAAAAGACATACAGGTGAGTAAAATTGAAGGTTATATATGTCAGTAGCCCCCGAGACTTGAAACAGTGAAGATAACTATTTTAAGGATCATGTGCTATGCAGTGTCTTACAAAGAAGAACACGCAACTATCCCAGGAGCTTGAAGAGTGCAAGGCCCAACTCGAGGCCGCACTGGCCACTTCAGATAATGCCAAGGGGACGCCCTCAAGTAATATATGCTTTGAAAGATAATTCCGTTGTGAAGTGCGGCATGTGTGCAACTCTGACGATAATAGTGCAGATGGGGCCGGAGTAAATCCGGACAAGCAACAACTCCTACGCCAACTAAAGGCTGGTGAGAGCGTGCTGACGAGGGTGAGGCAAGAGAAGAACAAACTTCAAGACGCCAATACCCAGCTGGGCGAGGAACTAAAGGATGTTCGTATTCAGCTGTCTGCTTCCGTAAAGGAGAATCGGCGACTTCGACGCGACATTTTTAGTAAGTGCTTGAACGAATCTTCGAAAAAAGAATTCGGCGAGGAAGTCGATTGACAGAGCTATGTCTGTAGGTCTGCTGACAGGTCGTCCTGCGGAGGAAATGACCGGTTCAACAGGAGACCTTCTTCCCGAGCTGTTGCAACTGCACGAACGAGTTCGGCAGGCAATGCAGGGCGTCGTCCAGGCTATGTGGCCATCCCTCTCCATGCTCGAAGGCCTTGGGGAGCTTGCAAAGAAGCTGGAGGGAGTGCGGCAACGCTTCCGGTTGTGGAAGATATCGGCCTGCCGTCAAGGTGGCAGGGAGGCCTGGGCCATGGTGAAGACTCGGTACACGAAGGCTGACCCGAACCACATGGCCGAGGTCGGCCCTGTGGGTCCTGACGGAAAGGAGATCCCTGTCAGCTTAGTATATGGCCAGGTAGAGCTGGCTGCAAAGTATTCTCAACAGGACTGTAAATTAGACCGCCTGTTGGATGGTATTGAAGAAGAATATACCGAGTCGGATTGACTCTATAATTTAAAATGACATGAAAAATGCCTTCTAGCCGGATTGTAGATCGTTTGTCATTGCGGACCTTTACGCTTCGACCTCTGGACCCTATAGTCTGGAGTGTGTCCGAATACCCTCTCGATTATGTAAGAACCGGGGCATGCATGGAGACAAGGCGTAGGGGTCATAATTGCTTTAGCAGACAAGTGCCCAACTAGTTATGTTATATTACATGGTTAGTAAGAAACATCTTCCAGGGAGAATAGTTCCGTTAGGGGTTCCTTTCCCTGGGAGGCATGCCCTAAAGTGCATGTCCGAACTGCTAAAAAGAGCAGAAAAGCATCTGGGGGCAGATAAATAAACAAGAAAAATCATCTTTTAGTTCACCGACCGAATATTCCCTTAAGAACGCTAGCTTTCGGCTTCACCCAGTCTGAGGTACACATCCGGCCGACCCGGCAGTAACAATCACAGAGGTGCTCCCTTTACCACCTAGCCGAACGAACGGGAACGTAGGGGTAAGCACAGGAGCCAGGCAACCCAGCTTGGCCAAAACTTAAGTCATATCGATGCATATAATGGTGTATAAAAGGTTCATGCGGAAGTGTCACACATGGTTTGGGCATGAGGCCCGTTTTATATAAACTTCTGATAAAGAAGCCCCCAGGTATGATGAGCGCGGGTGGCGCGTCAAGTATGTGCGAACAATGCACATGCAAGCCCCTAAGGGCTTGGGAGAGAAAAGGTAGAGAGAAGGAAAGAAATGCCAGACAGCTAATGTGAAAAATAAAAATAAAAAAGGGGACAGAGGAAGGAGACGAATCCATGGGTTCCATGGGTTCCATGGGTAGAATCTTCGTAGGCGTGCTGCGGTCCATGGGTTCGGCTCGAGTCGGTTGTCCGATGCGTTTCGTAGACGGTACGCTCCACCAGTCAGTACTTGGTCGATTATGAAGGGACCCTTCCATTTGGGCTTTAGTTTGTCCTTTTTCTTGTCCGGCAGGCGTAGAACTAGTTCGCCAACGTTATAAGTTTTGGCCCGTACTTCTCTGCTTTGATATCTTCGAGCCTGCTGTTGATAGAATGTGGAATGAGCTTTTGCCACGTCGCGCTCCTCCTCCAATGCGTCCAAGCTGTCCTGCCGATCGAGCTCGGCTTCTCTTTCTTCGTACATGTGCACTCGAGGTGAGTCATGAATTATGTCGCATGGCAGTACTGCCTCTGCGCCGTATACCATAAAAAATGGTGTGAATCCGGTAGTACGATTCGGCGTGGTCCGCAGCCCCCCAGAGTACGGAGTCAAGCTCCTCTACCCAGTGCGTGTTAGATTCCTTGAGGGATCGCACTAGTCTAGGTTTGATGCCGCTCATAATGAGACCGTTGGCTCGCTCGACTTGACCATTGGTTTGAGGGTGATAGACTGAAGCATAGTCGAGCTTAATGCTCATGTTTTTGCACCAGAGTTTAACTTCATCGACCGTGAAGTTTGTGCCTTTATCAGTTATGATGTTGTGGGGGACGCCGTAATGGTGTACGACCCCGGATATGAAGTCTATCACCGGTCCGGATTCGGCCGTCTTTACAGGCTTGGCCTCTATCCATTTGGTGAATTTGTCCACCATGACCAATAGATATTTTTGCTTGTGGGTTCCTCCTTTAAGGGGTCCGACCATGTCAAGCCCCCAGACCGCAAAAGGCCAGGTAATGGGTATAGTTTGTAGGGCGGTAGGCGGCATGTGGCTTTGGTTGGCGAATAATTGGCAACCGACGCATCGCTGCACTAAGTCCTGAGTGTCTGTCCGGGCCGTTGGCCAATAAAATCCGATACGGAAGGCCTTGCTTACAAGGGCCCGGGCTGCGGCGTAGTGCCCGCCGAGTCCGGCATGAATTTCAGCCAGAAGGTTTCGCCCTTCCTCTTCGGAGATACACCTTTGAAGGACTTCGGTTGTGCTTTTCTTATAAAGCTCTCCCTCGTGGACTTTGTAGGCTTTAGATCGCCGCACTATGCAGCGGGCCTCGTTTTGGTCCTCGGGAAGTTCCTGCCTAGTTAGGTAGGCTAGCAATGGTTCTGTCCACGGGGCAATGACTGCCATTATTGTGTGGGCTAACGGTGTTGTTTCGTTGGCGGAGCCACCAACTGTGTCAGAATGTTCGGTGAGGGGCAGTGTGGTTGTGTCCGGTCTATTGTTTCCGGACTCTCCCTCCCATGATACGGATGGCTTGAACAGCCTCTCTAGGAAGATGTTGGGAGGGACGGCATCGCTCTTGGCACCAATGCGTGCCAACACATCTGCTGCCTGGTTATTCTCCCGGTCTATGTGGTGAAATTCAAGCCCCTCAAACTGAGCTGACATCTTTAAGACGGCGTTGCGGTAAGCTGCCATTTTCGGATCCTTGGCGTCAAAGTCTCCATTTATTTGGGATACCGCGAGGTTTGAATCCCCGCGGACCTCTAGGCGCTGAATGCCCATGGAGACTGCCATCCGGAGACCATGTAGAAGGGCCTCGTATTCGGCCGCGTTGTTGGAGTCCGTGTACATTATCTGAAGTACGTATTGGACTGTATCTCTGGTTGGGGACGTCAGAACGACGCCAGCCCCCAGGCCAGCCAACATTTTGGAGCCGTCGAAGTGCATGATCCAGTTGGAGTATGCGTCGTACTCTTTAGGGAGCTCGGCTTCAGTCCATTCGGCGATGAAGTCGGCCAAAACCTGCGACTTAATAGCTCGCCTTGGCTTGTAAGTTATGTCGAACGGGAGGAGCTCAATGGCCCATTTGGCAATCCGGCCCATTGCGTCGCGGTTGTTTATAATATCATTAAGAGGTACTTCGGATGCCACTGTTATTGAACACTCTTGAAAATAGTGTCGCAGCTTCCGGGATGCCATGAACACCGCGTATGCTATCTTTTGATAATGCGGGTACCGTGACTTGCATGGAGTTAGGATAGTGGACACGTAGTAAACTGGTTTTTGGAGAGGGAACTTGTGTCCGTCCGTTTCTCGTTCGACAACGAGCACCGCGCTTACAACTTGATGGGTTGCCGCGATGTATAATAGCATTGGTTCGCCCGTGTTGGGCACGGCCAGGACCGGATTTGTTGCCAGTATGGCTTTGATTTCTTCGAGTCTGGCCGTGGCGGCATCCGTCCACTTGAAGTGTTCGGTGCGCCGCAGGAGGCGATAAAGGGGTAATGCCTTTTCTCCTAAGGGGGAGATAAAGCGGCTTAGAGCCGCCACGCATCCTGTCAATTTTTGTATTTGTTTGAGGTCTTTTGGGGTATCCAATTGTGACAGAGCTTGGATCTTGGCTGGGTTTGCTTCAATTCCTCTACCGGATACGATGAAGCCCAAGAGCTTTCCAGCTGGTACGCCGAACACGCATTTTTCCGTGTTGAGCTTAATGTCATATGTTCGGAGATTGTCGAACGTGAGCCTCAAGTCGTCTACTAGAGTATCGACGTGTTTGGTTTTGACGACCACGTCATCTACGTACGCTTCAACTGTTTTGCCGATCTGGTTGGCCAGACATGTCTGAATCATGCGCTGATATGTTGCGCCGGTGTTTTTGAGCCCGAAGGGCATCGTGTTGAAGCAGAATGGGCCGTATGGGGTGATGAATGCCATTGCGGCTTGGTCTGACTCTGCCATCTTGATTTGGTGGTAGCCAGAGTATGCATCGAGGAAACACAATAAGTCGTGTCCTGCAGTGGCGTCGATGATTTGATCAATTCGGGGGAGGGGGAAGGGATCCTTTGGGCAGGCCTTATTTAGGTCTTTGAAATCGACGCATAGGCGCCAGGATTTGTCCTTCTTTGGTACCATCACCAGGTTTGCTAGCCAGTCCAGATGTTTTATATCTCTGATGAATCCAGCTTCCAGCAGTTTTGCTAGCTCCTCTCCCATGGCTTGTCTCTTGGGTTCAGAGAAACGCCGTAGAGTCTGCTTAACGGGCTTAAACCCTTTTAGGATGTTCAAGCTGTGCTCGGCCAGCCTGTGTGGGATTCCTGGCATGTCTGAAGGGTGCCAGGCGAAAATGTCCCAATTTTCTCGCAGGAATTCTCTGAGTGCGGCGTCTACATCGGGTTTTAGTCGTGCCCCGATGGAGGCCATTTTTGTGGGGTCCGTTGGATGGACTTGGAATTTGACTACTTCGTCCGCTGGTTTAAAAGAGGTGGACTTGGATCTCTTATCTAGTATCACATCGTCCCTGTCCACCATGGAGTGCAACGCAGTTAGTTCCTCGGCCGCTAGGGCTTCGGATAATGCCTCCAGGGCCAGTGCGGCTGTTTTGTTTTCGGCGCGGAGCGCTGTGTCTGGATCACTTGCAAGAGTGATGATTCTGTTGGGTCCGGGCATTTTGAGCTTCATGTACCCATAATGGGGTATGGCTTGAAAAATTGTAAATGCTTCTCGCCCTAACAGAGCGTGGTATCCGCTGCTGAACGGGGCCACTTGAAATGTGACCTCCTCGGATCTGTAATTATCCGGCGTGCCGAACACCACATCCAGTGTGATTTTCCCTGAACAGCACGCTTCCCGGCTTGGTATTATTCCTCTAAAGGTTGTGTTGCTTCGCTCAATGCGGCTCCAGTCTATTTCCATTTTTCGCATGGTTTCCTCGTAGATGAGGTTAAGTCCGCTGCCGCCGTCCATGAGTACCTTTGTAAGTTGGAAGCCGTCCACTATCGGACTGAGGACCAATGCGGCAGGTGCTCGGGCTGTCCGGAATTTAGGTTCGTCACTGGAATTAAAAGTAATAGCCGTGTCACTCCATGGGTTTATTGTTGCAACTTGGTAGACTTCGGTAAGGCTGCGGAGCATTCGTTTCCTCGCATTGTTTGATGCGAAGGTCTCGAAGACTGTTGACACCGTACTGGTGTTTCTGGGATGGTGCTCTGCGGATTCTAGAGTTAGAAGCTCCTCGCCACTTCTGGCCACCTGCCGGAGTATCCAACATGCTCTAAGGCTGTGAGTTGGTGTGACTTCCCTCCAGTACGGTCCCATGCCCTATAGAGGGTTTTTGTTTTTTGCTGTTTGGCTCAGGTGCCTGGCGATGATGCGCCCCTTTGTTTCAGACTCGTATTGTATTCAGGGCCGGATTGTCCCAGAATTTAGTTTCGGTTTTCCGAACGCTTTCTGTCGCACAGTAATTTCGTACTATGGATGTCAAGTCGGCGAAGCGTGTAATTTCGCGGCGACTTATGGCGTTGAGGATTCCGATGTCCGTGCAGTTGTTACAGAAGAATGAAATTGCTTCTTTCTCACGACAGTCCTTTATCCTGTTCATAACCAGGAGGAATATGGCCCAATAGTGGTGTACTGTTTCCCCGGGCTCTTGCCGTATTTGGGATAGATCCCTTATAGTTGGGTGGGCGGGTGGATTTAAATCCGGAACCTCGCCCGATATAAGATTTAGGGGCCATGAAATTTCCGAATTCTGAAGCTTGCTTTCTTGGACATTATTCAACGAATTAGGCCTGCTGCCTGACTTTAGGTTCAGGGCTTGGGCAACATCCTCCCCTCCGCGGGTGTCCGGCTTGGAGGGGTCGAGAATCTGGACACATATGGTCCTTAGAACAGGAGAAGATTCACCACATTGTTCTTCCACCACTTCAACGTGGTGGGTGACCTGGGGAGAGTCGATCTCTCTCTGATCGGGTTTAAGCCCAATCTGGCCGTAATCTGTAGCGACTCCCAGGGTGGCAATGCGATCCAAGAGCTCGTTCAGGGAAGAGAGATCCATCGGATCGAACTGCTCGGCAAGTTCCGAGCTGATGTGAAGATCGCTTTCGATGGCCCGAGAGGTCATCGTCGGCGTGGCGGCCGAACAGGCGGTCCTCAAAAAACTGCCTAGCCGAAGAGTTTGGCCGACAGCCAAAGCTCCTTTAGCAACAGCGCCGTCTTATCAGACGGGGTGCGGCATCCTTCCTGACGGTGACGACACAGAGGAACTCTCAATGAAAGCCCCAATGTCGGTGTCAAAACCGGCGGATCTCGGGTAGGGGGTCCCGAACTGTGCGTCTAGGCGGATGGTAATAGGAGACAAGGGACACGATGTTTTTACCCAGGTTCAGGCCCTCTCGATGGATGTAAAACCCTACTCCTGATTGATTAATATGGGTAGTACAAGAGTGGATCTACCACGAGATCAGAGAGGCTAAACCCTAGAAGCTAGCCTATGGTATGATTGTTGTTCGTCCTACGGACTAAAACTCTCCGGTTTATATAGACACCGGAGAGGGCTAGGGTTACACAGAGTCGGTTACAATGGGAGGAGATCTTCATATCGTATCGCCAAGCTTGCCTTCCACGCCAAGGAAAGTTCCATCCGGACACGGGACAGAGTCTTCAATCTTGTATCTTCATAGCCCGGGAGTCCGGCCAAAGGTCATAGTCCGACCATCCGGACACCCCCTAATCCAGGACTCCCTCATTCACCATTGTCTAACAACATGATTTCTAGGACAGGGTTGCCATACCATTCTAGTGTGGAACGTGTCCTTGTGGACCTACGAAGTTCAGTAGTAACTTGATCCGAAGTACCTTGATCATTATCATTAACTTCCTCTCTAGTCGGTGCAGGCACCACAGGAATATCTTCCCAAGCTGCGCTACATACCGGATCAAGAGGTAGTACTTCATCAAGTTCCACCTTCCTCCCACTTACTTCTTTCGAGAGAAACTCTTTCTCCAGAAAGGACCCATTCTTGGCAACAAAGATCTTGCCTTCGGATCTGAGGTAGAAGGTATACCCAATGGTTTCCTTCGGGTATCCTATGAAGACGCATTTTTCCGACTTGGGTTCGAGCTTTTCAGGTTAAAGTTTCTTGACATAAGCATCACATCCCCAAACTTTTAGAAACGACAGCTTAGGTTTCTTCCTAAACCATAATTCATATGGTGTCATCTCAACGGATTTAGACGGTGCCCTATTTAAAGTGAATGTAGTTGTCTCTAAAGCGTATCTCCAAAATGATAGTGCTAAATCGGTAAGAGACATCATAGACCGCACCATATTCAATAGAGTGCAATTACGATGTTCAAACACACCGTTACGCTGAGGTGTTCCAGGAGGCGTGAGTTGTGAAACAATTCCACATTTCCTTAAGTGCGTACCAAACTCGTGACTTAAATATTCTCCCCCATGATCTGATTGTAAGAACTTTATTTTTCTGTCACGTTGATTCTCTACCTCATTCTGAAATTCCTTGAACTTTTCAAAGGTCTCAGACTTGTGTTTCATTAAGTAGACATACCCATATCTACTTAAGTCATCATTGAGGGTGAGAACATAATGATAGCCACCGCGAGCCTCAACGCTTATTGGACCGCACACATCAGTATGTATAATTTCCAAATAAGTTGGTTGCTCGCTCCATTGTTCTGGAGAACGGAGTCTTGGTCATTTTGCCCATGAGGCATGGTTCGCATGTGTCAAATGATTCGAAATCAAGAGACTCCAAAAGTCCATCTCCATGGAGCTTCTTCATGCGTTTGACACCAATGTGACCAAGGTGGTAGTGCCACAGATATTTGGGACTATCATTATCAATCTTACATCTTTTGGTATTCACACTATGAATATGTGTAACATCACATTCGAGATTCATTAAGAATAAACCATTAACCAGCGGGGCATGACCATAAAACATATCTCTCATATAAATAGAACAACCATTATTCTCGGATTTAAATGAGTAGCCATCTCGCATTAAACAAGATCCAGATACAATGTTCATGCTCAAAGCTGGCACTAAATAACAATTATTGAGGTTTAAAACTAATCCCGTAGGTAAATGTAGAGGTAGCGTGCCGACGACGATCAAATTGACCTTGGAACCATTCCCGGCGCGCATCGTCACCTCGTCCTTCGCTAGTCTCCGCTTATTCCGCAGCTCCTATTTTGAGTTACAAATATGAGCAACTGCACCGGTATCAAATACCCAGGAGCTACTACGAGTACTGGTAAGTTACACATCAATAACATGTATATCACATATACCTTTGGTGTTGCCGGCCTTTTTATCCGCTAAGTACTTGGGGCAGTTCCGCTTCCAATGACCGTTTCCCTTGCAATAAAAGCACTCAGTCTCAGGCTTGGGTCCGTGCTTTGGCTTCTTCCCAGCAACTGGCTTACCGCGCGCGGCAACTCCCTTGTCGTCCTTCTTGAAGTTTTTCTTACCCTTGCCTTTCTTGAAACTAGTGGTTTTATTGACCATCAACACTTGATGTTCCTTTTTGATCTCCACCTCCGCTGATTTCAGCATTGAAAATACCTCAGGAATGGTTTTCACCATCCCCTGCATATTGTAGTTCATCACAAAGCTCTTGTAGCTAGGTGGGAGCGACTGCAGGATTCTGTCAATGACCGCCTCATCTGGGAGGTTAATGTCCAACTGAGACAAGCGGTTGTGCAACCCAGACATTTTGAGTATATGCTCGCTGACAGAACTATTCTCCTCCATCTTACAACTGTAGAACTTGTCAGAGACTTCATATCTCTCGACCTGGGCATGAGCTTGGAAAACCATTTTCAGCTCTTGGAACATCTCATATGCTCCGTGCTGCTCGAAACGTTTTTGGAGCCCCGTTTCTAAGCTGTAAAGCATGCCGCACTGAACCAGGGAGTAATCATCAACACGCGACTGCCAAGCGTTCATAACGTCTTGGTTTGCTGGGACGGGTGCTTCACCTAGCGGTACTTCTAGGACATATGCTTTCTTGGCAGCTATGAGGATGATCCTCAAGTTCCGGACCCAGTCCGTATAGTTGCTACCATCGTCTTTCAACTTGGTTTTCTCTAGGAACGCGTTGAAGTTAAGGTTGACATGAGCATGGGCCATTTGATCTACAAGACATTTTGCAAAAGTTTTAGACTAAGTTCATGATAATTAAGTTCATCTAATAAAATTATTTAATGAACTCCCACTTAGATAGACATCCCTCTAGTCATCTAAGTGATACATGATCCGAGTCAACTAGGCCGTGTCCGATCATCATGTGAGACAGACTAGTCATCATCGGTGAACATCTTCATGTTGATTGTATCTTCTATACGACTCATGTTCGACCTTTCGGTCTCTTGTGTTCCGAGACCATGTCTGTACATGCTAGGCTCGTCAAGTCAACCTAAGTGTTTTGCATGTGTAAATCTGGCTTACACCCGTTATATGTGAACGTTAGAATCTATCACACCCGATCATCACGTGGTGCTTCGAAACGACGAACTTTCGCAGCGGCGCACAGTTAGGGGGAACACTTTCTTGAAATTATTATGAGGGATCATCTTATTTACTACCGTCGTTCTAAGCAAATAAGATGCAAAAACATGATAAACATCACATGCAATCAAATAGTGACATGATACGGCCAATATCATTTTGCTCCATCTTTGGGATGCCATGATCATCATCATCACCGGCACGACACCATGATCTCCATCATCATGTCTCCATGAAGTTGTCTCGCCAACTATTACTTCTACTACTATGGCTAACGGTTTAGCAATGAAGTAAAGTAATTACATGGCGTTATTCAGTGACACGCAAGTCATACAATAAATAAAGACAACTCCTATGGCTCCTGCCGGTTGTCATACTCATCGACATGCAAGTCGTGATTCCTATTACAAGAACATGATCAATCTCATACATCACATATATTTCATTCATCACATCCTTTTTGGCCATATCACATCACAAGCCATATGCTGCAAAAATAAGTTAGACGACCTCTAATTGTTGTTGCATGTTTTTACGTGGCTGTTATAGGGTTCTAGCAAGAACGTTTCTTACCTATGCCAAAACCACAACGTGATATGCCAATTTCTATTTACCCTTCATAAGGACCCTTTTCATCGAGTCCGATCCGACTAAAGTGGGAGAGACAGACACCCGCTAGCCACCTTATGCAACTAGTGCATGTCAGTCGATGGAACCTGTCTCACATAAGCGTACGTGTAAGGTCGGTTCGGGCCGCTTCATCCCACGATGCCGCCAAAACAAGATAAGACTAGTAGTGGCAAGTAAATTGACAAAATCGACGCCCACAACAAACTTGTGTTCTACTCGTGCATAGAAACTACGCATAAACCTGGCTCTGATACCACAGTTGGGGATCATTGCAGAAATTAAAAAAATTCTATGCATAACCAAGATCAATCTATGGAGTAACTAGCAACAAGAGAGGGGAATGCATCTTCGTACCCTTGAAGATCGCGAGTCGGAAGCGTTATAAGAACGCGAATGAAGGAGTCGTACTTGAAGCGATTCAGATCGCGGTGGATTCCAATCTTAGCGCCGAACAACAACACCTCCGCGTTCAACACACGTGCATCTCGGTGACGTCTCCCTCGCCTTGATCCAGCAAGGAGGAGGGAGAGGTTGAGGAAGAGGGCTCCAACAGCAGCACGACGGCGTGGTGGTGATGGAGTGGCAGTACTCCGGAAGGGCTTCGCCAAGCTCTTACGGAGGAGGAGAGGTGTTGGGGAGGGGAGGGGCTGCGCCTTAGATGTGGTACTGCAGCCCTCCCCTCGCCCCTCTATTTATAGGATAAGGGGAAAGGGGGCCGGCCCCCTCTAGATGAGATCTAGAGGGAGGGCAAGGGGAGGGGACTTGCCCCCCAAGCAAGGGGGGCGCCCCCTTTAGGGTTTCCCTCCCAACCCTAGGTGCATGGGCCCAAGGGGGGGTGGGGCCCAGCCCTCCAAGGGCTGGTTCCCTTCCCTCTACAGCCCGTGAGGCCCTCCGGGAGAGGTGGCCCCTCCCGGTGGACCCCCGGTACCCCTCCGGTGGCCCCGGTACAATACCGGTATGCCCCCGAACATTTCCGGTGACCGTATGACAACTTCCCATATATAAATATTCACCTCCGGACCATTCCGGAACTCCTCATGACGTTCGAGATCTCATCCGGGACTCCAAACAACATTCGGTAATCACATACAAGTCTTCCTAATAACCTTAGCGTCATCGAACCTTAAGTGTGTAGACCCTACGGGTTCGGGAATCACGCAGACATGACCGAGACAGCTCTTCGGCCAATAACCAACAGCGGGATCTGGATACCCATATTGGCTCCCACATGTTCCACGATGATCTCATCGGATGAACCACAATGTCGAGGATTCAAGTAATCCCGTATGCAATTCCCTTTGTCAATTGGTACGTTACTTGCCCGAGATTCGATCGTTGGTATCCCAATACCTCGTACAATCTCATTACCGGCAAGTCACTTTACTCGTTCCATAATGCATGATCCCGTGACCAACCACTTGGTCACATTGAGCTCATTATGATGATGCATTATCGAGTGGGCCCAGAGATACCTCTCCGTCATACGGAGTGACAAATCCCAGTCTCGATTCATGCCAACCCAACAGACACTTTCGGAGATACATGTAGAACACCTTTATAGTCACCCAGTTACCTTGTGACATTTGGTACACCCAAAGCACTCCTACGGTATCCCGGGGTTACACAATCTCATGGTCTAAGGAAATGATACTTGACATTAGAAAAGCTCTAGCAAACGAACTACACGATCTTGTGCTATGCTTATGATTGGGTCTTGTCCATCACATCATTCTCCTAATGATGTGATCTCGTTATCAATGACATCCAATGTCCATAGTCAGGAAACCACGACCATCTGTTGATCAACGAGCTAGTCAACTAGAGACTCACTAGGGACATGTTGTGGTCTATGTATTCACACATGTATCACGGTTTCCGGTTAATACAATTATAGCATGAATAATAGACAATTATCATGAACAAGGAAATATAATAATAATCATTTTATTATTGCCTCTAGGGCATATTTCCAACAGAACTCACAAAGGCCATGGCTGCAGCTCGGGGGGAGGGGGCGAGAATGGTTGGAGAAGTTGAGGACAGGAGTCGCCGCCGCCGTCGCCCGTGGCCCGGTGAAGGAGCTCCGCCTACCTGGTCGTCGGTGCCGATGTGCGCCGGCGGGAAAGATCAACAGAAGGGAGAAGGGTGGCGGGGCTTTGGCGGTGAGAGGATGGAGGCTAAATAGGGGGGCCGAATTGGTGGAAAGTGAGCCGAAATCCTCCCGCCGATTTTTTGGAGATGCGCACGAGCTCGCGCCATCTTTAAGATTGCACGATTTGCATGCCGCGTTCCCCTCCCCCGCCTCGCATGATCCTGGCTCCGGAGAAACTACCGATCTGGGCGTAGCTCACAGGCCTATCTGTGAGTGCTTTAAAGTTCGTGTCGTGCAGGCCGAACAGTGTATGCAGGCCAACCAAACAAGCCGATTCAATCCCTCGCATACCTAGTTGGCCCAAATGCGGGCAACCAAACACGCTGCGAACACTTTTTCAATTTCATGAACATTTTTTTGAAAAACATGGATTTCTTGAAAATTTTGAACAACTTTTGAAAAAGAAAAGGTAATTAAAAATAAAAATAAAATAAATAAATAGAAACATAAATTGAGAAATAAAAAAAAACAAGAAAAAAAATCTCTACTACTTAAAAAGAACATAAGGTTTCCATTTCGCCTTTCTTTCCACCGCCCCTTCGTCCAACCTTCCATGTATATGATAATCAATCATCTTAATCTCTACCACTTAAAAAGAACATAAGGTTTCCATTTCACCTTTCTTTCCACCGCCCCTTCGTCCAACCTTCCATGTATATGATAATCAATCATCTTAATTTACGTACCTTCTGAAGAAATTTCACTTTAATTTACTCACCAAACTTCTAATCAAAATGCGAACCAACCAATAGTTGGATGGTTAGAGGGATTGTGGTATCCCTAGCCCATCAGAGTTCAATTCCCGGTGTTCGCATTATTTCTAGATTTATTTCAGGATTTCTAGCGATGTGCTTTTAGTGGGAGGAGACGTTCCCGCTGATGATGAGGCGCCTATGGTGACTTCGTAAATTTCAAGATGACATGACGACTCAGTCTCTCGGAGGTGCTCATATGGGTAGGGTATGCGTGTGTGCGTTCATAGGGGTGAGTGTATGCGTGTATGTATGAGCGCTTGCGTCTACGCTGATGTTCAAAAAAACTTCTAATCAAAATATAATGTAATTCATGGGCAGAATTTGATGAACATTTAGTTACATAATCGCTTTATTATTGACAGATAAATCACATGCTAACATATTAGAATATTTATATCCCGTTGCAACACATGGGCATTGTTCTAGTAAGAGAAAAGAAGAATCTCTACTACTAATAAACAATCAAACTTTTTCTTTCTTAAATACACCCCAGGAAACGTACACAGCTAGATCAACACCATCAGATCACCCCTCTTAAGTAAATCTTAACCGCCAGGATTAATCTAATCTTGAGACGGTGTGCATTTAGCAATTATTGAGGCTGACCGTGCTCCACGGGGTGAAGAAATATCCCCGTCCTGCGACCGCAACCGTTCAACGCCACGCCCTGCAAAGAAAAACTTAGGGAAAAACAAAATCTCACGCTGCTGCCGCCGCCGCCACCGTTTGCGCGTGCCACCGCCCTTCCCGCGACGCCCTACCAGGCTACCACAACAGCGGTGACCTGCCCAGGCTGCTCCTGCTCAAACGATCTTCCCTGCTGGTCCTCCCCTTGGCCCCATATTTATCTTCGATTCGCCTCTGCTCGGCGAAGGATGGCAGCAACCTCGACCAAGGACTGTAGAGGTGGATCCATGTACGTGCTTCCTCCACTAATCACTCCCCTACTCTTGACCACTCACTCTTCTCCTTGATATATTTATTCCTTTGTTTGCCAAGCTGATGGTCGAATCTCACCTAATCGGGCTTGTTGCGTGCTTGTGAACTGACAGGATCTACCAACCCCGGTAAGGACGTATGAGGATGGTGGCTTCGTGATGTGGGATGAGGATCAAGGGCCCGGCACCTACAAGGATGGATGGGATAGACTTGCTATCGAGGAAAGACGAGATCAAATAGTAGTTATCTTCTCGGAGGGACGGATCGACCCCACTATCAAAATATGGATGCGGGCATCTTTCGTGGGTTTCGCGTATGCTTGAGCTGTAAGCTCTCGGCTAGCTCTAGAAAATTGTTGATTCATTTGGTGATTTATCTTTGTTACTGATCATCGTAGTGCTTATCTAATGATATTATGATAATGGAACTTATTTCAGTTAGAAATGTTGTTAGCTCTGCCTCTCATGTAGTCTTTCTTGTACGCTTGGATGGGGCTGAACATTCATAAGCAGAAGATTCTTAATTTATTTGGATCAAGTTATTTGATATAATCTTCCCTATGATGACTTCAGGATGAATGGCTCCACTGTGTACTCTGTTTTGCAGAGATTCCATAGGCAGGTTTGGCTATGCAGGTTTCTCCTGTCCATATGTAGCTCGGGTCAATTTAGGGCTTTGGTAGCCCGTTACCGGAGCTACAAGAAACCACCATGTATTCTATATCATTCTAACAACTGGGCTACTACAACAGGTCGCTATTGGTCATGATTGATTCTTGATTTAAAGGTGTGATCCTGATACGGCCACTTATCAATCTTGAGCTGGTTCATGGTGATGATTCCAATATGTTCTGTGATTTATTCGTTTGTGGCTAAGGAAGTGATGATTTTATTACCTATTAGATACACAACATTTCACACTTGACATCAGGATGAGGCATATGCCCAATCCACTTCTGTCCTGACCTTGAACTGTTACCCACCAGCTATACATTGTGCAATATTAATCCTCATATTTTATGAGATTTTGATCAAATTGCAATTTCGGGCCTGTCGGCTAAACCGTCAACTGGTGATTTATTTTTTAAGTACTCCCTCTGTAATGAAATATAAGAGCATTTAGATCACTACTTTAGTAATCTAAACACCACCATATTTGGAGTACATTCTTATTCCTTTTCAAAAAAAAATCTCTTGATGCTCTAGGCCTTAGCTCAACTCTTAACATATGTTTTTTCTATTTGATTCCGATCTCTCTGCCATTACACGGACATTGGGCATATATCACAGATTGTTTTGGTAGCAGTTATAGTTGATTATCATCAATAGTCAACTTTAAAACATCTGGAACAGCTCAAGCACAATTTAAAGTGTTGCTTATGAGTCCCCCCATGAAGATACCTATCAACAACTCTACTCTGTACTGTTACTTCTATAGCACATAATGCCATGCTAAATCTTACTATTTTGCAGGATAATGTCCCTGAGTATAAAAACATGTTAGCTTTCCTTAATTCATTACAGAAAGATAATAGCGGTTATGTTGGCACTGCTCATGCCATCCTATCTTACATGATTTTGTTGGATGGTTCAGTTTTTGTGATTTCTCAAGTTAGGCATGGTATGTTTCCTCAACATTGGGTGTGTGTTTGTTATCGGCTATGCCTAAATATTGGTGTTTATATTGCAACAAAGTTGATTCATTACAAAATTTCTGTTTTTCTCTAATTTAATGGCATTGTCTCCTCCTTGTAGAAGATGGTTCCAGGTAGGCTACTGAAACAACGGCAATATTCCAAGAAGGCTAAGAACAATTGGAGAGCACAAGGAACATATTCCTAATCAGGCAAGAACCATCTTTGATACATTATTTGTCCACCGGAAGTCCTTGAAGAAGGACGGACACAACAGTTGCAGAGATCTACATGTTGTTTCCGGGCATAATGGAGATGTCACAAGAAATGTTCAGCCTTATAAATGATTGTCTGCTTTTTGTTTTGGATTATTAGAAGTTTCAGACATGTCATGAAACATGAGTAAGTTTGTAAAATTCTTTCTTTATGAGGCCTGATAGATTGTCATTCAGTATGCTGCTGCCACTTAGTAATGTAACCTCATAGAGGTGGAGACTATTTATTCTCAGGATGAGAGCAATAATTAGATTTTCCTTTCATGCTAAAACATTATCTTGAATTTTTGTACAAAATAATATGACGGATGTTACTCTTTGTTCTCTATTATAATATATAGACATGGGAGGTTATATTAGAAAACTCAATTACAATAATCGAATAAGGAGATTTGTAAACAAGTTTTTATATGATTTTCAAGGTCTTAACATGCATGAATGATCTTGCTGGATGATGCTAACTTATTTTTGTAAACTTGAAGGTAATTCATCATACTACATCAGTAAGAAGCATATATGATTTCATTCCTACTGTTTGCTATTTGTGTACCACACAATTGTCGTGCTTCTGGTTAATGACGACTGTCAATTCAAAATTCTTCTTATACGTCATGTAAACCCATTTAATTATGTGAGATTTATCTTTGTAATGGATTAGAATATTTTTCTTGCTATTTTTTTAAAACAAATGAAGAAGCGAATATATTTAAAAAATCTGGCGACAATATTAGTGTACATATAACTTTAAAATATAGAAAGAGTGACTTATTTAGTGTATATATTTGTATTAATTGAGACGTACGGGCACGTGCAAGCTTACTAGTAAATAGAAAAACAGAAAACTCAATTCAAAACCTGTAAGAACCCGTTTTCTTAGACTACCTGTAAAAACCAGCTGGGGACTATCTAGAAGGTCCCAAAACCATTTATACTATATAAAGCTACCCGTACTGCTATACATGGGCCGGCCCAATTGCTCGATAAGTCGACTTGCCTGTGGTACGGCGCAAAGAGCGGCAAATAGAGAATTCCCCTCTTCTGTATGACCGTTGTTTGGGGAACTCCTAGTCAGCGCCTTCAGCGCCGCGCAAGCTAACCGACGCCTGCAGCCGCGGCTGGATGGGCCGGCCCACAATGGCGCGGCGAGAAAAAAGGCGGCCGAAAAAACTGCTATCGATCGGGATCGATCTCGCGCCCTCACGCTTCCAAAGAGCGAGGCTAACCACTTGACCAGCCAAACTGGAGAGATTATTTAGAGCGTGAAGCTTAAAAGAATAGAAACACAGACGCACTATTAATTTCGCATTATACTGTAGTATTTAAATTTTCCAATTATTTAAAAACATGTGCACATATTACAAATGAAGTTCATGCACTACTTGGGTTCTAGGTTGGAGGTAACTTGGGCACTTGGATTTGTAATATTTTTACCTAAGCTTAGTAGCTTGTATGTGCCCATATGAATATGAGCATGTATATGATACAAATGGATCAGAGTTGGTAGTCTTTGATGATTTTGCTAGCCCTCCTCAAATGTATTGGACTTAGATAACTATGATACTAGGCTTGGTTGGATCATAGTTATGATTTGTGCTGGATTCCTTAATTTGAAGATTGAAGCCGGAGAACTTTAGGGTGTAGAGTTATGAACATGAGATATATCGGATTTATTTAGGTATAGTATGATTGAAATGAGTGTGGTATTGGTAGACTATTGGATCATCTTGGATATTGCTACTTGGATTCTAGGTTTAAGATAACTTGGGCACTTGGATTTGTGATATTTTGACCCAAGCTTAGTAGCTTGTATGTGCCCCCCATATAAATATGAGCCATGGAGATGATACAAATGAATCAGAGTTGGTAGACTTCGATGATTTTGCTAACCCTCCCCAAAAATGTTATGTACTAGATCATCATGGTCGTGGAGGGAAAACTAGGCATGACTCAACCCAATGTATAAGAAGAAATATGATTTTGACCATGCGAATGGAAATACATGTACATGCAGTGCCAACGGAAAAAATGTTAATTTAGGGGATTCTGGTACGAAGCCACCTTGCAAGAGGTTATTGAGTGCTGGCGACCCTGCATTGGTGAAGGACCCTTCCTTGGCGCCGGGGGAAATGAAGTGACATGGGTCTTAAGACTGTGAGGGAAAAATTGGGACGAGTGACTCAGCTCAGGGTTCCTCTTTGCAAGTTCAAGTGAAAAGGCAGAGGATGGCAGGGCGTGCTGCTCTTGATAGCGTTTGCATCGCTTCTTCATACCTCTCGTGCACTCTTCGTTTCCCGTCGATTCGACTTGGCGGCCTTACCTTGTTTGAGGGTTATGTGTCACGGACTTGGTTCCGCATCCCACGTTCCCTTGCTAGAAGTCCCTAGCCTTGGCGACAGGTAGCGATGTGCACTTGGGCGCTTGGCATCCGTGGGTAAGTTCAGGGGCGGTGCCCAAGCTTGCAGCTATGGCGACAACTTGCATGGGAGCAGATGATGTAGGAACAAGGCAGCACACGAGTAACTCGCAGCCAGAGAAATGATACCTAGCCGGACATGCAGGCAGTGGAGAGTACACGGGAGGTGTGGGTAGGGGTGAAAACACTGTCGGGAGTGTACTGCTGCTGCCGTTAGTTAGCCTTTAGATCCAGAGCCGACTGGCGAGGGTATGACGTGAGGGGAAGCGGGGAAGATTCCTTCCTTTGGAGATTGAAGCCGGAGAACTTTCGGGTGTAGTATGATCAACCTAAGACATATCGGATTTAGATATGTATAGTATGGTCGGTATGAGTGCGGTATTGGTGGACTATTAGATCATCTTGGATATTACTACTTGGATTCTAGGTTTGAGGTAACTTGGGCACTTGGATTTGTGATATTTTAACCCAAGCTTAGTAGCTTGTATATGCCCCATTGGATCATCTTGGATATTACTACTTGGATTCTAGGTTGGAGGTAACTTGGGCACTTGGATTTGTGATATTTTGACCTAAGCTTAGTAGCTTGTATGTGCCCCATATATGGATATGGGCGTGGAGATGATACAAATGGATCGGAGTTGGTTGACTTTGGTGATTTTGCTAGCCCTCTCCATATGTATTTGACTTAGATAACTATGATACTAGGCTTGGTTGGATTATAATTATGATTTTTGCTAAATTCCTTTGAAGATTGAAGCTGGAGAACTTTAGGGTGTAGTATGATCAACTTGAGATATATCAGATTTATATAGGTATATATGATTGGCATGAATGTGGTATTGGTGGACTATTGGATCATCTTGGATATCACTACTTGGTTTCTAGGTTGGAGGTAATTTGGGCATTTGGATTTGTGGTATTTTTACCTAAGCTAGTAGCTTGTATGTGCCCCATATGGATATGAGCATGGAGATGATACAAATGGATCGGAGTTGGTAACTTTGATGATTTTGCTAGCCCTCATGTGTATTGGACTTAGATAACTATGATACTAGGCTTGGTTGGATCATAGTTATGATTTTGTGCTAGATTCCTTTGAAGATTGCAGTACTACTTGGATTCTAGGTTGGAGGTAAATTGAGAACCTGGATTCGTGATATTTTTACTTGAGCTTAGTAGCTTGTATGTGCCCCATATGGATATGAGCATGGAGATGATACAAATGGATCGGAGTTGGTAGACTTTGATTATTTTGGTAGCCCTCATGTGTATTGGACTTAGATAACTATGATGCTGGGCTTGGTTGGATCATAGTTATGATACTAGGCTTGGATATTACTTAGATAACTATGATTCTAGGCTTGGTTGGATCATAGTTATGATTTTTTGCTAGATTCGTTTGAAGATTGAAGCACTACGTGGATTCTAGGTTGGAGGTAACTTGGGAACTTAGATTTGTGATATTTTTACTTGAGCTTAGTAGCTTGTATGTGCCGCATATGGATATGAGCATGGAGATGATACAAATGGATTGGAGTTGGTAGACTTTGATGATTTTGCTAGCCCTCCTCATGTGTATTGGACTTAGAAAACTATGATACTGGGCTTGGTTGGATCATAGTTATGATTTTGTGCTAGATTCCTTTGAAGACTGAAGCTAGAGAACTTTAGGATGTAGTATGATCAACCTGAGATATATCTGATTTATATATGTATAGTATGATTTGCATGGGTGCGGTATTGGTGGACTTTTGGATCATCTTGGATATTACTACTTGAATTCTAGGTTGGAGATAACTTGGGCACTTGGATTTGTGATATTTTGACCTAAGCTTGTTAGCTTGTATATGCTCGATATGGATTTGAGCATGGAGATGATACAAATGGATCGATGTTGGTAGACTTTGATGATTTTGCTAACCCTCCCCAAGAATGTTAAGATTACAAGATCATCATGGGAGGATGATTTGGATTAATTAGAATAGATGGCAATTTCAGTGGTATGTGCCTTTTTGGGGCAGCTGATCTTGCTTTTATTATGTGTTGGATGCAATAGTAGTAGGAGAGTATGACTTATGAAGTGATATTATATTCTTGGATAAATAGATATTTAATAAACCTTGGGTGATTGTGATCTTGAAAAAAAATCTCGTGGATGGTAAGTTCTAATTTTTGTATCTATAGTCATCAAGTGCAAGCTTGCTTTATATTGGACTTCCAAACCGTGATACTGGGCTTGGTTGGGTCATGATTATAATTTGTTCTAGATTCCCACCTTTGAAGATTGAACCCGGAGAACTTTTGGGTGTAGTATGATCAACCTGAGATATATTGAATTTATATAGGTGTAGTACAATTAGCATGATTGTGGAATTGGTGGACCATTGGATCATCTTGGATTGAATTACTTGTAAGGAAACAAAGATCTTTGAGTAATAGGAATGGTGTTTGGTTAGATGATATAACTACTTGGATTCTAGGTTGGAGATAAATTGGGCACTTGGATTTGTGATTTTTTTTTACCTAAGATTAGTAGCTTGTATGTGCCCCATGTGGATATGAGCATCGAGATGATACAAAGGGATTGGAATTGGCAGACTTTGATGGTTTTGATGGCCCTCCGTAAGAATGTTATGAGTACATGATCATCATGGAAGGATGGTTTGGATTAATTAGAATAGATGGCAATTTTGTTGGTATGTTCCTTGTTGGAGTAGCTGATCTCGAGAAATGCGCATCCGAACACTGACAACCCTTGTGCTCATCACTGTAACCTAAAAAGACACACTCAACATATTGATCAGACAGTTTGGTTCGTGAAGAACGTAGCAGAAGCAACCAAACAAATGAAGTGTTTAGTAGTTAGGAGAATGCCACAAAGACGCACGAGAGGAATATCACCGTGTAGAGCAGAGGAAGTATGAATGTTGATGAGATAGGTGGCTACGATCATCAACACACTATCTGCCTCATGAAGGTGCCGATGCTCCGCCTTGTGAAGGTGCCGATGCTTGCGCTCAGAGCGGCACCATTCTGAGCCTGAGCACGAGGGTAAGAGAACTGAGCAAGTGTGATAGCTTGCATGTGCCCCATATGGATATGAGCATGGAGATGATACAAATGGATAGGAGATGGTAGACTTTGATGATTTTGCTAACCCTCCTCATATGTACCAGCCTTAGATAACTACGATACTAGGCTTGGTTGGATTGTAGTTATGATTTGTGTGATACCTTCCTTTGAAGATTGAAGCTGGAAAACTTTAGGGTGTAGTATGATCAACCTGAGATATATCGGATTTATATAGGTATAGTAGGATTAGCATGACTACGGTATTGGTGGACTATTGGGATCATCTTGGATATTGCTACTTGGATTCTAGGTTGGAGATAACTTGGGCACTTGGATTTGTGATATTTTAACCTAAGCTTAGTAGCTTGTATGCGCCCCATATGGATATGAGCATGGAGTTGGTAGACTTTGATGATTTTGCTAACAACCCCCCACCCCCCACCCCACCCCAAGAATGTTACGAGTACAAGATCATCATGGGAGGATGATTTGGATTAATTAGAATAGATGGTAATTTCAACGGTATGTGCCTTTTTGGAGCAGCTGATCTCGCTTTTATTATGTGTTTGTGCTAGTTTAGATGCAATAGTTGTAGGAGGGTAGCATAGGAGGCACACCTCCCCCTTGCCACCGTCAAGGCCAAAACCCGGCGAGAGGGCATGAGCGGGTCGGGGCAGAAAGCACAAGGCTGCACTTTAGCATCTTCATTGGCACCTCGTTGGGGTCGTCCACCCATGCCCTGATGACAAAGTATGAGAGGTCGAGCCTGTCGAAGGATTCAATGGCCATATGGTACATTAGGCATTCGGGCAACAGTTCTTGGGCAGTTTGAGGCGAGAACTCCCGTAGGGGATGCGTTGGATGGACAGCCCAACGCTGTAGCAGCATTGAACCGATGTGGCGAAGGTTATCTTGTTCGACCGCCACACTAGGAGCGGCGTGCCGCGGTAGTGGACTGTGTCCACCCCACGAACCATGTCAAACCACTGGCAGTGCGTGAAGCTGGCGAAGAAAGATCCTAGCTTCATGAGAGAGACCTGAAAGCCGTTTGTTCGGAAGCTCCAGGAAGTCGACCTTGATGCCCTCAACAATTTTTACCAGGATTAGAGACGACCTCGTACCCACCACCATGAGCAACAGCGCCAAATCCCATAGGTAAGAACATATCCTGGATGAGGCACCTCGTCTTGCACGAGCGGGTGTTGCCCCTCGCCGGGTCGTACGCGAACCTAGCCGACATGGAAGGCTCCAGCGACGAAAGGGCGGGTGGCTCCTTGTCGAGAAAGGTGAACCTGGAATGAGTCAGCGAGTCGGGTGGTCGAGGGGTGGGGGTGGGGGGGGACCAGCCTGGATTGGACTGACTAGCGACGGCGGCGGGGGTGGCAACTGCACTCACGGCCTTGGTGGTGGTCAAGGTGGGGCTAAGAGTAGTGATGGACTCATTAGCGGCGGCCAGGTCATCATGGCGGCGCGTGAAGTTCCTTCTGAAGCACATCCTCTAGCCCGAGTGGTACATTTGTTCATTTGTGATATGTTCTGTTAGTGTTATGTTCTCGTTTGTCTCTTGCTCTGTTTCTCTTGCCCACAGGTACATTTGTTCATTTTCATAGACCTGCTATGTTCTATTGTAATTGGAGTTCAAATGTCAAGTTGCGCCGCCACAAAATGCTGCTACTTTAACTTCTGTAAGCGCAGCGAGCAGCGTAGGCGGCCGCTGCATCTGCTCACATGGAACGTATGCCCTGTTGCAGCCTCGCAGGTACCCACATCTCTCCCTCCCTCCCTCCTCTCGATTTGATCCCCATAAATTCTCAGCTTTATTTCTGTGGATTTTTGTTTTATCTATGCCTGTTATGTCTTTGACAAAATCCAAGCAGATTGAGGGGAAGATTTTTTGCTTAGTTTTTTACTAAGTATTTCATCTTTCTCTAAAATTTAGCTCCAATGAACTGAATTTTTTTGGCATCACTTTTTTCCCTGGAGATCATTATCATCTCATCTCACCACACTCATGCCACATAACCTGGCGAGCTCACTCCTTACTCATTCTATGTACCACATTTGTAGATCAGTTTAAGGTACTGTTAATGAACCAAAAGTTAATGTTGTTGGCCTTGCCAAAATGCCATGAAGCTTAACATTCGACACTTCCTTCAAAGGGGTCCTTCAGCCTCCAAGGAGAAGGGAAGTGATGTCTAACAGGGAAAGAAACTAGGCGAAGCTCTGGATGCTCGATCGGGTACGCACCCAATTAGCACTCTACTTCGCCAGTTGTCCACTGAAATTTGCTCCATGACATCTTGCTTGCCATGTGGTCACCTTACCTCAAATTTTCTCCATGACATCTTGCTTGCCATGTGGTCACCTTACCTCAAAATTGACGTATTATAATCTATGAACTACTACAAGTAAACTATACAACCAAATGATTGTTCCAAAAATTCAAATTTGCACCATGCTTTCCACCTGATCTGCCAGTTTAACTATCTTAATTGTACCGCATAATTTTGATGTGTGGTAGTACGTGTGTGATGAAGCATGGTGTAGTAGCAAACTAGCAACTGAATTTTCTGACATACCATGGATTTCTTTCTGCCTCTATTTGATGCTCGGTGGTGCTGATCTGAAGGTCCGTGCGGACCCTGCTCTGGACATATGTCTCCTTAATTTCCGTGTGCAATTGTGCAATCCATGCTTTACACTATAAAATGAGACAATAAAATTTAGCTCAGGTTGCCCTTCCATCATGCACCCAGAATATATTACCTTTCTGCTTTTTATATTTTGGTTGGGCATGTTTCATGATCAGAGGATCGATGATTTGTTATGCTAGACAATGGAAATAAGATATTTTGGTGGAAAACAAATGATATGATAGGTGATTTATAATGTACTACTATTTTAGATAACAATACTAAGCTTTTATTTGGTTGTTCTGCATTTTTTCCCTTTGCAAAGATAGATATTATAAGAGATAAACATCATGTACAGGTTAACTTTTTGTGTGCCTATTAGTATGCCTTACTGCCAAGTGGAAATAGTCTATGATGCTCATAAATAGAGCTTCCTGGTGGGAAGGATGAGGCACACTCATTGATACTTTGGTTTTATATCCATTTGTTATACAGTTTTTCTCTTCCAAGCATATAAACTTTAGCAAATTAGAGTGTGCAATCAAGTCTCCTAAGTGAACATTTTTACCATATTATCAAGTTTGAGGGCATATACAATACGAGCATATAAGATAAGAGCATGTCATGCTACCTGAAAATCTGCCTGGAGATCTAATTTCGTATTTTTTCTATTTTGTCGGTTAGAAAACCAGTTTCCTGAGTTGTTAGTCTGAGTATTCAATTTGATCTGCAAAGTTCAGGGCTTCTGGGTGGAAGAGTTTCCTACAACGTCAAAATCTTAGTACTCTACATAGACTTCATAATTATGCCTGACTTTTTCTGAGGAATTGTTGAAGTATGCCTTTTATTTGGGTTGTTTGTGTTAGTGCAAGATTGTAGAGTTGGAAAGTATAGCAAAACGTCAGTTGGTGCAGGGACTTGGTGAAGCCATCAGCCTCGACTGTGTCTGCTTCCTCGATGGTTTTGACTTCTGATTAGCGATTCTAACACATATTGTTGATGATTTGGTCTTTGTGGCAGCTTTCAGTTTGAACTGGCATTCAGTTGGCTTCATCCTCTTTGGTGCAGCTTAGAGTTAGTAGTGTGCACATCTGAATCTTTTGCATTTCCTGAAGCATATTACTTGGTTTATGGTGTCTGCTAACTTGCATTCAATTTTGAGGGAATCTGATCTCATTTTTTTGCTCCCAGTGAATATACAGAAGGCTAGGAGTAAATGATGGAAGATCCTTTAGTCTCAACGAGGGTTCTACTTTTGTACTCAAAGTTTGTATAGTAGATAATCAAATTTTGGTCTTTAGCTTGCAAAATTATCACCTTATAGAGAAGTAAAGGTTGCATTGAGCTCTGATTATCTCCACTAGGCGCGCCGCGCCTGAGTTTAAGCCCGTCATTTAGCAAATGTGTAGCTTAATTTATTGTTGCTTGTATCTGCTACTAATAGTTTATTGTGTTTTGGTAAGTGAAAATAATATAGTGAGCAGTATGGATCACTTAGTTAATTACATGACTTGGAGGCATTCAGGATGCATGAAAAAGTTCAGCAGGGTGAGCACTGGTCTAAGAGAGTACACTATCTAGCTAAATGTTTTACAGATGAATGTAAAGAGAGAAAGTTGGTGGAGTTGCTTGTGGCTTGTCAGCACTCCGGATTATTTGCTATTGGCCTTCATGCTTGGAGTCGAGAGAATAATTCTTTTAAGCTCTGGTTGTTATATATTCTTGGCAGACCTGACTGTTTGGGGTTATATTGGATTTTCATGCAGAAAAGATCCGCTGGCTTTGTATGCTCTCATGTACAGTGTGCTCAGAGGATGGCAGAGTTGCAATGATATCTTTGTTCGATGTATCATCTGCCATTGGTACAGAGGATGAAGAACGTGGGATGGCCAGGCAGCGTGTTGATCATCAGGAGTAGCGGTAACTGGTCTTAATTCTCTAAGTATTCTGTTGCTCATACTTGGAAATGTAAATTGCTTGGGATGTACCTTGGCCATGGCTGTGCATCTGGACAGTTAGAACAACCATATGATCATTTTCTTCCAGCAAACTTTACAACTCATATACCACCAGTTATATCAGTGACTTTGATTCTTAGCTTATAGTATTTCTTCTGCACATGTATTGAAAATATGTATTCCGGCCGAAAGTATATGTAGTTGTAGAAATGACAGTCGATTATTTTTAAATACCAGTGTCAGTGGGATCAACCAAAGCATTGATAGTGATTTCTGTTGTTTCTTGGCGACCTTGCCCTGTATTTCGCTGCTGAATTGCATATGGCATATTTTTAACCCTATGACGATAACATATACTCCCTCCGTCCGAATATACTTGTCATCAAAATGGACAAAAAAGGATGTATCTAGAACTAAAATACATCTAGATACATCCCCTTTTATTCATTTTGATGACAAGTATTTTCGGACGGAGGGAGTAATAATTAATTGAAGGATTTAGCAACAAAGAAGCAAGAGTGGGAAAAAATACATCTAGTGTGGCTTTTATCTCAGGTATGTCAACATTCACCTGCCACCTTGTCGATGTTTAACTACGATATGGAAACCCATAACACCTAAATTTTGAAGAAACGATGACTGAATGTTTGTACCTGCATATTGATATATCATTGTTCCAAAATAACAATATTACAACAGGCTCCCTTTTAGAAAGATTTTGTAGCGTATCTGCATCAAATGATCGTGCAAAATCTCCTGAAAGTGTAACATTTGCATCTTTTCTGTAGAAATTGCAGAGTTATTTCACATCCAGTTATTTTACATCACACAAATTTTTACAAAGTGCATGATATAGAGATTACTATAAGAGTATGTACTGCCCGTCCGAATATCTGACACCTAGGCCCTCGAGCACTTCCAGTAGGAGGCAAAAGGTCCGTGATGACAATAATTAGGCCAACAACATCTGTAGATTCGAGGAAGCAATAATCCTTAATAAGACTGATGAAGGAGAAACTGCCATGGATACTGAATCTGTAGACAAACATCGATAAAAACTAACCTGACATTACCACATTTGACCCGATATGTTTTTCAAGCTCACAAAATGGGAGCGCATTATGAGCAAGCAAGAGGAAACTTGCTGACCGGGGAGTGACAGGAACGACACTGGTTGTATTAGTAAAAGAGAGCCATCAAGTAGCGCTCAATCTTGTACGCCCTTCTCGAATCTTATTTTAAAACTTGGCCATTTAATCCTTTGGTATGACTCCTTCTACTGTTCCTCCCTGCAAAGAAGCTTAATCATATTTTTCAGCTGTACTGGCATTCAGCTGCCTGGCTATTGTTTTTACCTTTCAATACACCATAACAAAGTTCAGGCCATATAATGTAGAGGAATCCACGCTCCAGTACACCCATATCCTTCCGACGCGAATAAACATAAGACCGTACGTCTTTGGGCAGATCTTTGAGCAGTGCACCTTCCATCAGTTCTGTATCAAGACGAAGAAGAAATCAACTAATTGTAAATTTGTCTGACAGAGAAGATGAAGGAGCAGAGAAGGAAGAGGAAAAATAAGGACTTGTCACTGCATTTAGTCTGCATCAATATAATTTCGGCAAAAGAAGAAATTCAGACAGTAACTTTGACTCATCGTAAGATTGTTTGATGGCAGAGAGGAAAGAACAAAGATAGAATAAAAATATACTCTAATGCCTAATCAAAAGATACTGAAGAGGCATAAGCGATGGATTTAGATACGATATATGCTGTAATTCTCCGGAAACCGCCCGTGCCACAACATCAAACTTGTGACACTTAGCTGTTAAATCCTCAGCAATGAGAACAACAACTTCTGAAATAGTAGGACCAGAATATCGACTCCCATGAACAGCTCCATCTCCATAAAGTTGAATAGCAAGATTCGGTGCATCAACAGACTGCAACCTTTTACGAGCACTTCTAATCTTCTATACATTCGCACATAGTGATTATGAGCGTCAAGCATTTCAGTGAGCGCCAACACAACAAAAGGTTCCGGCTGACCTGGACCACCTCCTTCTTCATAAAAAATATTCAATCGGCACCCCATCACCAGAATAACAATATATAACTGAGCAAATTTGTGCGACTCTGCTACTTCTCAGTCCAAAGGTGTCGAAGGACGAATAGTTCGTCTCCCTCCCTCCCCCCTCGCCCCCCCTCCCGAAACTCTCGCCGCCGCCACCTCGCCAGCTCGTTTCCGGCGGGATCCGGCGGCCCCCGCCGGCGCGCGGACCAGATCCGGGCTCCCTTGCCCCCGCCCTTTCTTCCTCTTCCCTTTTCCTCTGGTCTGCTCGCTTGCTGAAAGTGCAACTATCCCTAGGTGGTTTTGGTAATTCCTAACAACATATAGCTCATTGAGCTAACATCATTCCAAGATGAACATTTCAAGAAAAGCTCAATGAATGGCATGGCATGGATGAGGAAAGTGGATCCCTCAAAATACTAAGGATAAAAGGATTGGCTCAAGCTCAAAAGCTTAAGACTCTACATTTTATATTTTAGTGATCCAAGATCACATTGAGTCTATAGGAAAAGCCAATACTATTAAGGAGGGATGAGGTGTTGCTTAATGAGTTTCTTGCTCCACAATGCTTAGTGATATGCTCCAAAAACCCTCAACTACTTTCTCATATCCACATATGACCCAAACCAAAAGTCAAACTCGGCCCCACCGATTCTTCCTATCCGGCGCCACCGAGTTTTGATGTCATAGCCACTGCCACAAACCCTAGGCAAATCGGTCTCACCGATAGGGATCTCAGTCTCACCGAGATGGGATTGTAATCTCTCTGTTTCCCTTCGTAACATTTCGGTACCACCGAGATGAGCGATCGGTCCCACCGAGATTGCAATGTAAACTCTATGTTTCCTTTTCGTAACATTTCGGTCCCACCGAAATGAGCGAACCGGTCCCACTGAGTTTACTTGACCAACTCTCTGGTTAGCTTATTACCAAAATTGGTCTTACCGAGTTTGTGTAATCGGTCTCACCGAGATGACGTTATGCCCTAACCCTAACCATATCGGTCCTACCGAGTTGCATGTCGGTCCTACCGAGTTGCATGTCGGTCCCACCGAAAATCCTAACGGTCACTAGGTTTACTGAATCCGTCAGACCGAGTTCTCAATTCGGTCCCACCGAGATTGATAAATTGTGTGTAACGGTTAGTTTTTGTGTGGAGGCTATATATACCCCTCCACCTCCTCTTCATTCGTGGAGAGAGCCATGAGAACAAGCCTACACTTCCAACTTACCATTTCTGAGAGAGAACCACCTACTCATGTGTTGAGGCCAAGATATCCCATTCCTACCATATGAATCTTGATCTCTAGCCTTCCCCAAGTTGCTTTCCACTAAAATCTTCTTTCCACCAAATCCAAATCCTGTGAGAGAGAGTTGAGTGTTGGGGAGACTATCATTTGAAGCACAAGAGCAAGAAGTTCATCATCAACACACCATTTGTTACTTCTTGGAGAGTGGTGTCTTCTAGATTGGCTAGGTGTCACTTGGGAGCCTCCGACAAGATTGTGGAGTTGAACCAAGGAGTTTGTAAGGGCAAGGAGATCGCCTACTTTGTAAAGATCTATCGCTAGTGATCCAAGTCCTTCGTGGGCGACGGCCATGGTGGGATAGACAAGGTTGCTTCTTCGTGGACCCTTCGTGGGTGGAGCCCTCCGTGGACTCGCGCAACCGTTACCCTTCGTGGGTTGAAGTCTCCATCAACGTGGATGTACGATAGCACCACCTATCGGAACCACGACAAAAACATCCGTGTCTTCAATTACGTTTGAATTCTCCAAACCCTTCCCTTTACATTCTTGCAAGTTGCATGCTTTACTTTCGGCTGCTCATATACTCTTTGCATGCTTGCTTGAATTGTGTGAAGATTGCTTGACTTGTGCTAAGATAGCTAAAATCTGCCAAAGACTAAAATTGGAAAAAGGTTAAGTTTTTAATTGGTCAGGTAGTCTAATCACCCCCCCTCTAGACATACTTCCGATCCTACAAGTGGTATCAGAGCTTTGGTCTCCATTTGCTTTGATTTCCATAGCCATTTGTGGTCATAGCCTTGGTTTCACAACCTAGGAGAGTATGGCGTCTAGCAAGGGAAATTATCACCGTAGAGGTCCTTACTTTGATGGTACGAATTTTGCTAGTTGGAAGCATAAGATGAAAATGCATATTCTCGGACCTAACCCCGCCGTTTGGGCTATTGTGTGTATTGGCTTGCAAGGTGAATTCTTTGATGGGAGAGAACCAAATCGTGAAGCTAGCGCTGAAGAGTTGAAGATGTTGCAATACAACGCTCAAGCTTGTGATATCCTCCTCAACGGATTGTGCCCCGAAGAATTCAATAAAATCAGCCGTCTTGAGAATGCAAAGGAAATTTGGGATACTTTGATTGATATGCATGAAGGTACTGACTCCGTCAAGGAATCCAAATTGGATGTGCTTCAAAGTCAACTTGACAAGTTCAAAATAAAGGATGGTGAAGGTGTCGCTGAAATGTACTCTAGACTTGCTCTTATCACAAATGAGATTGCGGGCTTAGGAAGTGAAGAGATGACCGACAAATTCATCATCAAGAAGATCCTAAGAGCATTGGATGGAGAATATGATATCGTGTGCACATTGATTCAAATGATGCCCAACTACAAGAATCTCAAGCCAACGGAAGTCATTGGAAGAATTGTTGCTCATGAGATGTCACTCAAGGATAAGGAAGAACTTCACAACAAGTCAAGTGGTGCTTACAAAGCCTCATGTGAAGTCCCTACATCATCAAGTGAGAAACAAACCTTCAATGAAGAATTGAGCTTAATGGTGAAGAACTTCAACAAATTCTACAAGAATAGAAGCAAAGAGAGAAGCTCCAAGTCAAGGTCCTACAATGACAAAAGATCTTCCAGTCGAGAGCGAAATTGCTACAATTGTGGGAGACCCGGACACTATTCCAATGAGTGTATGGCACCCTACAAAAGAAAGGAAGATTTTCCCAAGAGAAGAAGTAGAAGAGAAGAATCGCCGCTAAGAGAGAGAAGGAGTAGAGATGATCGTTATGAACGAAGAACATCCCGGAGAAGCAAGGATTCGGAAAGGAAGGACAAGTCATCAAAGAGCTACACAAAATGAAGACATCAAGCTCATGTTGATGAATGGGTATCCGGTTCCGACTCTGAACATCACTCCGAGAGAAGCTACCACTCCGACTCCGAACATACTCAAGATGAAGGTGTTGCCGGTCTAGCACTTGTCTCGACCAACTCCTATGACATGTTTGATTCACCAAATGAAGGACTTGGAAGATGCTTCATGGCTAAAGGCCCTAAGGTAACACACCCCGAGTATGTTGATTTCAATAGTGATGAAGATGACTTGTTAGGTGATGATGATTTACTTATTGACAACTCTAGTGATGAATACTATGATGAAACGTCAATTAATCATGCTAATCAAGATAAAACGAATGACAATGATAAGGAGAAAATTGAGCTTCTTACTAAAGAACTAAACACTCTTAAGTTAGCTCATGAAACTATCTTAGAAGATCATCGAGAACTTTTAAAGACTCATGAGAAATTACGCTTTGAAAAGCTCAACCTTGAGCAAGAGCATGAGTTCTTAAAAGCAATCAATGATGATCTCTGTAAGAAAAGTTCTTCTTACATTGCCAAGCGTTTACTCTTATCTACTTACATGCCTCAAGTCAAGTCTAGTAACAAAAACAAGAAGGATTCTTCCTCTAGTAGTAACAATCATCATGTTAAATCCAATATTGTTGCTTCTAGTAGTTCTCTTGATTCCACTAATGATTCTCTTAGCCAAGTTACATTTGAGCAAGAAAATAGCTTATTGAAGGGAATTATAGAGAAAGGTGTTTACAAGAGCCTTGCCGGGAGTAAGAAATTTGAGGAAATTGTACGCAAGCAAGGAAGGCACCGGAAGAACCAAGGTGTTGGTTTTGAACGAAAGTTCAATGCCAATGGAGTTGAGTGGGAAGAAGATCAATATCCCAAGACGAAGTTTGTTCCTCAACAAGAGAAGTATGATCCTACTTCCTTCAAGGGGACACAAGCTCAAGATGATCTTCCACCACAAGACCACAAGCAAAAAGGTAAGGACAAGCTTCAAGAGGAGATTGATGCATTTGAAGAAGCTCCTAAGGCCTTGGTCAAGTGGGTTCCCAAGACTACGTCAAGTTCTACTTCGTCAAGTACTACTACAACTCCAAGGATTCCCATCAAGATGATGTGGATCCCGAAGAAGGAGAACTAGAGAGTTCTTGATGGTGACTCCGCCAATATTCTTCACTCATATCATTATGGCAAGGACAAGTGCAATCAACTTTCACATCTTGCACTAGTTCAAGGAGTCACAAACCCTCTTGTTGGTAAGACAAGGGACAAGGTAACCTAATTCTTTCATGGACATCATCTTGTGTGTGCATCACTCTATGTCTATGGATATACTTGTTTGTTCCTTGTGGGACTAACCCATGTAGGTATTGAAAGTGCAACTCACTCCAAAGGATTGCTCCAAATGATCTTCATCAACATTGAGCATCCACATCTTCAACACCTACATGAAGTCATCATCAACAAAACCTAAGGTTATTTCATCCCTCTAAGGGGGGATCTCACATCTAGGGGAGCTTAACTCTAAGAATTGAGTCAAAGCAACTCTAATGGTGTGAACACATCAATGCATTATGTAAAAGTGGTAACCCCACTTGAGCTTAAACGATGAGTATGACCTATGATCAAATGTTCTCATTTGACTCCTAAGTCAATATACTCATATATAGATGACCTAGTCATCGCCAATTGTTTGATAGATGCTAGAATTGGTTGTGCATGCTTTGCCACATATTTCATTTGTCATTTTATTGTGTGAGCATGTTGGTTGCATATTTTACTCATTCGAGGACGTCCACTTGTAGTTTTACTTGTCTGGCTTCTTTTCTCTTGCCAAGTGGATGAACAAGAATGCCTAAGAACCTTCTCTAGCTATCTATGATTTTCCTGTCTCAAACTCTATTCATGCTACATCACAAAATTTGATCAAGTCAGATTCGAACCACTCTGTGTGAGGAGCACTCGGAGTCCCCGATTCGTCATAGACTTAAACTTCCAAAACTTCTTTGTGCGTTTCGGTCTGATCGATTCTTCCATTTCGGTCATACCGAGATCACTAAGTCGATCTAGGTTTTCAATCTCGGTGCAACCGATTTGAAATTTTCGGTCTCACCGAGTTGCTGTAACTGTCAACAGTTATGCATCTCGGTGCCATCGAGTTGTTCCACTCAGTCACACTGACAGGGTCGGGCTATATATACTCACGGGCAAAAATTTGAAAACTTTCTCCAAACCCCTTTGCCCGCGCATAGCTCGCTCTGCCTCCAAGGTCTCCGGATCGTCGACTTCGTCGCCAGCCGCCTCCAGTCGCTGGTTTCCGCCGCCGTCAATGGAATTCAATCCCGCCGTTGCCGCTGTAGCGAGTTCATCGCCAAGCTAGGGTATGGACTCGATCACAGTGCTATCCCCGTCCGATTCCTAGCACATTGTGTTCAACATGATTCTTGCCACGTTTGAAACAATTCTATCCAGTCAAAACAATCCATAGATTAGAAGTGAATTGGAAATTTAGGGTTAGGTTTCCGCCGAAACCATCTCGGACCCACCGAGTTGTAAAACTCGGTTCCACCGATTCGGCTAAGGCCATTGCACAAGTGATTCTCGGTCTGACCGAGAATTGCAAATCAGTGTGACCGAGTTCAGGACTTTGTGAAACCCTAGCAATCTCGGTGCCACCGAACTGTGACTCGGTCTGACCGAGTTCACTAGTTTAGGTTCCAAAAGCTGCTTCGGTATCACCGAGTTTGCAAATTGGTTGATCCGAAATTCTTTCTGTGGAAAACTAAAACTAAGTTTTTGAATCATTCTTTTGCAAAAACCTCTGTATTTTGTGATGCTCATCCATTCTATCTCATCTATATCTATTCACAGGGTCAGAAGTCAGTGTTTGCAGTATGTCAGACCAAAGTGACAGCCAGAACAGGGAAGAGGAGCAGGTTCATATGAGTGAGGGCACTAGTCCCTCTAGCACCTTAGATGATGGCAGCAGGAGCACCCCAAGCAACTTGCCCAAAGCTGCCACCAGGGCAAGAAAGAAGAGAACCTCAGACTCTGAGGATGAAGATTATGTGGCAGAAGAGGATGAGGCCACTTCCAAGAAGAAAGTGCTCAAAAAGGAATATGGCACAGCTGCAACCACTAAGCCTGGTATGAAGACCAAAGTGCCTGCAAAGAGAACCCCCATGTCTAAAGCCAGAGCCTCAACTCAAGTTCCTGAGAAATCAGATCCCAAAGAGGGTGCTGCAAAAGGGAAGAAGAGGAAGGAAAGGGTCAAGAAGACCATGGCTAGAGTTGTTGGACAGCCTTCCATGATGGAAGAGGAAGACGAAGAAGAAGCTGCTGCTCCAGCACCCAAGGCTCAAAAGCTTATGGGTGATGCTATTAGGTCAGGGGCTGCATCATCAAAGCCCAAAGAAGCACCCAAAGCTGACTCCAAGCCCAAGACTGCACCTAAAAGGAATACCAGGAGCATACCAGCTGCTGAGAAGAACAAGGCCCAGTGCCTGAAGTTGCTGAAGAAGAAGAAGATGAAGGACAAGTTCTGAGAAAGCTGAAACCTAAGATTCCAGACCACAATGATGCTCATCCAGTGGTTGAGAACATGAAGCTGAGGAAGGATGCAGGACTCAGACAATGGAGATTGTCTGATCCTTATGCTATCAAAAGAAGGACTGCTATTGACTACAGGTTCCATACTAAGGAATATCAGGATTTCTATGAGACTGTGCTGCTGGACAAGAAACTAATTGTATGTGGCATGAGGTGGGTGGACTGGAAATACATGAAGGAGAATGAGGAACACTATCCAGGTGTGTATGACAGTTTCAGTGCTTGTGGAGTTGCAGACTTTGTTGGACAAAAGTTCACAAAGTGGAATGATGAGCTCATAATGCAATTCTACTCCACAGCACACTTCTATCCAGATGGCAGGATAGTATGGATGTATGAAGGTACAAGGTACCAATCAATTATTGAAGAATGGGCAAATCTGATCAATGCACCTAAGGAGGGTGAAGATGACTTGGATGTCTATGCCAAGAAGAAGAAGGATCAAAATCCTATGGCACACATGTACAAGGAGATCCCAGATAAAGCTCATGAAACTCATAAGTTTGGGTCTGTCCATTTCCTTCTGTCAAGACTGCCAACCATCAACTGGATCCTTAGGCACACTCTCTTGCCCAAGTCAGGTGACCACAACATGATCAGAGGCCATGCAATAAACTTGCTCCACATATTTGATGTGCCACAGAAGTTCAAGGTCATGAGTGTCATAGTTGAGACTATCAAGAGGACAGCAGCTGACCAGAAGAGAAGTTGTGGGTATGCCCCACAGATCCAGGAGCTGATCAACTCCAAGATGGGCACATGCACATACTTGTTGGATAAGGAACACTTTGCTATCTATCCAGACTTTGAGGACAACCAAGTGGTGATGGATGAGAATGAACCATCTTATGTGCATGCTCAAGCAAAGAAGGAGAAGGCAAGGACAGAGAAGGCTACCAAGATGCCAACAATGGAAGAGGCATCTCAGTACTTTTTGAAGAGAAAACAAGATCAACTAGGCTACTTGATTGCATCCACTCTGAGGATTGAGAAGGGGCTGGCCACCTTGACTCAAAACCAGGAGAGCCTGGAGAGAATCATGGAGCAGAAGTTTTATGACTTGGATGTGAAGGTAACTGAGATCCAGTCTGTTGTTGAGCAGCTTCAGGATGATATGCAGGAGAGGAAGGGCAAGAAAACCACTGATGCTTTTGCCAGAGTGCCTAGAGCTCAGAGATCAGCTGCAGTGCCAGTGACAGACACCAGAGCCACTTCATCTGCACCAGCTACAGCTCCTACAGCTCCAGTGCAACCAGCTCCAGCACCTACACCTCCAGCTCCATCCACATCAACTGAAGCTTTCGACCTTGGAGTCATATCTACTCCACCACATCAAGATCAAGCCTGGGAGTCGATCTAGTACTATGCATTTTCTATGAACTTTTTGATAACTTGTTGCCAAAGGGAGAAAAATGTATAGATCATAGGCTTCGAGAGAGAGTGTTGCTTTTTGTTCTCTCTTGCTTTGGTGGTTGAACTTTATTTGCTTTTGCTTGCTTGAGATACTACTTTATTGCCTGTGTGATACAATGATGATCATGTGTTTGATCATATGCTACATTTATGCTTGTTGGATGACATTATCCCATTTATCTCTATATGATCATTCACTTTGCTTGGTGATGACTGCATGTATTCAATCTTTACTATTTTGAGCGCTCCACCAAGATGTATGTGACATGGAAGAGTAACCCATGAACCTAACTCCTTGTGCATTTGCAGTCCAAAGCAAATCTTAAACTATGCACAAATTTAGGGGGAGCTCTTGCTTATCACATACTTCTCAAAGCGACAATGTTTTTTCACTCTTATTATTTGTCGAAGCTTTGATCTATATGTTGTCATCAATTACCAAAAAGGGGGAGATTGAAAGTGCAACTATCCCTAGGTGGTTTTGGTAATTCCTAAAAACATATAGCTCATTGAGCTAACATCATTCCAAGATGAACATTTCAGGAAGAGCTCAACGAATAGCATGGCATGGATGAGGAAAGTGGATCCCTCAAAATACTAAGGACAAAAGAATTGGCTCAAGCTCAAAAGCTCAAGACTCTACATTTTATATTTTAGTGATCCAAGATCACATTGAGTCTATAGGAAAAACCAATACTATCAAGGAGGGATGAGGTGTTGCTTAATGAGTTTCTTGCTCCATAATGCTTAGTGATATGCTCCAAAAACCCTCAACTACTTTCTCATATCCACATATGACCCAAACCAAAAGTCAAACTCGGCCCCACCGATTCTTCCTATCCGGCGCCACCGAGTTTTGATGTCATAACCACTGCCACAAACCCTAGGCAAATCGGTCTCACCGATAAGGATCTTGGTCTCACCAAGGTGGGATTGTAATCTCTTTATTTCCCTTCGTAACGTTTCGGTACCACCGAGATGACCGATTGGTTCCACCGAGATTGCAATGTAAACTCTCTGTTTCCTTCAAGTAACATTTCGGTCCCACCGAAATGAGCGAACCGGTCCCATCGAGTTTACCTGACCAACTCTCTGGTTAGCTTATTACCAAAATTGGTCTCACCGAGTTTGTGTAATCGGTCTCACCGAGATTACGTTCCTAGCCCTAACCATATCGGTCCTACCGAGTTGCATGTCGGTCCCACCGAAAATCCTAACGGCCACTAGGTTTACTGAATCGGTCAGACCGAGTTTCTCAATTCGGTCCCATCGAGATTGGTAAATTGTGTGTAACAGTTAGTTTTTGTGTGGAGGCTATATATACCCCTCCACCTCCTCTTCATTCGTGGAGAGAGCCATCAGAACAAGCCTACACTTCCAACTTACCATTTCTGAGAGAGAACCACCTACTCATGTATTGAGGCCAAGATATTCCATTCCTACCATATGAATCTTGATCTCTAGCCTTCCCCAAGTTGCTTTCCACTCAAATCCTCTTTCCACCAAATCCAAATCATTTGAAGCATAAGAGCAAGGAGTTCATCATCAACACACCATTTGTTACTTCTTGAAGAGTGGTGTCTCCTAGATTGGCTAGGTGTCACTTGGGAGCCTCCGACAAGATTGTGGAGTTGAACCAAGGAGTTTGTAAGGGCAAGGAGATCGCCTACTTCATGAAGATCTACCGCTAGTGAGGCAAGTCCTTCGTGGGCGACGGCCATGGTGGGATAGACAAGGTTGCTTCTTCGTGGACCCTTCGTGGGTGGAGCCCTCCTTGGACTCGCGCAACCGTTACCCTTCGTGGGTTGAAGTCTCCACCAACATGGATGTACGATAGCACCACCTATCGGAACCACGACAAAAACATCCGTGTCTCCAATTGCGTTTGAATTCTACAAACCCTTCCCCTTTACATTCTTGCAAGTTGCATGCTTTACTTTTCGCTGCTAATATACTTTTTGCATGCTTGCTTGAATTGTGTGAAGATTGCTTGACTTGTGCTAAGATAGCTAAAATCTGCCAAAGACTAAAATTAAGAAAAGGTTAAGTTTTTAATTGGTCAAGTAGTCTAATCACCCCCCTCCTCTAGACATACTTTCGATCCTACACTTGCCCACCCCCGGTCGACAAGCGGACTCCGATCCCCCGCGCTCAAAGCCCTCCTCCCCGTCGATCCCTCCTGCCGCCGTCGGCGGCGTTCCACCGAACCCTTCCCCTGCAGAGATGGCGGCGGCGGGACGGCTTTACCCCCCGCGCGTGTAGGGGGGCGCGACCCCCCTGATGGTGGAGGTGCTGCTCGTCCGACGGCGGTGTGGCTTAGAGGCAGCGATCCAGTGGGCCACGGGTGCCCTTGACGCGGCGACGCGGCCATTGGTCGAGGGGGGCGCGGTGGCGCTGGCGGCTGGCGGCTGGCGGTGCCCACTCGGCACAGCTCTGGGCCCTTTTGGGCCCGATCTGGGTTGGGGCGGGCCGGTGGCTCGATGCACGGCGGCTTTGCTCCCTGGTGGTGGTGGCGAGGCATCGGTGGTCTGCGGGCGGTGCAGGCTTCGTTGGTCGGCGTGCTGCAGCATGGTGACAGGGACTGTCCGAACCCATTTCAGTCCGGCCAGGCCGTCGAGGCCTGGCAAGTCCTTGTTACCGCGCACGGTTGGCTCCGTGAGGGCGGTGGAGGTTGTCCCCTCCCGCCGATCGAGTTGCGGTTGCTCCCGTGGCCGTTATCTCCTTTCCCTCGCTCTAGGTCTCGTGTTGACGGCCCCAGTAAGACAACAATGTTGGTTCGGTTACCGTGGTG
>NC_041393.1:694917166-694931099 GCF_002162155.2 Triticum dicoccoides
GGGGTGGTGATGGCATTTTTTTGATAATGTTTGTTTGTCTAATTTTGTTTTTGAATTGTTCACATGGCAACTTTGTTTCCCATACCAATTATATATGTATGTAATCACCACAACATCATATAAATGGTTGGCTCATGGTATTTTTGCCATGCACACATTTATTATATGCACCATGGCAATTTTAGTAATTTGACCATGACATGTTTACCAATGAGAACATCATGGTAGTTTTATTTGTGGTATCGTGCAATTTTTATTCGTAAGAGGGTGGCAATTTTTAAAATTAGGCTAGCAGGTCAACACTTTTGGCCACGATTTGTTAATTTTTACCTTTGTCACAACTTTTTTGCCATGTCTTCAATTTGTTGCCATGGGAAGATTGCCATGATCTTCTTAGGTAAAAAAACATGTTAATAGTTTTGATATTTTTTCCATGTCTAAAAAAGGGTAATGCTTTTAAGAAAATTGTTATAGTTCTTTTTGTGTTTAAGTTGCCATGCATTTGTACTATTTTCTTCTTCTAAATTTGCCATCAATTTTTTTGTATGTTCCATAGAAATTTCTGCCATCCATTTTTAAAAGAAACAAGTTCCTTAATTCTGCTTTTGTGTCCATTACAATTATTTTGCCAAAAGTTACCATGTTTTCTTTTGGAGAATAAATTCCTAAGCTGTCATGTATTTCTATCATAGGTATCATAGCATTTTTATCATGCAGACCATGGCAAATTTACTTATTAGACCATGGCAGTTTAAACATATGTAGAATGACAAATTTATTTGTTTCATACCATGACATTTTTATGATATGTAGCATGGCATTTTTAATAGTTAGAACCTTGGCATTTTTCATCATTTGTATAGCATGGCATTTTTATCATATGTAGCATGTCATTTTGTTAATTAGACCATGACATCTTTTATAATTGTAGGAGTGCATTTTTTTATTAATTAGTACATGGAATTTTTATAATTTATAGCATGGCATTTTTAATAATTAGGTAATGACATTTTTATTAGTTAGACCATGGCCCTTTTATCATTTTGTAGAATGGCATTTTTTATTAGAGTATGTCATTTTTATTAAATGGTCAATGCAATTTTATATTATTGTTTCATATGGCACTACACAATTAATGGACCATGGCATTTTTATCATTTTGTAGCATGACATTTTTATTAGACCATGACATTTTTATTAAATTGTCAGTGGCCATTTTATGTTCTGTTGCATATGACATTAAAAAACTAAATGCACCATGACATTTTTATCATTTTGTAGCATGTCATTTTTTATTAAACTATCACATTGTTATTAAATGGTCAATGGCAATTTTATGTTTTGTTGCATTGCAACTTTTGTGGTGATTGATGATTTTAGGAGCCATCCACTCTAATCTGATGGATTTCTCAGATCTAGTGGCCAGAAAATATCAGAGTTGAAGTTACATGAAAGTACAATTTGTAACTCGCCAATCACTGTAAAACAACTCTTGTTGCATAGGGTAAAAAAAGTTAATGGACAATGGCAATTTTAAATTTGTTTGCACATGGCAACAGAGGAGAAAATGCACATGGCAATTTAATTGTTGTCATGCTCCATAAGAGAAATGTTTTTTTTGGACATGAACATGGCAAAATAATTGTTTTTTTTATTTTGTACAAATATTGCATTTATCAATTGAAATCATTATTTTGGTATGGTCCTTAAGAGAAAATGTTCTGTTACATGGCAAAATGTCACACAATTTTATGTACTACTCAAAACATGACATTTTTTAGAGAAAACTTTGCACTTATTAGTTCTCATGGCATTTTTCGGGATTTGTACTTCACATGGCAGTTTTGGGAATTTTTTCCTACAATCATGGTAATTTTTGTGATATCATCATGGCAATTTTTTCCTATAATCATGGTAATTTTTGTGATATCATCATGGCCATTTTACCCAACTTCTCGGCATCTCGTTTAAGTCCTGGTATTTTTTTACTGCCACCTGAAACGAGGCTTTTCCGGTCTGGCCTTTTTAAGGCCTGATGCTCCCTCATCATTGCATCTTCCCGTACGTGCAAGAGGGTCACTCTGTGAGGAATTACTCCCTCCGTTTTTAAATATAAATTTTTAAAGAGATTTCACTATGGACTATATACGAAGCAAAATGAGTGAATCTGCAATCTAAAATACATCTACATACATCCGTATGTGGTTCATAATGAAATCTCTACAAAGACTTATATTTAGAAACGAAGGAAGTACTAGAGAATGAGAAGGTTAGCTAGTTTCTCCCCTCGTTGGCGCCGAATGGGTCATTTTGGGCCAGCCAGATATTGTGGTCTTGTAATTTAGTACCGTTTTGCTAGTCAAATCGAAGACCTAAAAGTCCAAGCCCACCTGCAAAGTAAGATGAGGTGATTTTCGTTTCATAACTCAAATTCATGGTCAAAGCTTGACCAAAATATGAGAAAGGTTATTTGTTATCTGAGACAATACTAAAATGTTAAAGTGGTCATCAAGCAAAGCTTAATCAGATGCACTGAACCATAAACATAAGCAAAAATTTAGATGGCTCTCATCTGCAGACAAGACACAGGCAAGGCAGCAGCTAGCAGTTCCCGAGAACGGATAGGAACGAAAGCCAGGTCAAGGAAACGGCGTCGTCTTCCACTTCTGATTTGCGCCGCTGTGGGACTGGAACAAGATGACGGGCGTCCCATCATGCGCCCCGGTGGTCTCGCCCTCCGACGCATCGAGGACGTACCCGAGGTTGCTGACGCTGCGGATGCAATGGAACCCTTCCCTAAGATCGCCGCTCGTCGTCCACAGCAGCGCGACGTCCACCGAGTCCAGGCTGTAGCTGACGACTTCAACCTTCTGGTCGCCGTGGCAGCCTCAGTGCCTTCCCGGTGGCCTTGTTCACCAGCGCGAACGAGCTGCGCCCCTCCTCGTCCGTCACGCGCAGTGGCGTACCTAGGGGGTGTGCCACGTGTGCCATGGCACACCCAGATTTTTGAAAACTAATTTTTCACCATGTAAAAATTAGCTTATATTTAAGGTCCATGCAAGCAAATTGAATAGACTTCAATTTTTTTAAAGTGTGCCCATCCTCCATTTTATTTCTAGGTCCGCCACTGGTCACGCGCCCGGTGTTCCGGAAGCTCCGCACCCAAGCCTACGTAAAAGAAGACAAGTGATAACAACACGCCGTGCTAAATGCGGAAGACTCGTAGGAGCACGAAGGAGCAAGCAAAAGCACGGCAGGAACTGACATGTGTGTCGTCGTCCAGGTCGGTGCGCGCGAGGATGGCGGCAACGTCGCGGATGGCGAGGCTGAGCTTGTCGTTGCACTCGGACGAGACCCGCACAGGCGGTCCACCCCCTGCCGGCGCGTCGGCGATCTGCCAGAGCTAGTTGTGGTCGTGGTTCCAGCGGAAGAGGATGAGCCGCGTGCCGTCACGCGCGCCGCCGAACTGCGGGATCGCCTTCTCTGCGTCAAATATGCAATCCATGTTATTGACCATGTGGATTAGCCGGTAGCCTCCGCCCACGTCCCCGGTCTCCGCCCACATGACCGACTCGTCGAGGTACCCCCGGTTGAACCGGATGGCTCTGACGGGCAGATTGTAGCCGAGGGAGTGCTTCAGCGCATCTCCGGTGGCCTTGTTGACGAGAGCGAACGCCGGGTTGCCGGCCTCGTCCTTGACGCCGCCGACGTACATCACGTCCTTCTGCCAGCGCTGCATCGAACGTGGGGAGAATGCACGAGACCGGCTTTTCTACCATGCACGGGAGGTACCATGCATGGCTGAGGCATTGATGCATTTATGGATCCCTGCCACTTTGTTCACTAAGATGTTTGATATTATTATTTTTATCTCCATACTCTCATATCACTCAATGTTGTGTCAGAAATGTTACAGATATTTCTCCAAAAAATAATGTTACAGTTATGTGCGTCATCATCAAGCTTGCACAATGCAACTACTCGTCTACTCCTTCCACAAACACATGCATTACAATATAAAGGTACTAAAAATTCAAATGTTTTATTATGATAAAAAAAGCAATCATACTATCTCACTGTGGCAAGATTGTATCATAATGTTTCGTTCTATGTCCATACATTTAAAAGTTAATAAGCACTCATTCTCATCAAGTTTTACTAGGGTTTTTTTCGTGTTCTAGGTTGCATCATTATGTTTCATAGAGTTTCATCATGTTTCAAAATATGAATTTTAAAACTTGTGAACATATATTTTGTTTCAAAGTCCTACGCACTGATGGCGACGGATCTTGACGGCGTGGCGCAGTGCAGATTCGGAGTTCACTGTGGGAGGATGGACTCACACAGGAGGAGGGCGCTGTCAGGCGTCGTGGTGGCGTCGATGGCAGAGAGACCTGGCACGGTACAGGCAATAGTACAGCTCTGAAGATGGTTGTTGGCAGGTGGCTGCGGCGGCCTCATACCCGGCAGACGTCCTGGTTGAGGAGCGCCGGACTGGTAGGTGCCCCATACGGCCATACCTGACAGGCGTCCTGGTTGGGACCTCAGGTCTTAGATGTTTAGGTTTGGCTGCGATGTCTGTTTGGTATTAGGCCCAGACTATCTGCGCCTCTTCATCAATTGGATATGTATAGCGACAGTTGTTCCTTAGACGGTGGCTTTAGTCTTGCTATTGTATGGCTTTGTAAGGTCATGTGAGAATAATTAATAAAGTGGCCATATGCATCGCTCAGATGCAGAGGCCGGGGTCCTTTTCTAAAAAAAATTGCAAGGGAATCAAAAATATAAACCGATCGTAAATTGGAACTGTGATTCAAAAAATAAAATAAATAGACTAAAGTTTTGAAATCATATGAAAAAATAGAGATGGGTGAGGTACTATTGTGCGTCAGAGATATAGAGAGGTTACTAGTGGTCAACGAATGAAAAAAACGTAATGCATAATTTGTGACTCATTAATGTGTGGGGACCAGTATGCATGGATCCTAATCTTCAAGAGAATGCACGGCTAGTCCTGGCCATGGGAAGCCCGGCCCGGCCCGACCCAGCCCGAAAAAGCCCGACCCGGCCCGGCCCGACGCTGCCCCCGGGCCGGGCTCGGGCCTAGTTTTTTAGCCCGAAGGCTGGGCCGGGCCGGGCCTGGGCCCGTCGTTTTTGCCATTTTCTGAAGGTCGGGCCGGTCTAGCCCGAAGCCCGACGGGCTTTTACATGCTCGGGCCGGGCTCGGGCCCAGAAACACAGGCCCGATGACCGGGCCGGGCCCGAGCCTAAGTTTTTTGTGTCGGGCTTGGCTTGGCTAGGCCCGGCCTGAAGCCCGGCACGGCCCGAGGTTTGGCCAGGTATATGCACGGCTGAGCATTGTAGAATCTCTTTTCTCGAGAATGCACAAAGGTCACACAGGAGTAGGACTGTAGTACACAGGAAAGAGGAGGAAGCAAACAAACTCAGAAGGTAGACTGCCTGGCGGTCGTCGCTGGGGTCGGCGGCGGCGAGGATGACTTCGCCGTCGACGAGGGCGAGAGTGAGGTCGTCGGAGGCGCGACAGTGGATCCGGAACGTGTAGGCCATGGCTACGAAGTACTGTCCATGCTGTCGATCGTGTGGTGTGGGATTTGATGATTACTTTGCGCTCCAAATAAGTGAAAAATGCCATGAGAACTTCAAATGGCAGTGTCGACGTTCGAAATTCTGGAATAAATTCTGGAGTGGAATAAAGTGGATAGGTCCGTGTCCCCATAATTGCATTTTTCTCCGGGAGGGACTACCATTCGTTCGAATTTGTCTTCTCGGTAGTGCCAGCAGGTTTGCAGGTGTGGGCCCGCTGCTGCGCATCAACTTCCTTCGCTCTTTCTTTCATGCGCGTTTGCCTCTTCATCATCATTCATCATTGAAAAATAAATTCAAACTTAGCTGCCTTGGATAGGAATATAAAAGATACTCCCTCTGTAAAGAAATACAGGAGTGTTTAGATCACTACATTTCTTTACAGAGGGAGTAGATTACCATCGTGGGGACTTGAACCCGGGTCTCTATCCGGCTCTATCCGGCAAATATGACTTTTTTTAGTGAAAACTGACTTTCAAGTGTTTTCGTTTACATTTGTGTTTACTTATTCATTCCGAAATGACATCCAACTACGTCAGGCCGGCTCAGGGAGGAGCGGCAGCGGCGGCGCGCGCATCGGCACGGTTTGGAGGTTGAAGACAAATGATATCTCAAGGATTTCGTTGCAATTTTCATTTTTGTTGAGATATTATCTGGTGTTTCTTTTAATGTCAGGGTCCTTTTTGCAAAAAGAAAGAAATGACTTTTTGAACACACTCTAATGGCAAGTGATTAATTACACTTATTTGTTAACATCACATATTAACATGCATACAAATGACATGAACAAACATATGGAACCATGCAAAAACTACAACCACTTTATTCCCCAGTCTAGAGGCTGATAGTTCTTATTAATTTTGCAAGTTAACAAATAAGAGTTCAAATAGAAATATTAAAGGAGTCATCCTATAAATTCAATATTAAAAAAATATAATTCACAAAAACTCAAAGACACTAAACTATGTAGATTTGACTAAATCTCGGCATGGTGTAGGCATTCCTAACATATAATGGGTAAACCTATGTTTTGTGGCCTCATACATGTATCGACAACTTCTTTAGTTGCCTACTTCAAACAACAATAGCATTAACTTCATATCAGATCCCATAGTTTGCAGTAAGACATTTACAACTACAACCAAGATAACAACATGGTCATGCTATGAATTCATGCCATGCACTAAAATATGAAAAAGACAAGTGGAATCAACTTAAATGTATTTTTGAATGACCAATAAATAGAAATCGAATGTAAGTTTATACTTTCTTTCAAATAATATGATAAATCCCAATGTTAACATGCATCCAAATTGTGGAAAGGCTCCCTCACTTGCATGTGTATAAGGGTGGTGTAAGTTGGATATAGGTACTACATAGCTTGAGCTCAATTTTGGTTTTCAATATTGTTGAGACCTACCCTAACACAAACAAAGAGAAATTCCTCATGGTCCACCCCTTTCGAAGCCGGACAGATGGCAAGACGGCATGGGGCCCACGGATCAGGGTTTCGTCCGAAACAGTGCGAGCTAGGATATAGTCAAATCTTTACGTATTATTTACCTTGGATAGTGTCGGTCAATTCATCGATCTTGGCAGTCAGCTCATCGTTCATCTCCTCAGAGATGGATTTCACCTTTCTTCTAGTTTTCTTGCAAGTCATAAAGTAGTTTCTTAGCTTATTCAATTGGTCTTCCCATGATGATTCCTCCTACAGCTGTGTCTAACATGGATTTATGGATTTTGACATGGGGTTAAGGGCATTACAAAATATATGAATAATAAGTCACTTTTTTCACACACCCCATGGTTCCGGAAGTTTCTTATGGCCTCCTTCATGCGGTCCCATGCATGTGCTAGTGCCTCGCGATCTTCCTGCTTAAAACCTGCAATCTGTGATCGTAGTTGCATTATGTTTGTATGGGCAAAACTTAGACATAAACATGTTTCAATATAAATTGCACGAAGTTATAATTCCTATAGGCAAAGCTAGAAGTAATTATTTCCTTTTTATTTTAAATAAAAAGAAAATAGAGCAACTTCAAAGTGTCAGGTTCATAATCTTTAATATGTGGCATGTCACATAGTTCAGTAAAATTATGCAAATGCATACCGACATCTTTGAATGTAGAGCCTCAAAATTGGTTTTGTTGAACCACAATAGCAAAATAGGGCTTAATTTCAAATTGTTTAGTAGCAACATTGAGTAATGCGGTTGGTGCACTCATAAAGTTCTCATCGGGAGTTGCAAACTCTTCGAGTTTCTTAGCCATGCTATTTTTTGGGCTTTTGATTGAAACAAGAACTAGAAAAAAATGAAGACAAAAAGAAAAACTGAAAAAGAACTGAAACAAAACAAAAACTCTACTCCAATGACTAGTTACAGCCCTTCCCGACAATGTCACACAAAAACATGGTTGATGACCACTTGTGATCCGGTTTCGAATTGCAGATAGTTGTTAGGGAACGTAGCAGACATTCAAAATTTTCCTACGTGTCACCAAGATCTATCTATGGAGAGACCAGCAATGAGTAGAAAGAGAGTGCATCTACATACCCTTGTAGATCGCTAAGCGGAAGCGTTCAAGTGAACGGGGTTGATGGAGTCGTACTCGTCGTGATTCAAATCACCGATGATCCTAGTGCCGAATGGACGGCACCTCCGCGTTCAACACACGTACAGCCCGGTGACGTCTCCCATGCCTTGATCCAGCAAGGAGAGAGGGAGAGGTTGAGGAAGACTCCATCCAACAACAGCACAACGGCGTGGTGGTGGTGGAGGAGCGTGGCAATCCAGCAGGGCTTCGCCAAGCACCATGGGAGAGGAGGAGTAGGAAGAGAGGTAGGGCTGTGCCAGAACTTCGTGTATAGCTCCCATGCGCCTCCCCACTATATATAGGGGTGGAGGGGCTGGTTTCTTGCTCTCCAAGTCCATTGGGGCGTTGGCCAAGGTGGGAGGAAAGAAATCTCATTATTTCCTTCCCCACCGATTGTTATCCCCCCTTTTTAGGGATCTTGATCTTATCCCTTCGGGATATGATCTTATTCCTTCTAAGGGGGGATCTTGTTGCGCCTTGACCAGGGGTGTGGGGCCTTTCCCCCACTACCCACGTTCATGTGGGTCCCTCCATGCAGGTGGGCCCCACTCCGGAACCTTCTAGAACCTTCCCGGTACAATACCGAAAAATCCCGAACATTTTCCGGTGGCCAAAATAGGACTTCCCATATATAAATCTTTACCTCCGGACCATTCCGGAACTCCTCGTGACGTCCGGGATCTCATCCGGGACTCCGAACAACATTCGGTAACCACATACAAACTTCCTTTATAACCCTAGCGTCATCGAACCTTAAGTGTGTAGACCCTACGGGTTCGGGAGACATGTAGACATGACCGAGACGTTCTCCGGTCAATAACCAACAGCGGGATCTGGATACCCATGATGGCTCCCACATGTTCCACGATGATCTCATCGGATGAACCACGATGTCAAGGACTTAATCAATCCCGTATTCAATTCCCTTTGTCTATCGGTATGTTACTTGCCCGAGATTCGATCGTCGGTATCCAATACCTTGTTCAATCTCGTTACCGACAAGTCACTTTACTCGTTCCGTAACACATCATCCCGTGATCAACTCCTTGGTCACATTGCGCATATGATGATGTCCTACCGAGTGGGCCCAGAGATACCTCTCCGTTTACACGGAGTGACAAATCCCAGTCTCGATCCGCATAAAACAATAGATACTTTCGGAGATACCTGTAGTGCACCTTTATAGTCACCCAGTTACGTTGTGACGTTTGATACACCCAAAGCACTCCTATGGTATCCAGGAGTTACACGCTCTCATGGTCAAAGGAAGAGATACTTGACATTGGCAAAGCTCTAGCAAACGAACTACATGATCTTTGTGCTAGGCTTAGGATTGGGTCTTGTCCATCACATCATTCTCCTAATGATGTGATCCCGTTATCAACGACATCCAATGTCCATAGCCAGGAAACCATGACTATCTGTTGATCACAACGAGCTAGTCAATTAGAGGCTCACTAGGGACATATTGTGGTCTATGTATTCACACGTGTATTACGATTTCCGGATAATACAGTTATAGCATGAATAAAGGACAATTAGCATGAACAAGGAAATATAATAATAACACTTTTATTATTGCCTCTAGGGCATATTTCCAACAGTCTCCCACTTGCACTAGAGTCAATAATCTAGTTCACATCGCCATGTGATTAACACTCACAGGTCACATCGCCATGTGACTAATACCCAAGAGTTTTAGGTTTGATCATGTTGCTTGTGAGAGAGGTTTTAGTCAACGGGTCCGAACCTTTCAGATCCGTGTGTGCTTTACAAATCTCTATGTCATCTCCTAGATGTAGCTACCACGCTCTATTTGGAGCTATTCCAAATAACTGTTCTACTTGGAGCTATTCTAAATTGTTGCCCCATAATACGTATCCGGTATCTCTTCTTAGAGCTATCCGGATAGGTGTTAAGCTTGCATCGACGTAACCTTTACGACGAACTCTTTTACCACCTCCATAATCGAGAAAATTCCTTAGTCCACTAGTTACCAAGGATAACTTTGACCGCTGTCTGTGATCCATTCATGGATCACTATTGTACCCCTTGACTGACTCATGGCAAGGCACACTTCAGGTGCGGTACTCAGCATGGCATACTGTAGAGCCTATGTCTTAAGCATAGGGGACGACCTTCGTCCTTTCTCTCTATTCTGCCGAGGTCGAGCTTTAAGTCTTAACTTCGTACCTTACAACTCAGGCAAGAAGTCCTTCTTTGACTGGTCCATCTTGAACACCTTCAAGATCATGTCAAGGTATGTGCTCATTTGAAAGTATTATTAAGCATTTTGATCTATCCTTATAGATCTTGATGCTCAATGTTCAAGTAGCTTAATCCAGGCTTTCCATTGAAAAACACTTTCAAAATAACCCTATATGCTTTCCAGAAATTCTACGTCATTTCTGATCAACAATATGTCAACAACATATACTCATCAAAAATTCTGTAGTGCTCCCACTCACTTCTTTGGAAATACAAGTTTCTCATAAACTTTGTACAAACCCAAAATCTTTGATCATCATCAAAGCATACATTCCAACTCCGAGATGCTCACTCCAGTCCTTAGAAGGATTGCTGGAGCTTTGCATACTTATTAGCATCTTTTGGGATTGACAAAACCTTCCGGTTGTATCACATACAACCTTTCCTCAAGAAAATCGTCGAGGAAACAATGTTTTGACATCCTATCTGCAAGATTTCATAAATAATGCAGTAATCGCTAATATAATTCCAACAGACTCTTAGCATCGCTACGAGTGAGAAAATCTCATCGTAGTCAACTCCTTGAACTTGTCGGAAAACATCTTAACGACAAGTCGAGCTTTCTTAATGGTAATTCTTACCATCATTGTCTGTCTTCCTTTTAAAATCCATCCATACTCATTTGCCTTACGACCATCGAGCCGTTCTGCCAAAGTCTTCACTTTGTTTTCATACATGGATCCTCTCTCGGATTTTATGGCCTCAAGCCATTTATCGGAATCCGGGCCCACCATCGCTTCTCCATAGCTCGTAGGCTCATTGTTGTCTAGCAACATGACTTCCAAGACAGGATTACGTACCACTCTCAAGTAGTACGCATCCTTGTCATCCTACGAGGTTTGGGAGTGACTTGATCTGAAGTTTCATGATCACTATCATAAGCTTCCACTTCAATTGGTGTAGGTGCCACGGGAACAACTTCCTGTGCCCTGCTACACACTGGTTGAAGTGATGGTTCAATAACCTCATCAAGTCTCCACCATCCTCCCACTCAATTCTTTCGAGAGAAACCTTTCCTCGAGAAAGGACCTAATTCAAGAAACAATCCTTTATTACTTTTGGATCTGAGACAGGAGGTATACCCAACTGTTTTGGGTGTCCTATGAAGATGCATTTATCCGCTTTGGGTTCTAGCTTATCAGCCTGAAACTTTTTCACATAAGCGTCGTAGCCCCAAACTTTTAAGAAACGACAACTTAGGTTTCTCTAAACCATAATTCATACGGTGTCATCTCAACGGAATTACGTGGTACCCTATTAAAGTAAATGTGGTTGTCTCTAATGCCTAACCCATGAACAATAGTGGTAATTCGATAAGAGACATCATGGTACGCACCATATCCAATAGGGTGCAACTATGATGTTCGGACACACCATCACACTATGGTGTCCCAGGCGGTATTAATTGCGAAACAATTTCCACAATGTCTTAGTTGTGTGCCAAAACTCGTAACTCAGATATTCATCTCTATGATCATATCATAGACATTCTATCATCTTGTCACGAAGATCTTAAACTTCACTCTGAAATTACTTGAACCATTCAATAATTCAGACTTGTATTTCATCAAGTAAATATTCTCAACATCTACTCGAATCATCTGTGAAGTAAGATCATAACGATATTCACTGCATGCCTCAGCACTCATTGGATTGCACACATCAAAATGTGTTACTTCCAACAAATTGCTATCTTGTTCCATTTTACTGAAACGAGGCTTTCAGTCTTCTTGCCCATGTGGTATGATTTGCATGTCTCAAGTGATTCAAAATCAAGTGAGTTCAAACGGTCCATTTGCATGGAGTTTCTTCATGCATATACACCAATAGACATGGTTCGCATGTCTCAAACTTTTCTAAACGAGTGAGTCCAAAGATCCATCAACATGGAGCTTCTTCATGAGTTTTATACCATTATGACTTACATGGCAGTGCCACAAGTAAGTGGTACTATCATTACTATATTATATCTTTTGGCATGAAAATATGTGTCACTACGATCGAGATTCAATAAACCATTCCTTTAGGTGCAAGACCATTGAAGGTTTTATTCAAATAAATAGAGTAACCATTATTCTCCTTAAATGAATAACCGTATTGCGATAGACATAATCCAATCATGTCTATGCTCAACGCAAGCACCAAATGACAATTATTCAGGTTTAATACTAATCTTGATGGTAGAGGGAGCGTGCGATGTTTGATCACATCAAACTTGGAAATGCTTCCAACACATATCGTCGGCTCACCTTTAGCTAGTCTCCGTTTATTCCGTAGCTCTTTATTTCGAGTTACTAACACTTAGCAACCGAACCGGTATCTTATACCCTGGTGCTACTAGGAGTACTAGAAAGTACATATTAGCATAATGTATATCCAATATACTTCTATCGACCTTGCCAGCCTTCTCATCTACGAAGTATCTAGGGTAGTTCTGCTCCAGTGGCTGTTCCCCTTATTACAGAAGCACTTAGTCTCGGGTTTGGGTTCAACCTTGGGTTTCTTCACTAGAGCAGCAGCTGAATTGCCGTTTCATGAAGTATCCCTTTGTTCCCTTGCCCTTCTTGAAACTAGTGGTTTCACCAACCATCAACAATTGATGCTCCTTCTTGATTTCTACTTTCGCGGTGTCAAACATCACGAATATTTCAAGGATCATCATATCTATCCCTGATATGTTATAGTTCATCACGAAGCTCTAGCAGCTTGGTGGCAATGACTTTGGGGAAACATCACTATCTCATCTGGAGGATCAACTCCCACTCGATTCAAGTGATTGTTGCACTCAGACAATCTGAGCACAAGCTCAACGATTGAGCTTTTCTTCCTTAGTTTGCAGGTTAAGAAAATCGTCGGAGGTCTTATACCTCTTGACGTGGGCACGAGCCTGAAATCCCCATTTCAGCCCTCGAAACATCTCATATGTTCCGCGACGTTCCGAAAACGTCTTTGGTGCCTCTACTTAAACCATTTAACTGAACTATCACGTAGTTATCAAAACGTGTATGTTCGATGTTCGAAACATCCACAAACGATGTTTGGGGTTCAGCACACTGAGCAGTGCATTAAGGACATAAGCGTTCTACTGTCCGCATAATTGCTACTATCAACTTTCAACTATATTTTCTCTAGGAACATATCTAAAACAGTAGAACTAAAGCGCGAGCTACGACATAATTTGCAAAAGGTCTTTTGACTATGTTCAGGATAATTAAGTTCATCTTATGAACTCCCACTCAGATAGACATCCCTCTGGTCATCTAAGTGATTACATGATCCGAGTCAACTAGGTCGTGTCCGATCATCACGTGAGACGGACTAGTCATCATCGGTGAACATCTTCATGTTGATCGTATCTACTATACGACTCATGCTCGACCTTTCGGTCTCCGTGTTCCGAGGCCATGTCTGTACATGCTAGGCTCGTCAAGTTAACCCTAAGTGTTTTCGCTGTGTAAAACTGT
>NC_041393.1:694931474-694956654 GCF_002162155.2 Triticum dicoccoides
GTAAGAATCCATCACACCCGATCATCACGTGGTGCTTAGAAGCGACGAACTGTAGCAACGGTGCACAGTTAGGGGAGAACACTTCTTGAAATTGTTGTAAGGGATCATCTTATTTACTACCGTCGTTCTAAGCAAACAAGATGCATAAACATGATAAACATCACATGCAATCAAATAGTGTAGTGACATGATATGGCCAATATCATATAGCTCCTTTGATCTTCATCTTCGGGGCTCCATGATCATCTTGTCACCGGCATGACACCATGATCTCCATCATCATGATCTCCATCATCGTGTCTTCATGAAGTTGTCACGCCAACGACTACTTCTACTTCTATGACTAACGCGTTTAGCAATAAAGTAAAGTAGTTTACATGGCGTTCTTCAATGACACGCAGGTCATACAATAAATAAAGACAACTCCTATGGCTCCTGCCGGTTGTCATACTCATCGACATGCCAGTCGTGAATCCTATTACAAGAACATGATCAATCTCATACATCACATATATCATTCATCACATCCTTTTGGCCATATCACATCACATAGCATACCCTGCAAAAACAAGTTAGACGTCCTCTAATTGTTGTTTGCATGTTTTACGTGGCTGCTATGGGTTTCTAGCAAGAACGTTTCTTACCTACGCAAAACCACAACGTGATATGCCAATTGCAATTTACCCTTCATAAGGACCCTTTTCATTGAATCCGTTCCGACTAAAGTGGGAGAGACTGGCACCCGCTAGCCACCTTATGCACCAAGTGCATGTCAATCGGTGGAACCTGTCTCAAGTAAGAGTACGTGTAAGGTCGGTCCGGGCCGCTTCATCCCACAATGCCGTCGAAACAAGATTGGACTAGTAACGATAAGCATATTGAACAACATCAACGCCCACAACTACTTTGTGTTCTACTCGTGCAAAGAATCTACGCAATAGACCTAGCTCTGATACCACTGTTGGGGAACGTAGCAGAAATTCAAAATTTTCCTACGTGTCATCAAGATCTATCTATGGAGAGACCAGCAACGAGTAGAAAGAGAGTGCATCTACATACCCTTGTAGATCGCTAAGCGGAAGCGTTCAAGTGAACGGGGTTGATGGAGTCGTACTCGTCGTGATTCAAATCACCGATGATCCTAGTGCCGAACGGACGGCACCTCCGCGTTCAACACACGTACAGCCCGGTGACGTATCCCACGCCTTGATCCAGCAAGGAGAGAGGGAGAGGTTGAGGAAGACTCCATCCAACAGCAGCACAACGGCGTGGTGGTGGTGGAGGAGCGTGGCAATCCAGCAGGGCTTCGCCAAGCACCATGGGAGAGGAGGAGTAGGAAGAGAGGTAGGGCTGTGCCAGAACTTCGTGTATAGCTCCCATGCGCCTCCCCACTATATATAGGGGTGGAGGGGCTGGTTTCTTGCCCTCCAAGTCCATTGGGGCGTTGGCCAAGGTGGGAGGAAAGAAATCTCATTATTTCCTTCCCCACCGATTGTTATCCCCCCTTTTTAGGGATCTTGATCTTATCCCTTCGGGATATGATCTTATTCCTTCTAAGGGGGGATCTTGTTGCGCCTTGACCAGGGGTGTGGGGCCTTGCCCCCACTACCCACGTTCATGTGGGTCCCTCCATGCAGGTGGGCCCCACTCCGGAACCTTCTAGAACCTTCCCGGTACAATACCGAAAAATCCCGAACATTTTTCGGTGGCCAAAATAGGACTTCCCATATATAAATCTTTACCTCCGGACCATTCCGGAACTCCTCGTGACGTCCGGGATCTCATCCAGGACTCCGAACAACATTCGGTAACCACATACAAACTTCCTTTATAACCCTAGCGTCATCGAACCTTAAGTGTGTAGACCCTACGGGTTCGGGAGACATGTAGACATGACCGAGACGTTCTCCGATCAATAACCAACAGCGGGATCTGGATACCCATGATGGCTCCCACATGTTCCACGATGATCTCATCGGATGAACCACGATGTCAAGGACTTAATCAATCCCGTATTCAATTCCCTTTGTCTATCGGTATGTTACTTGCCCGAGATTCGATCGTCGGTATCCAATACCTTGTTCAATCTCGTTACCGGCAAGTCACTTTACTCGTTCCGTAACACATCATCCCGTGATCAACTCCTTGGTCACATTGCGCATATGATGATGTCCTACCGAGTGGGCCCAGAGATACCTCTCCGTTTACACGGAGTGACAAATCCCAGTCTCGATCCGCATAAAACAATAGATACTTTCGGAGATACCTGTAGTGCACCTTTATAGTCACCCAGTTACGTTGTGACGTTTGATACACCCAAAGCACTCCTACGGTATCCAGGAGTTACACGCTCTCATGGTCGAAGGAAGAGATACTTGACATTGGCAAAGCTCTAGCAAATGAACTACACGATCTTTTGTGCTAGGCTTAGGATTGGGTCTTGTCCATCACATCATTCTCCTAATGATGTGATCCCGTTATCAACAACATCCAATGTCCATAGCCAGGAAACCATGACTATCTGTTGATCACAACGAGCTAGTCAACTAGAGGCTCACTAGGGACATATTGTGGTCTATGTATTCACACGTGTATTACGATTTCCTGATAATACAGTTATAGCATGAATAAAAGACAATTATCATGAACAAGGAAATATAATAATAACACTTTTATTATTGCCTCTAGGGCATATTTCCAACAATAGTCATCTTACATTTTCCCCAAGGAGTGATCTTGGGCATTGAACCCGCGGGAGGACGTGCTTATGGGCATGTTCTGATCTCCTCCAGTTTCTCCAAACTCCACGAATCCAGCTTCTTAGCGCAGCTTCTTGCTCCGTGTAGCGAAGTCATTCCGTTCGGCAGCATCGCTACGCTTCTCCATCGCTAGCATGGGCTGGCAGCGTCGCTGGCCTGCCTAAGCACCATAACGGGCCGTCTAGAGCCAGCCCAGTTCGGCCAGCCCTATGTACGAGAGAGGGAGCCGCTCCTCTAGCGAATCGTTTTCTGTTTCGAGGGGGAAGATAACGAATCGTTTTCTTAGGCGGTGACAACATCGCTGTAAATACTCTCAACTCTTGCTTCTTGCTTTTGCGGAGCTGGGTTTCCCTGGCTTCTCTAATTTGCACTACGGCCCAGCTCAACTTCTCGTTTCCAGCTTCTACGACCTAAACCGTTCGGGACAGATTCACTCCAGAATTTTGAGAAGATAGAAGCTGGAGGAGATCAGAACAGGCCCTATGACAAAGATTCAAACAAGATATTGTTCTCGTAAAATTGTCTAGGGTTCGTACCTTTTAAACAACCTTTTAGATGTAAACAATGATATTGAAATAGGCATGGGCGTGAGGACTTACATACAACCTTGTACTTGTGTGCAGGGCCTCGTCTTGGTCTACAACTGGCTCTGCCAGACACCCGTTACATGTGCTCACGACACGATGAAGTGGGGGATGTGTCCAAAGTACGTAACGACTAGTTCATGAAATGAATTGAGAGTCAGTTGTCCAACTTTGTAACTCACCTCCTATTTAAGTGCAACGAAGTGGCCGAGTTATGGCGCCTTTTTGGATGAGATTACAAAGAGGGCATGCGACATCGACAGGGCAGGTGAAGCTGTACTAGACTTTTTTTATTCAAACTCTTGTACAAGACCTTGGTTTTCTCGGTCAGAATAATATACATGAAATAATAGCCATCTCGTCTTGGTACCTTTGGTAGGAAAGAAGGAAAATTGCCCATGGTGAGCAAACACATAATTCTAATCAAATAGAATCGACCATCAAAGCTTTAACAACGAATTGTGTCCCCTCATTGGATCCAAAGGCAACGACAAAGAAAGATGGGTGGCTGAAACTACCAGCTGGTTTTGTCAAACTTAATTTGGACGCAAATTTTGATCAAGACCTCGTAAAAGGTGCATCTAGACCAGTCTGTTGTGATTCATCTAGTAATTTCCTAACTGTAGCTAACTGGAAGATCGACGTCTTCATGGATGTACTATCTGCTGAAGCTATTGATGGAAATACGAGCAATTTACCATATGATTTTATTAATGGAAGTACTAGATAAAGCATGACTAAAATAGCAGATATAAAGCAAGTCATGCAATCTGACAAAGAGAAGGTAAATAACATCTGCAAATATGAACTAGAACCGAACATATCTAGAGCAGAGAGTAGAACAAGGAACTGTGGCAGGACCTCTAAGAGGAAAAACAAGAACACGTACGAGACAGAAGCAACAACAATAGCACTGGACTTGGGTCGGTGTCCTTGGTAGCCATGTCGTCGAGGAGGTTGTCGACGTCGGGGAAGAAGTCGTCGTCGGGGAAGTAGTCATTGGAGTCCTGGGCGTCCTTGACGAAGAAGTCAGTAGTCGCGTTGTGCGCTCTCCAAAAATCTTATCACCCTTCTCCCGTACAGGACTCAAAGAGGTGGAGTTTCGGAGGCCTACTGTCCCGACCTGCGGTGCACGCTGCAAGCCGAGATGGGGAAGATCATAGCAGCAGCGCAGTGCTTAGGAACTTTGTGCCGAGAGGAAGAGGATCTTCTGGTGTGTCTCTTTGGAGAGGAGCGATCTCCCTTTTATAGGCACAGGAGAAGAAGGCGAGAGGCTGTGCCAGGAGCTGAAGGGAACGAGGGAGACGAAACGAACAGGCAGCAGCCGAAGGGTGCAGCGTTCGCATTCAGGATCCACTACAGCAAAAGCCTTTCCGATTCCCGAGTGGCCTTTCATATACCCGTAGTGCGTGGCAAAAATTTAGACATCGGCTCGGCTCATTCCCGCAACCCGCGGCGCGTCATGGCGAGGCGGGCGGCGGAGGAGAAGCGTGCGTAGATGTCCCTCTTGTTCTCATGCTCATACAAGTGGGGGAAAGAACCTCCCTTATAAGGAGGTCCAACTCCCACCAAACTAGCAATGTGGGACAAAACTTTAGTAGTATCCCTTGCCTTGCATGAATGGGCTAAGTGGGACTCTAGGATTTATTAGGAATTTCTGAAATAGTTGTTGGGCTGTTCCAAAATAGACTAAATTCCAGCAATCCCCCACCAGATCCCAGAGGCACACAAGAATTGTCTTTGGTTCCAAAACACTGTTTTATATACCGGTATTGCAGTGGAGACTGTTAAGTTGAACTTCCACCTAGAACTCTATGCTACACTAGTAAGCAACTTGAACAGTGGACTGGGCCTTGAACTGCAAGTTTTCTGTGAATCTAGCTTCACACAAAGCCTTGACCGATACTGGGCTACCGTGGGTCTTCCCCGCAGGTGGAGCTTATGTGTCATACTCCGAGACCTTTCATGAGTTTACTAGAGAGAACCCTACTCTCATAGATTGTGACATTTAACAATCAGACTCGTATAGGTGTGTTCTTCAAAAGATGTTCTGCAGGACAACATCTTTGCTTAAAAGAGCCACTTAGATCACATTAAGATATACATCAACCTGCCATGCAGATTAGGAGAGTATTGCATCTTCATGGAGTGGTATTGTTAATAGTAAGGATACTCCCCTCTCAGTTGATCAACAACTTGTCTTCCACATCTAATTCACCGGATCTCCGATCAATAGGTTACCACTATGAACAACTCATATTGTGGGTCTCATACCCATCTCCCTCGATGCATTATCTATCACATTACGCGACAGGCCCTTAGTAAAAGGATCTGCCAACTTTTTAGATGTTTGAATATAATCCAATGCAATAACTCCGGAGTTTCTCATTTTTCTGACAGACTTTAACCTTCTCTGAACGTGTCTTGATGACTTCATGTTATCCTTTGAGCTACTCACTTTCATGATCAGAGTTTGATTGTCGCAGTTCATTAAGGATACCCGGTACAGGTTTCTCAACAACCGGCAAGTCATCCAAGAGCTGGTGAAGCCAATCTGCTTCGACCGTAGCTGTATCTAGTGCTGTGAGTTCTGCTTCCATTGTTGACCTCGTTAAGATGGTCTGCTTGCAAGACTTCCAAGAAACAGCGCCACCTCCATGAGTGAATACATATCCGCTCGTGGCCTTTATCTCATCAGCATCTGAGATCCAGTTTGAGCCACTATACCCTTCAAGCACCTTTGGGTGCCCAGTGTAGTGAATTCCATAATTCACAGTGCATTTCAAATAACGCAAAACTCTCTCTAGAGCTTTCCGATGCACATCTCCTGGTTTTGAGACAAACCGGCTCAGTTTGCTAACAGCAAAAGAGATGTCAGGTCTTGTAGCACTGGTTAAATACATAAGCGAGCCAATAATCTGAGAATATTTCAATTGGTATCTAGCAATTCTTCGATTCTTTCGAAGTAACACACTAGCATCATATGGTGTTGGAGAGGGCTTGCAGTCACTGTAGCCAAAGCGACTCAAGATCTTTTCCACATAGTGAGATTGAAGCAATATAATCCCACCATCATCGTCTCTCAACAACTTGATGTTCAGAATGAAATTAGCCACTCCTAAATCCTTCATCTCAAGGCAACGAGATAGTAAACCCTTGACCTCCTTAATAACCTTCAGATTTGTTCCAAAAATTAGTATGTCATCAACATACAAGCAAAGGATAACTCCGTCGCCCCCACCATGGCGATAGTACACACATTTATCAGCTTCGTTTACAACAAATCCTGCGGTTGTTAAAGTTCTTCCAAACTTCTCATGCCACTACTTGGGTGCTTGCATAAGTCCATACAAAGATTTCAGCAACTTGCACACTTTTCCTTCCTGACCATCTACTATAAACCCATCTGGTTGTTCCATATAAATTTACTCTTCCAACTCTCGATTTAGGAAAGCAGTCTTAACATCCATTTGATGAACGAAAAGACCATGTGAGACAGCTAGTGAAAGTAGTACTCGAATAGTGGTCAGTCACGCCACAAGTGAGTAAGTATCAAAGAAGTCTTCACCTTCCTTTTGAGTATATCCCTTAGCCACGAATTGTGCCTTGTACTTTTTGATAGTACCATCAGGCCTAAGCTTCTTTTTGAATACCCAGTTGCACCCTATAGGTTTGCACCCATAAGGACGATCAGTTATCTTCCAGGTTTCATTTGCCAAGATGAAATCCATCTCACTGCGGACCGCTTCCTTCCAGTAGTCAGCATCTTCAGATGCATAGGCCTCTGAAATAGAACTGGGAGTGTCATCTATGAGATACGCAAGAAAATCATCACCAAAGGACTTTGCAGTCCTCTGTCTCTTGCTCCTAGTAGGAACTTCATTGTTCTCCTCCACAGGACTTTCAAAGTGTTCCATCGAAATGGCAGGTTCAGTAATTGTAACTGGTTCCTGAGTCGATGAACTAGGCATCTCCTGATTAGATGAGGTAGCCATATCCTTCATGGGAAAGATATCTTCAAAGAAAGTCACGTCATTCGACTCCATGATCGTACCGACATGCATGTCAGGCACCTTAGATTTTACAACCACGAATCTATAACCAATGCTATGAAAAGCGTATCCCAGGGAAACACAGTCCATAGTTTTTGGTCCCAGCTTCCGCTTCTTTGGAATTGACACATTGACTTTCACTAAACAACCCCAGGTTCATAGATAAGAGAGCTTTAACCTTTTCTTCTCCCATTCCTCGAATGGAGTTATCTCTTTGTTCTTTGTGGGAACTCGGTTTAGGACATGACATGCTGTCAATATCGCCTCCCCCCACCATGCCTTGGAGAGACCCGATGTGTCTAACATGGCGTTAACCAAATCAGTTAGAGTATGGTTCTTTCTTTTGGCCACCCCATTTGACTGAGGTGAATAGGGAGGCGTCCTCTCATGAATTATACCATGTTCCGCACAAAAGGAACCAAATTCATTTTAAAAATACTCTCCACCACGATCGGACCTAAGCCTCTTGATCTTTCGATCAAGTTGGTTTTCCGCTTCAGCTTTATAGATCTTGAAATAGTTCAAAGCCTCATCCTTAGATTTTAGAAGATACACATGACGGTATCTAGTGGAGTCATCAATTAACGTCATAAAATACTTCTTTCCACCTTTTGTCAAAACACCATTCATTTCACATAGATCTGAATGTATGAGCTCTAGTGGTGCAAGATTTCTCGTTTCTGCAGTCACATGAGACTTACGAGGTTGCTTAGCTTGCACACACACTTGACACTTAGATCCCTTGACAGTGGTTAAACTAGGAATTAAGTTTAACTTCGCTAGTCGCGACATGCAACCAAAGTTAACATGACAGAGACGTGAATGCCACACATTTGATTCACTATTGTTGCAAACATGATTAACAACTTTATTAACAACTTTATTGCAAACATTATTCACTATTGTCCTCTCATATTCCCAAGATGATGCTTGTCATAGCGATTAGGGAAACTAGGAGCCCAATGATCAGGATCTCCACACACATGAAAAACACCTTTCTTCTTGTCATTCTTCTTCTTGAAGTTCATGTGCTGTACAGCCTTGTTCTTCCCATCAAACTTTGCTTTACCATCAAACTTGCCCTAGTTTTTGAACTTGTGGGGAAGGAGGTTTTTCTTCTGTACCAGATTGGCATTAGAACCTTCCTCAATACCTCGAGCACGGTTGTCCTTTGCTCTCGCCTTTTCTTCCACATCAAGAGTACCAATGAGATCCGGAATGGAAAACTCCTGCATCTTATGCTTCAGTAAGGTAGCAAAGTTCCTCCACGTGGGAGGAAGCTTAGTGGTGATACCTCCGGCAATAAACTTGTTTGGTAGGATACAATTGAAGTTCTCAAGTTCTCTAGCAAATGACTGTATCTCATGAGCTTGCTCAACCACGGAGCGCTCTTCAGTCATCCTGTAATCATAAAATTGCTCCATGATGTACAGCTCAGTGCTAGCATCCGAGACCCCAAACTTGGCCTCGAGTGCGTCCCACATATCTTTTCCATTATCAATTGACACATAAGGATCAACTATGTTCTCACCAAGAACACTCAAAAGTGCAGCCTTAAACAGAGTATCCATTTTCTGAAAAGCTTGTGCCTGTTGTGCATCATACTCTCCTTAAGGTTTGCCAAGACTGGCGTCGTAGCAGCTCATGGTTTGAAACCACAGAATTGGATCTCATGCGCCACCTCTTATAGTTGATACCCTCAAACATAGGAGGTCTCATGGAAGCAGCAAAACCACTCGGGGTAAATTGCCTATAATAAGGTTTTTGGATTGTTGGAAATATGAGCAATTTACCATATGATTTTATTAATGGAAATACTAGATAAAGCATGACTAAAATAGCAGAGATAAAGCAAGTCATGCGATCTGACAGAGAGAAGGTAAATATCATCTGCAAATATGAACTAGAATGAAACATATCTAGAGCAGAGAGTAGAACAAGGAACTGTGATAGGACCTCTAACAGGAAAAACAAGAACACGTACGGGACAGCAGCAGCAACGGTAGCACTGGACTTGGGGTCGGTGTCCTCAGTAGCCATGTCGTCGAGGAGGTTGTCGACGTCGTGGAAGAAGTCGTCGTCGGGAACGTAGTCGTCGGAGTCCGGGGCGTCCGTGACGAAGAACTCAGTAGTCGCGTTGTGCGCTCCCCAAAAACCTTATCACCCTTCTCCCGTACAGGACTCAAAGAAGTGGAGTTTCAGAGGCCTACTGTCCTGACCTGCGGTGCATGCCGCAAACCGGGATGGCGAAGATCATAGCAGCAACGCAGTGCTTAGGAACTTTTTGGCGAGAGAAAGAGGATCTTCTAGTGCGTCTCTCTAGAGAGGAGCGACCTCCCTTTTATAGGCACGGGAGAAGAAGGCAAGAGGCTACGCCGGGAGCTGAAGGGAACGAGGAAGATGAAACAAACCGGCAGTGATGACCCACAAGTATAGGGGATCTATCGTAGTCCTTTCGATAAGTAAGAGTGTCGAACCCAACAAGGAGCAGAAGGAAATGATAAGCGGTTTTTAGCAGGTGTTCTCTGCAAGTACTGAAATAAGTGGTAACAGATAGTTTTGTGATACGATAAATTGTAACGAGCAACAAGTAACAAAAGTAAATAAAGTGCAGCAAGGTGGCCCAATCCTTTTTGTAGCAAAGGACAAGCCTGGACAAACTCTTATAATAGGAAAAGCGCTCCCGAGGACACATGGGAATATCGTCAAGCTAGTTTTCATCACGCTCATATGATTCACGTTTGGTACTTTGATAATTTGATATGTGGGTGGACCGGTGCTTGGGTACTGTTCTTACTTGAACAAGCATCCCACTTATGATTAACATCTATTGCAAGCATCCGCAACTACAACAAAAGTATTAAGGTAAACCTAACCATAGCATGAAACATATGGATCCAAATCAGCCCCTTACGAAGCAACGCATAAACTAGGGTTTAAGCTTCTGTCACTCTAGCAACCCATCATCTACTTATTACTTCCCAATGCCTTCCTCTAGGCCCAAATAATGGTGAAGTGTTATGTAGTCGACGTTCACATAACACCACTAGAGGCTAGACAACATACATCTTATCAAAATATCAAACAAATACCAAATTCACATGACTACTAATAGCAAGACTTCTCCCTTGTCCTCAGGAACAAATGTAACTACTCACAAAGCATATTCATGTTCATAATCAGATGGGTAATAATATGCATAAAGGATCTGAACATATGATCTTCCACCAAATAAACCAACTAGCATCAACTACAAGGAGTAATCAACACTACTAGCAACCTACTAGCACCAATCCCGGACTTGGAGACAAGAATTGGATACAAGAGATGAACTAGGGTTTGGAGATGAGATGGTGCTGGTGAAGATGTTGATGGAGATTGCCCTCTCCCGATGAGAGGAGCGTTGGTGATGATGATGGTGATGATTTCCCCCTCCGGTGGGAAGTGTCCCCGGCAGAACAGCTCTGCCGGAGCCCTAGATTGGTTCCGCCAAGGTTCCGCCTCGTGGCGGCGGAGTCTCGTCCCGAAAGGTTGCTTCCCTTTTTTTTCTCATCGAAAGACTTCATATAGGAGAAGATGGGTGTCATAGAGCCACCAGGGGGCCGACGAGGTAGGGGGGAGCGCCCCGGGGGGCGCCCCCCTCCCTCGTGAGCAGGGTGTGGGCCCCCTGGCCTTCATCTTTGGTGACGATTTTTATTTATTTATTTTAAGATATTTCGTGGAGTTTCAGGACTTTTGGAGTTACGCAGAATAGGCCTCCAATATTTGCTCCTTTTCCAGCCCAGAATTCCAGCTGCCGGCATTCTCCCTCTTCATGTAAACCTTGTAAAATAAGAGAGAATAGCCATAAGTATTGTGACATAACGTGAAATAGCAGCCCATAATGCAATAAATATTGATATAAAAGCATGATGCAAAATGGACGTATCAACTCCCCCAAGCTTAGACCTCGCTTGTCCTCAAGCGAAAAGCCGATAACAATAAATATGTCCTCATGTTTAGAGGTAGAGGCGTCAATAAAAATGAAATACGGGCATGAAGGCATCATGATTATTTCCATAACAGCAACATGTAGAGATTTTGTCATATGATTACCTATGTTCAAGTGATGATCTTTTCACAAAGCAAAAAGTATGAATCAGAAACCTTATTGAGCACCAACAAATTATAACCCCAGTCATTGAAGCAATTGCAATTTATCATAACATCGTAAAGAGTCTATGTCAGAGCTTAAAAGCAAGTCCACATACTCAACTATCACTTAGTCCTTCATAATTGCTAATACTCACGCGATACTTGTGGTTACGGAGTTTTGATCGGACACAGAGAAAGATAGGGGCTTATAGTTTTGCCCCACAACCTTTTACCTCAAGGTTAATGTCAACAATAATAATTCATGCTCCCCTACATCCAATTAGATATATATATCATACTCTTTCCAACATGCTGAGCTTGCCAAAGGATAAAATGAAAAAGGAAAGGTGAAGATCACCGTGACTCTTGCATAAGGTAGAGGATAATAATAAAAGATAGGCCCTTCGCAGAGGGAAGCAGAGGTTGTCATGCGTGTTTAGGGTTGATGCACAAAATCTTAATGCAAAAGAACGTCACTTTATATTGCCCCTTGCATGTGGACCTTTATTATGCAGTCCGTCGCTTTTATTACGTCCACAACAAGTTTGTACAAAGCTTATTTTCTCCACACTAATAAGTCATGCATATTTAGAGAGCAATTTTTTATTGCTTGCACCGATGACAACTTACTTGAAGGATCTTACTCAATCCATAGGTAGATATGGTGGACTCTCATGGCAAAACTGGTTTAAGGGTATTTGGAAGCACAAGTAGTATTTCTACTTGGTGCTGAGAATTTGGCTAGCATGAGGGGGAAAGGCAAGCTCAACACGTCAGAGGATCCATGACAACATACTTTATCTCATATGTAAGAAAACATAACTCATTATGTTGTCTTCCTTGTCCAACCTCAACTCTTTAGCATGTCATATTTTAATGAGTACTCCCAATCATAAGAGATGTCAATGATAATGTATCTATATGTGAAACCTCTCTTTCCTTATTACTTCCTATTAATTGCAACGATGACCAAAGCTATATTTGCCAACTCCCAACAACTTTTGATCATCATACTCTCTCTATGTGAAGTCATTACTTTCAATAAGATCAATATGGACTCTTTGATTCTTTTTATTCTTTTCTCCTATTCACCCAAGATCATGGCAAAATAATCAAGCCCTTGACTCAACACTAATCTTTATTATATAGCTCACGGACTCGATTACAAAGAAGGATCGTAAAGCAAAACTCAAAACTAGATCATGCCATGACTTTATTCCACTAAATCAAGATACTACTAATAGGATCGAACTAAGAAAAACGGTAAAGATAGGAGTTGTGATGGTGATACGATACCAGGGCACCTCCCCCAAGCTTGGCAGTTGCCAAGGGGAGTGCCCATACCCATGTGATTATGTCTCCTTCTTTGTTGGTGGTAGTGGAGGTGTTGTAGATGATGCAGGCTTGTCGTCCAACTTCCATGGCATAGGCTCACCATCATAGAAGGATGATCGAGTCTCCGGAATCCTCAAATCTGCAGCCAAACTCATCCTTTTGAATCTATATTCATACTCACAGTTTTGATTTTGTAGATCATAAATTTGGGCTTGGAGGTGCTCGATCTTCTCTTGTAACTTGAAGATGGCCTCCTCGGTGTTCTTGGCATCCGGATCGTAGTTGTTGGTGAACTCCGCGAGCATCTTGTGGCTAGCGTTGATTCCACGCTCCACCATCCCCTGGTATTTGAGAACTTGTTGCTCCATTGCTTCGAGCCTCGACTCCATGCTTCCGGTTCCCTTTGGTCCCTCAACATCGCAGATGTGCAGCAACCCATCACGCATCTCAATGGTTTGAGGGTGTCGCAGCACCTCCGCGAGGTAAGGGTTGATCACCTTCTCGAAGAACTTGTCCTTGGAAGCACTTGGGATCGCCATGATGATCTAGACCTGTCAGAAAAACAGCTTGAAACAAGAACATGGGAGATTTGCGTGATACGAGAGTCAAAACCTTCGGGAGAATATATAATGAATTTTTACCGACCAAAATATGTATCGTACAAGAAAACGGAGTCCGGAGAGCACACGAGGTGCTCACGAGGTAGGGGGCGCGCCCTCCACCCTCGTGGAGGCCTCGTGTCCTTCCCGGACTGCCACTTATTTTTCTATTTTTCTAAATATTCCAAAACGGAGAAATATTGCCTTAAAAATTGTTCTGGAGTCGGTTTACTTACCGTACCACATACCTATTCCTTTTCGGAGTCTGAAGCGGGCTGGAAAGTGTCCCTTATGTATTCCTCCGGGGTTACGGTTTCAATAATATTTGTTTCAACATTTATAGGATTACCTGAGATATAGTGTTTGATCCTTTGACCGTTTACCACCTTCGAATTTGTGCCTTCGAAGTTGTTGATTTTTATGGCACCGGAATGATAGACCTCCTCGATAACGTAGGGACCTTCCCATTCAGAGAGAAGTTTTCCTGCAAAAAATCTTAAACGAGAATTGTATAGCAATACATAATCACCTACATTAAACTCACGCTTTTGTATTCTTTTGTCATGCCATCTTTTAACTTTTTCTTTAAACAACTTGGTATTTTCATAAGCTTGGGTTCTCCATTCATCAAGGGAGCTAATATCAAATAACCTCTTCTCACCGTCAAGTTTGAAATCATAGTTGAGCTCTTTAATAGCCCAATATGCCTTATGTTCTAGTTCAAGAGGTAAGTGACATGCTTTTCCATAAACCATTTTATACGAAGACATACCCATAGGATTTTTATATGCAGTTCTATAGGCCCATAATGCATCGTCCAGTTTCTTGGACCAATTCTTTCTAGACCTATTGACAGTCTTTTGCAAAATTAATTTGAGCTCTCTATTGCTCAACTCTACTTGACCACTAGACTGCGGGTGATAAGGAGATGCAATCCTATGATTAATGTCATATTTAGCAAGCATTTTACAGAAAGCACCATGAATAAAGTGTGAACCACCATCAGTCATTAAATATCTAGGGACTCCAAACCTCGGAAAAATAACTTCCTTAAGCATTTTAATAGAAGTGTTATGATCAACACTACTAGTTGGAATAGTTTCTACCCACTTAGTAACATAATCAATAGCAACTAAAATATGTGTGTATCCATTAGAGGCAGGAAAAGGTCACATATAATCAAAGCCCCAAACATCAAATGGTTCAATAACAAGTGAATAATTCATAGGCATTTCTTGACGTCTACTAATATTACCAATTCTTTGACATTCATCGCAAGACAAAACAAACTTACGGGCATCCTTGAAGAGAGTAGGCCAATAAAAACCAGATTGCAATACCTTATGTGTAGTTCTATCTCCAGCATGGTGTCCTCCATAAGCTTCGGAGTGACACTTGCGTAGGATCTGTTCCTGTTCATGCTCAGGTACACAACGTCTAATGACACCATCTACTCCTTTATAAAGATGTGGGTCATCCCAAAAGTAATGTCTCAAGTCATAGAAAAACTTTTTCTTTTGTTGGTATGTGAAGCTAGGTGGTATAAATTTAGCGACAATATAATTAGCATAATCAGCATACCATGGAGTGCTACGAGAAGTGCTTATGACATTTAATTGCTCATCAGGAAAGCTATCATCAATAGGTAGTGGGTCATCAAGAACATTCTCTAACCTAGATAAGTTGTCTGCAACGGGGTTCTCAGCTCCCTTTCTATCAACAATATGCAAATCAAATTCTTGTAGCAAGAGAACCCATCTAATGAGTCTAGGTTTTGCATCCTTCTTTTCCATAAGATATTTAATAGCAACATGATCAGTGTGAATAGTTACTTTAGAATCAACAATATAGGGTCTGAATTTATCGCAAGCAAATACAACTGCTAAAAGTTCCTTTTCGGTAGTAGCATAATTTCTTTGAGCATTGTCTAGAGTCTTACTAGCATAATGGATAAAATTTAATTTCTTATCAACTCTTTGCCCTAGAACAGCACCTACAACATAATCACTAGCATCACACATAATTTCAAAGGGTAAATTCCAATCCGATGGCTGAACAACAGGTGCAGAGACTAATGCTTTCTTAAGTATTTCAAATGCTTCTACACAATCATCATCAAAGACAAATGGTACATCTTTTTGTAATAAATTAGTCAGAGGCTGAGAAATTTTTGAGAAGTCCTTAATGAACCTTATATAAAATCCGACGTGACCAAGGAAACTTCTTATACCTTTGATGTCCTTGGGACATGTCATCTTTTCAATAGCATCAACTTTGGCTTTATCAACTTCAATACCTCTTTCCGAAACTTTGTGCCCCAAGACAATACCTTCATTAACCATAAAGTGGCACTTTTCCCAATTCAAGACAAGATTAGTTTCTTCACATCTCTGCAAAACTCGATCAAGATTGCTCAAGCAATCATCAAAAGAGGAACCATAGACGGAGAAATCGTCCATGAAAACCTCACAATTTTTTTCACAAAAGTCAGAGAATATAGCCATCATGCATCTTTGAAAGGTAGCAGGTGCATTACATAAACCAAAAGGCATACGTCTATAAGCAAAAGTACCAAAAGGGCAAGTAAAAGTAGTCTTTGATTGATCTTTAGCTGACACAGGTATTTGAGAGAAACCAGAATAACCATCTAGAAAGCAATAATGTGTATGTTTGCATAATATTTCTAGCATTTGATCAATAAAAGGTAAGGGGTAATGATCTTTCTTAGTAGCTTTATTTAATTTGCGGAAATCAATTACCATCCTATAGCCTATGATAATTCTTTGTGGGATCAGTTCATCTTTATCATTAGGGACAACAGTAATACCTCCCTTCTTAGGGACACAATGGACAGGACTTACCCACTGACTATCAGCAACAGGATAAATTATACCTGCCTCCAGAAGCTTGAGTATTTCTTTTCTTACCACTTCTTCCATTTTCGGATTCAAACGTCGTTGAGGATCACAAACTGGTTTGGCATCCGCTTCCAAATTTATTTTATGTTGACATAGCGTGGGACTAATGCCCTTAAGATCATCAAGAGTATATCCAATAGCGGCACGGTGCTTCTTCAGAGTTTTCAATAATCTTTCTTCTTCATGCTCTGAAAGGTTAGCACTAATAATAACATGATATATTTTCTTTTCATCAAGATAAGCATATTTAAGATTATCAGGCAATGGTTTAAGCTCAAACACGGGATCACCCTTGGGCGGAGGAGGATCCCCTAGGATTTCAACAGGCAAATTATGTTGCAGGATAGGTTCCTGTTTAAAGAACACTTCATCTATTTCCCTTCTTTCATTCATGAACATATCATTTTCATGGTCTAGCAAATATTGTTCTAAAGGATCACTAGGAGGTACAGCAATAGAAGCAAGACCAATAATTTCATCCTTACTAGGCGATTCTTCCTCACGATGTTGTTTACTTAATTTAGAGAAATTAAACTTATGAACCATATCATCCAAGCCAATAGTAACAACATTCTTTTCGCAGTCTATCTTAGAATTAACAGTACTCAAGAAGGGTCTACCAAATATAATGGGAAAAAGCTATCTTGTGGAGAACCAAGAACAAGAAAATCAGCGGGATATTTGGTTTTTCCACACAAGACTTCAACATCTCTAACAATTCCCATTGTAGATATAGTATCTCTATTGGCAAGTTTAATTGTAACATCAATATCTTCTAACTCAGCAGGTGCAATATCATGCATAATTTCTTAATATAAGTCAATGGGTATCACACTAGCACTAGCACCCATATCACATAAGCCATGATAACAATGATCTTCTATTTTAACAGAAATAACAGGCACTCCTACCACAGGTCTATGTTTATCTCTATCACAAGGTTTAGCAATTCTAGTAGTTTCACCATGGAATTGAACAACATGCCCATCGATATTATCAGACAAGAGATCTTTAACAATAGCAATCTTGGGTTCTACTTTGACTTTCTTAGGAGGTGTATAAGTTCTAATATTGCTTTTACGAACAACAATTGAAGCTTTAGCATGATCCTTCATTCTAACCGGGAAAGGCGGTTTCTCAACATAAGAAGTGGGAACAATAGGATCATTATAAGTGACAGTCTTTTCTTCAACTTTAATAGGTGCAGCTACTTTTACTTCTATGGGAGGATGATATTTAAACCACTTCTCCTTGGGGAGATCAACATAAGTAGCAAAAGATTCACAGAAAGAAGCTACTATCTCAGAGTCAAGTCCATATTTAGTGCTAAACTTACGGAAAATATCGGTATCCATAAAAGATTTAACACAATCAAACTTAGGTGTCATACCTGACTCCTTACCTTCGTCGAGGTCCCAATCTTCAGAGTTGCATTTAATTCTATCCAATAAATTCCATTTAAATTCAATAGTCTTCATCATAAAAGAGCCAGCACAAGAAGTATCGAGCATGGTGCGATTGTTATCAGAAAGCCGAGCATAAAAACTTCAAGAGCTCATGATTGGGGCATGAATATAACATTGATTTAAGCATCCCCCAAGCTTGAGCAATGCTTTCTCCTTCGCGAGGCCAAAAATTATATATATAATTGCGATCACGATGAACAAGATGCATAGGGTAATACTTTTGATGAAATTCCAATTTCAATCTTTTATAGTTCCATGATCTCATATCATCACATAGCTTGTACCATGTCAATGCGTCTCCCTTCAAAGATAAAGGGAAGGCCTTCTTCTTAACAACATCATCAGGTATACCTGCAAGCTTAAATAGTCCACAAACGTCATCCACATAGCGTAGATGTTCATCAGGATGCCTTGTTCCATCTCCTGTAAAAGTGTTAGCTAGCAGTTTTTCCATTATACCCGAAGGAATCTCAAAAGGAGTTTCATTTTCAATAGGTTTAGTAGGTTGAGTAGGTTGAGGATCAACTCTTTGCTCTACTGGACGGGGTGAAGATACCCCGAACAAGCCCCTCAGAGAATTACTTTCCATAGTAACAAGTGACAAAATTTCAGCACACTAAATAGATTTTTCCTTACCAAATTCCACCTACCAAAGGCGCTTCACTCCCCGGCAACGGCGCCAGAAAAGAGTCTTGATGACCCACAAGTATAGGGGATCTATCGTAGTCCTTTCGATAAGTAAGAGTGTCGAACCCAACAAGGAGCAGAAGGAAATGATAAGCGGTTTTCAGCAAGGTGTTCTCTGCAAGTACTGAAATAAGTGGTAACAGATAGTTTTGTGATAAGATAAATTGTAACGAGAAACAATTAAAAAAAGTAAATAAAGTGCAGCAAGGTGGCCCAATCCTTTTTGTAGCAAAGGACAAGCCTGGACAAACTCTTATAATAGGAAAAGCGCTCCCGAGGACACATGGGAATATTGTCAAGCTAGTTTTCATCACGCTCATATGATTTGCGTTCGGTACTTTGATAATTTGATATGTGGGTGGACCGGTGCTTGGGTACTGTTCTTACTTGAACAAGCATCCCACTTATGATTAACCTCTACTGCAAGCATCCGCAACTACAACAAAAGTATTAAGGTAAACCTAACCATAGCATGAAACATATGGATCCAAATCAGCCCCTTACGAAGCAACGCATAAACTAGGGTTTAAGCTTCTGTCACTCTAGCAACCCATCATCTACTTATTACTTCCCAATGCCTTCCTCTAGGCCCAAATAATGGTGAAGTGTTATGTAGTCGACGTTCACATAATACCACTAGAGGCTAGACAACATACATCTTATCAAAATATCAAACGAATACCAAATCCACATGACTACTAATAGCAAGACTTCTCCCTTGTCCTCAGGAACAAACGTAACTACTCACAAAGCATATTCATGCTCATAATCAGAGGGGTAATAATATGCATAAAGGATCTGAACATATGATCTTCCACCAAATAAACCAACTAGCATCAACTACAAGGAGTAATCAACACTACTAGCAACCTACTAGCACCAATCCCGGACTTGGAGACAAGAATTGGATACAAGAGATGAACTAGGATTTGGAGATGAGATGGTGCTGGTGAAGATGTTGATGGAGATTGCCCTCTCCTGATGAGAGGAGCGTTGGCGATGATGATGGTGATGATTTCCCCCTCCTGGTGGGAAGTGTCCCCGGCAGAACAGCTCTGCTGGAGCCCTAGATTGGTTCCGCCAAGGTTCCGCCTCGTGGCGGCGGAGTCTCGTCCCGAAAGGTTGCTTCCCTTTTTTTCTCATCAAAAGACTTCATATAGGAGAAGATGGGCATCGGAGAGCCACCAGGGGGCCCACGAGGTAGGGGGACGCGCCCCAGGGGGCGCCCCCCACCCTCGTGAGCAGGGTGTGGGCCCCCTGGCCTTCATCTTTGGCGACGATTTTTCTTTATTTATTTTAAGATATTCCGTGGAGTTTCAGGAATTTTGGAGTTACGCAGAATAGGCCTCCAATATTTGCTCCTTTTCCAGTCCAGAATTCCAGCTGCCGGCATTCTCCCTCTTCATGTAAACCTTGTAAAATAAGAGAGAATAGCCATAAATATTGTGACATAACGTGAACTAACAGCCCATAATGCAATAAATATTGATATAAAAGCATGATGCAAAATGGACGTATCAGGCAGCAGCCGAAGGGTGCAGCGTTCGTATTCAGTATCCACTACAGCAAAAACTTTCCAGCTCCCGAGTGACCTTTCATATACCCATAGTGCGTGGCAAAAATTTAGACATCGGCTCGGCTCATTCCCGCAATCCGCGTCATGGCGTGGCATGGCACGGCGGGTGGTGGAGGAGGAGCGCGCATGGATGTCCCTCTTGTTCTCATGCTCATACAAGTGGGGAAAGAACCTCCCTTATAAGGAGGTCCAACTCCCACTAAACTAGCAATGTGGGACTAAACTTTAGTAGTATCCCTTGCCTTGCACGAATGGGCTAAGTGGGCCTCTAGGATTTATTAGGAAATTCTGAAATAGTTATTGGGTTGTCCCAAAATAGACTAAATTCCAGCAGCTATGACATTCCGTTCGGGTTTATCTCTAGCCCAAACTGTAGGATGTAACAAGTTGTTGATCAACTCGAACAACTTAGAAGTTGTGGAAACTATGAAGAATGGTGGCATGTTAGATTGTATAGCTTATGTATTCATATATGTATATTGTACATTGTATCCCCACTCATTATATATATGTGATAGGCCACCCCTAGAGGGTCGTGCCGGTTCCCCCCAAACCTATTGTCTCACATGGTATCAGACTAGGTCAAATCGCTTCCGCCCAAAACCCTACGTAGCCGACACCGCCGCCCCCTGATCGCGCCGCCACCACCATGTCGTGCGCCGCCGCCTCTAGCTCCTCCACCGCTAGCTATCTGTCAGCCTCGCTCGCGGCTCTCCTCTCTCGCCCGCTCGACTCCGCCATGACGCAGTCGTTCCAGATCAAGACGAGGAGCGTCGGCTCCTTCTTCTCCAACCAGCCCCCGGCATCTTCATCCCTAGGTCATGCGCTGACGATCCACACGTCGGGCATCTCATCGCCCGCCTCGATCGGCACCATTGTCCCAGAGGAGGAACCCGCGCCGGCCTGGATGGTCGGCCTATCTTCATCAGGCCCGGCGCCTTCTGCTCCTATGGCGTCTGCGCCCTTAGCCGCGTCTATGCTGGCCCGGTCTTCCCCTATGGCGCATGTGCCTCTAGCAGCCTTCAACACGGGCTCTCTGCCGCTGTCGCCATTTCACTTCGGTAATCTCATCAGCATCAAGTTGTCATCCGACAACTACATCTTCTGGTGTGCGCAGGTTCTTCTGCTCCTTGGGAGCCATTACCTGCTTGGCTACGTCGACGGCTCTCGCTCTCCCTCGCCCCCCCCCCCCACGCTGCTGGATAGCGTGCACGGCCTGGTCTATAATTCGGCGCACCGTGTCTGGACAGGGCAGGATCAGGCGAACCTCTCCTCTATCCAGGGGTTGCTCACCCCGGCTGTTGCCGGGCTTGTCGTCTTTGCCAAGACATCTCACGAGCCCTGGACTATCCTTGAGCACTCGTTTGCGGCGCATCACAGGCTCATGTCAGCACCCTTCGTCGTCAGCTTGGTGAGTGTGAGAAGTTCGACTCCTCGGCCATGGAGTTCTACAACAAGGTCAAGGCTCTTGCTGACACATTGGCGTCCATTGGACAGCCACTCACCGACTCTGAGTTCAACTCCTTCATCATCAATGGCCTCAACAAGGACTATGATGCTTTGGTCGAGATCATCAATGAGCCAGGCACCTCGACTCCCATAACGGTGCACGAGGTCTATTCTCGTCTTCTCCTCACCGAGCAGCATGTCGAGGTGCGCCGTTCCAAGAGCAATCTCGGAGCTCTCTCTGCCAACGCTGCCACTAAGGGTGGCCGCACCTCCTCTGGTGCCTCCTCCAAGGCGCCCCCTGCATCGCCCTTGCCCTCAGCCCCTCCTCCATCAGCAACCTTACCGGGAGGGGGGGGTCAGCGTATGTGTCAGGTCTGTGGTCTCGAGGGACATTGGGCCTCCAAGTGTCATCGTCGTTTCCAGCGGAGTTTTCTCAGCCTTGGCAATGATGGCAAGGATACATGCAATACCGCACGTCAGGTCGCCATGGCTGATCGCCCGACGCCACAGAAGCAACATGGACATACTCAGTCATACTCCATCGACCCACACTGGTACATGGATTCTGTGGCAACGGAGCACCTGATGAGCGAGATGGGGAAGCTTCACACTCGTGAAGACTACCATGGCTCCGACAAGATCCACAACACTTCCAATGGAGCAGGTATGCACATTTCTCATATTGGTCAAGCATCTCTTCTCACTAGTCATGCAAATAGGAGTCTTCAGCTTCGCAATATTCTTAGAGTACCATCTGTGACGAATCTCCTTTCAGTTCCTAAACTCACTCGTGACAATAATGTGTTTTGTGAATTTCACCCATTTGATTTTTTTATTAAGGATCGGGGCACGAGGGACACACTTCTTAGAGGATGTCTGTGCCAGGGCCTCTATCGTTTGGAGCATCCTGGCGTCTCTCATGTTTTCAGTGGAGTTTTGAGTATCTTCATCACAGTGGCATGCTCATCTTGGTCATCCAACCACACCTATCGTTCGTCATGTTTTGCGTCGTCATGAGCTTCCTAGCATGTCTAGTAATAAAGATGTAGCAGTGTGTGATGCTTGTCAGCAGGGGAAGAGTCATCAACTTCCTTTTTTGGAGTCTAGTCGTGAGGTGAAACATCCTCTAGAACTTGTTTTTTCAGATGTATGGGGTCCTGCTCAGACTTCTGTTAGTGGTCATAACTATTATACCAGTTTCGTTGATGCTTATAGTCGCTTTACCTGGCTTTATCTTATTAAGCATAAGTCTGATGTGTTCGATATCTTTGTCCAGTTTTAAAAACATGTTGAACGCCTTCTCAAGCATAAGATTGTTCATGTTAAGTCGGACTGGGGGGGGGGAGTATCGCAACCTCAACTCCTTCTTCCAGTCGCTTGGGATCGCTCACCATTTAGCATGTCCACATACACATCAGCAGAATGGTTCTGTGGAACGTAAGCATCATCATATCGTTGAAACTGGTCTTACTCTTTTGGCCCATGCATCGGTTCCCTTTCGGTTTTGGAGTGATGCCTTCACCACTGCTTGTTTTCTTATCAACTGTACTCCCACTCATGTTTTAAACGTGAAGACTCCCATTGAACTTCTCCTTAATGAACAACCTGATTACACTTTTTTCAAAGTGTTTGGGTGTGCTTGCTAGCCGCATCTACGCCCATACAACAAACGCAAGCTGGAGTTTCGATCCAAAAAGTGTGCCTTTCTTGGCTATAGCTCCCTTCATAAAGGATATAAATGTCTCCATGTTCCCACTAATCGAGTCTACATATCTAGGTATGTCATGTTTGATGAGCATGTTTTCCATTTGCCAAACTTAATGTGTCCACCACTGAACCACCATCTACGCATTCATCCTCCATTGCTTCTGACCAGTTTGATGATGTTGCATACTCTCCTGTATTATTACCTAACCATGGTACAGGCACTGGATGTGGGGCTCATTTGGAACTTTTAGAGGCACCATCGCCTCTCTCTTCGACGTCGCCTAATGATCATGCCAATCATGTTGTGCCCCTACATGGCCTCGGTCCACATGACCATGCATGTCGGGCCGATGCCCCTGTGACGCCGCTTGCTCCGTCGCCCGCGACATCTGGGCCGGCCTCACCTCACGTTCGGCCTTCCACGCCCACTGAGCCTGGGACGTTTTCGCCTGGGCTGGTTTTCTCTCCAAGCAGTCCAACGACGCCTGGCTTCGAGTCGCCCGTCTCCGACTTGCCCAGTCCCTTGCCAACTGGGCCTTCTTCATCGTCGTCGCCCAGTCCCTTGCTGACTGGGTCATCGCCACTGCCATGACCCAGTCCCTCACCAACTGGGGCATCTCCATCACTGTCGTTGTCGTCGTCCAGCTCTTTGTCGGCTGCACCCTCGACCTCAGTGGCACCTGCTGCTCCTTTACGTCCACATACACGCAGTCACAGTGGCGTGTTTCAACCAAAGCAGTGTCATGATGGTACAGTTGCTTGGCTTGCTGCATGCATGACTGCTACACTTGCGGATCCATCCTCTGAACCGCATAGATATCAAGCTGCTATGAGCATTGCTCATTGGAGAGAGGCCATGGAGCAGGAGTATCACGCTCTTCTTCGTAATAAGATGTGGACTCTTGTCCCTCCACCACCACGAGCTAACGTCATTGATTCTAAATGGGTATTCAAAGTGAAGAAGCATTCTGATGAGTTTATTGAGCGCTACAAAGCACGTCTGGTTGCCAAAGGATTTCAACAACGCTATGGTCTTGACTACGAAGACACCTTCAGTCCAGTGGTCGAGCCTACCACCATCAGGCTTCTTCTCTCCCTTGCAGTTACTCGAGGTTGGTTTCTTCGTCAGCTTGACGTGTAGAATACTTTTCTTCATGGCGTATTGGAGGAGGAGGTTTACATGCGACAGCCGCCTGGTTTTTCTGATCCTGATCGTCCTGGTCATCTCTGTCGTTTCACCAAAGCACTCTATGGTATGAAGCAAGCACCGCGTGCTTGGCATGCTCGTCTTGCAACGGCCCTTCGTGCTCATGTTTTTGCATCATCGACTGCTAACTCATCGCTATTTCTTCTATAGAAGCCTGAGGTCACTATGTACTTGTTGGTCTATGTGGATGATATTATTCTTGTCAGCTCCTCTTAGTCGGCTGCTACTTCTCTTGTTCGATCCCTTGGTGCTGATTTTGCTGTCAAAGATCTTGGGAAGCTTCACTACTTTCTTGGTGTGGAGGTTTATTCTTTGGCTAATGGACTTGTTATGACGTAGAAGAAGTACTCTTTGGATCTATTGCAGCGGGCTGGGATGCTTAAGTGCAAACCGACAACTACACCTATGTCTACCACTGACAAGATCATTGCTTTCAACGATGAGCTTCTATTCTCTGCTGATGCGATGGAGTATAGGAGTATTGTCGGTGGTCTTCAGTACTTGACGATCACGAGACCAGATATTTCTTTTGTTGTCAACAGAGTGTGTCAGTATCTGTAGGCGCCTCGTGACACTCATTGGTCCGTTGTTAAGCGCATATTGCGCTACATCCGATTCACCATATCTTATGGACTGCATATACGACTGAACCCCTCTGGGGTCCTCTCGGCGTACCCTGATGCGGATTGGGCTGGCAGTCCGGATGA
>NC_041393.1:694957035-694960377 GCF_002162155.2 Triticum dicoccoides
GAGGTTCATCTATTCCAAGGATCAGCTTGCAGACATCTTCACCAAGCCATTGTCTCTATGACAGTTTGAGGCTTGTAGACGCAATCTTATCCTTCTAGATGCTTTAGGAAGTGGCTAAGATTGAGGGAGGGCGTTAGACTGTATAGCTTCTGTATTCATATATGTATATTGTACATTGTATCCCCACTCATTATATATATATATATATATATATATATATATATATATATATATATATATATATATATGTGTGTGTGTGTGTGTGTGTGTGTGTGTGTGTGTGTGTGTGTGTGATAGGCCACCTCTAGATGGTTGTGCCGGTTCCCCCCAAACCTATTGTCTCACATGGCCGATCAATGGGGAAAGTGGTAGCGATTTTTTATGACTGCTACCATCTTGCTCTTTCCTCCTACTATTTTTGATCATTGTAGTAGAGTAGCTAATGACGTGGCACATGAGTTAGCTAGGATGGCCATGAGAGTTCCTTATCCCCAATTCCAAACACGTTGATCAGCCCAAGCCCAAAACGGCATTGGTATGATCGTGAGTTAATTCATCGATGCGTACATACTTCCCGTTCCATGTTGTTTTACTCAACAACTCCACTCCAACCCTTGCCACTTCGTTAAGCTTTTTCCATCGAGCCTCCTATGACCGGCGGTGACGCATGCTACAACCAGATGATCTGCTGCCCCTATTGCCAGACGTCTCCATGGCTGATCTCTCCGATCCCGAGTCTTATAGCATGGCTCATCCATGCAGGATAATCTTCTCGCCCTACGCCACTGATTGGCACCTTCAGAATGTCCTCGATATCACATGGAAGCATTGTTTTTTCAAGGTAGGCACGTCCCATTCTCTTCCTAGCAAATCGACCACACCTTGGAAACGTTGGTGCGGTCCAGCGTTCCCGGTGGTTTCGTTGATCTAGCTCTCGGGATCCAGCCATCTGCCCACACATCAACAGTAGACCCGTCCCCTATGCACCAAACAAGGCCGATCTTCAACAGTTCTCGCCCAAACATGATGCTCCGCCAAGTGTATGATGTGTTCTTTGGGCATGTGGCGTCCAAAAATCCCATCTCTCAAAAATACCGTAGATAGAATTCACCAACCTGTTTGGAGAGCAAAATGCTTGGCTGAAAATTTCGAAGTCTCGAAACCCCATGCCTCCCATTCTCTTGCTCATGCATATTTTGTCCCAACCAATCCAGTGAACCTTGCGTTTCCTATTCTCCGCTCCCCACCAATTTTTTGATGAAGTATATGTCAACTTCCGGCATGTTATTTTTTGGTGAATTTGAAATAGCTCATGGAGAACATAGGAGTCGCTTGAAGCACTGATTTGATCAACACCTCCCTTCCAGCTTTCGTTCGCCCTTGCATTTGATGAGATTATTGACTAGTTAGATACGCCTCGTGGTTGTAGCAAATGTGAATATAATTTTCTTTTCATTCGCGACACATATATTTCCATAATGTTGATATTGATACTATATTTTAAACATGATAATATTTTATTTATATTTGTTGGAGTACGATCAACATTGTCCTCCCCCCCCCCCTCCCCTATCAAATCGTTGTGCCCTTGCACTTGCTAATAAAGGGAGAGGAAAGTTATATAAAAAAGTATGGATTTAAATAGTAATATATATAGAGAAAAGAAAGAAGGTTTGTTTCTCCAAATTTTTTGTGTGTATCAACCTTTTTTGTACGTCGTCCGCTTCCTCAAAATTCCCTATTTGATGCATACGGCGTCAAATAGTCAGGGAACACAATGAGTCAGTCCACGCAGAGGCGTTATGTTCCCAGTTCCTGGTTGGTTTTTTTTACTGGTTTTGGTTTTGTTTTCTTCCTTTTTGTTTTTTCATAATTTCAAAAATCGTTCATGTTTTAAAAAAATTGAATTTCCGAAATTTTGTTTGTGTTATAAAAGAAATGTTTGGAATTTGATTTTTTTTCATGCTTTAATAAAATGTTCGGAATTCAATTTTGTTTCATGTTTTTCAAAACATGATTGAAATTTTGAATTTTTTTTTAAAATTCAATAAATGTTAAAATATTTGAAAAAATGATGTGAACTACAGAATTTTGTTCATGCATTCAGAAATTCTGCAAAATTTTCAACATTTGTTTGAAATTTCGGGAAAAACAGAATTTTAAATAAATGCGCGCGAAATCAAAAAATGTTCGTAATCTGCATTTGTTGTTCAGATTTTTTAAAAATGTTGGAAATTTAAAAATTGTTCAAAATTTCTAAAAATAATGTTCACTCCTTTTTTGAATTTTCCTTGACAACTTCTGAATCGCGAACTACATTTAGGTGCTACAGTATTTTTACGAGCAGCAGTGGACAGATGCAGCGTGGCATTAGTTGGCTTGCCTGCCAATGGGCCATCCCAGTTCGCTGCCCGCCCGTGCGTGCTGGTGCTATACGATACAGAATGTGTCATATAGGACGACCCCGCCTCCTCGGGATTCCTATTCGGTGCGAGGGTGCTGTCGAGCACCCACGCTTCATGCGCTGGTAGTCGGATGGGCCAACCCATTTCACGCCTTTTTCTTTTGGTTTTTCCTTAGTTTCGTTCTTTTGTTTTTTTTGTTTTCTTTTTTCATTTTCTCTTTCCTTTCTTATTTTTTTCTGTTTTCTTTTTATTTTATTTTCCTTCTTTACTTTTTCACTTTTAATACGAATTTTCTTTCCAAATTTGTAAACATTTTTTTGTTCATCGAATTCAAAAAATATTTATCAATGTAAAAAATGTTTATCAATTCAAAAACTGTTTACTGAATTCGTTTTTTTCATTGGTATTGAAAAAATGTTCACTAAACTTCAATTTTTGTGCAGAAAAATAAAAAATGTTCATCAAATTCGAAATTTGTTCATCCATTATTTTCAACAAAATTCATCGAATACAAAGTTTGTTCATCAAGTTAAAAAATGTCCATGAAAATTGTTCATCAAAATAAAAAAACTGTTCATAAAATTTTGAAAATTGTTCATTATTTTGAAATCCCAAACTTTTTTGAATTCTAGAACTTTTTTCGAAATCGGTAAAAAAATTGAATCCGTGAACGTTTTTGAAAGTCAGAATTATTTCCGAAATCTCAAAGAAAAAATAGGAGGGAACCTTGCACCCCACATGGGCCGGCTCGGGAGGGCGTACAGCAAGCTCCCGGCCTCCACTTACCAAAGTTGTTCTTCAACACGAAGGAGAAGACAAAAAATCCAACCCGATAGCCCCCGTAATCGCCCGTCTTCCACACGAAGCAGTTGTCCATCTTTGTGTCCGTCTCCAACACGAAAACGAGTGGGGAACTGAAAAACCAATCTGCCACCGC
>NC_041393.1:694960694-694994132 GCF_002162155.2 Triticum dicoccoides
TCGTCGCTTCCGCCATGAATTTGTGCTCTATGTATGATATTACATGTTGCTTTAGAATGGCCAATTGATATGCTTGGAATCATATAAAAAATTTACATTGGTATGCTTGGAATTTGTGCTCTATGTATGATTTTACTTGGTGCTCTAGAATGAGGTTTAACAATCTTGCCTTTCAATATGAGTTTAATGATAATAAAACCTTGGATTCTTACGCTAATGTTGTATATGATTACTATGACTTGAAACAAATAGAAGAACTTGCATTGTTGCTTTTAAGGGTGCTTATGAAATTGTTTCTTTGCTTGAAAATATGATGATGCACTTTACAAATCTGAAGATCTTGCCATACTTAAATATTACTATGCAAACTATGGATACAATGCTCATATTAATTATTTTATTGAGAGAATGTCTGCTGCCCTGGAAGATATTAATATTTTGCTGGAATATATAGAAGAAGAAATTGTTGAAACCGTGAGCTCATTAGATGAAAAAGATGAAGAGGGGAGTGAAGGACATAAGGAGGAAGAGCGGATTGATCACCCGTGCCCACCTTCTAACGAGAGTAACTCTTTAACTCATACATTATTTAATTTTCCTTCATACTTACCGTGGATGAGTGCTATGATCCATTGGATTAGTTTGAAATATCCCTTTTTTGATGAAGTCGATGCTTGCTATGCTTATGGCTATGATGACACTATGAATTATGCTTAGGTTAATGACCTTATTGATTCGGTTACGAGGTAGTGGGATGGGGAGTTGGTAACTCTAACTTTTTGATAAATAGATGTTTAGCGTGTTTTGTCTATTCCTTTGCCTGGTCATGACATGGATGCTTTTGTGGGATGGATTGTTCTAAGTCCGTTCAGCATATCATGTGAATTGGGGTCACCAACGTGGCTAGAAATTGAGGAGTACAAAGGGAATTGAGTCTATGTGTCTGAATGGAGTTTGGGAGAAAATCTGGAAACTACAATTCCCAACTAAGGTGATTTTTTTATGTAAAACCTTAAGGAGGACGCTTGCCTACCGACTCAATCTTCCAAATTGACACACTATGGTTTCTAGACAATGCCCATGTGCAACACATGTGCAAAGGATGTAACACACCTACTATTTAAATGCAACAAAGCAGCCGAGCTATGGCATCTTTTATGTTTGGATGAGATTATATATCAAGAGGGCGTGCAGCGTCGATATGGCGGGTGAAATTGTAATGGTTTTTCTGATTCAGACTCCGATACAAGAGCTTGGTCTTCTCGGCCAAAATAATATACATGAAATAATAGCCATCGCCTATTGATATTTTTGATGGGAAAGAAGGAAAAGTGTCCATGCCGAGAAAATAAAGAATTCTAATAAAATAGTATCATACATCAAAGCTTTAACAACGAATTTGTCACCTCATTAGCTCCAAAGGCAATGATAAAGAAAGATAGATTGCTTAAGCCACCGGCTAGTTTTGTCAAAAGTTAATGTGCATGCAGCTTTCGATCAAGACCACATAAAAGGTGCATCTATCTGGACCTGTGTCCTTCGTGATTCATTTGGTAATTTACTAATTGCTGCTAACTGAAAGATCGACATGTATATAGATGTACTATCTACTGAAGCTATGGCATTGGGTTGGGGTTTATTTGTGGCCAAAAGTGGGATGCAACAAGTTGTTGATCAACTCAGACAACTTAAAAGTCGTGGAAACTATGAAGAATGAAGGTTGATCAATGGGGATAGCAACGGTGATTTTCGATGACTACTACAATCTTGCTTGCAAGTTTCCCCATATATTTTTTATAATGGCGCATGAGCTAGTTAGGATGCCCATGAGAGCTCCTTCTTGCGTGTGGATGGATGATGCCCCATCGAAGTTTCTTCCTCGTTGAACGATATAACCATTGCCACTTGCTAATAAAAGGGAGAGGAAACTATATAACAATGGTATAGATATAAATTGTAGTACAGATATGACAGAAGGTTTGTTTCTCCAATTTGTTTGTGTGTATAATGTTTTTTTTTACCTCATCCGCCTCCTAGGAATTCACTATTTGATGCATTTTGCGTCAAATAGTCGGGTCATCGCATAGGAGGTTCGTGACAGCGAGCGCAATGGGCAAGTCCCTAATTTATAGCGGTACGCAGAGGCGTTTTGTTTCGGTTTTAGGAACATTCTAGATGGTTCCCAGTTCTTGACTGTTTTTTTTATTAATTTCTTGTTCTATTTACTCGTTTTTCCGGTTTCCTTTTTTGGGTTTTCATTTTTACGTTTTCATTTTTTATGTTTCTTTTTCTTCCTTTTTGTTGTTTCATAAATTCAAAAGTTGTTTGCGTATTGAAAACAATTCAAAATTTGATTTTTTTTCATGTTTTAACAATGTTCATAATTCAAATATTTGTTCATGTTTTTCAAAAGTGTTCACCAATTCGAAACATGTTCAAATATTTCAATAAATATTCAATTCTTTTTAAAAGATCAGCATTTATAATTTTTGTTCATGGTTTTAGAAATTCCGCATGTTTGTCAAAATTTGTTTGGAATTTTGAAAATTCTTCATACTTTTTAATAAATGTTATAAAATTCACAAAATGTTTGTTTTTTGTTCAGGTTTTCTAAAAAATGTTCGAAATTCCAAAAATGGTTCAAATGTTTCAAAAAAATAAGGTTCCCTATTTTTTCAAATTTGTTTGTCAAAATTTGTTTTGGAATCACAAGCTACCATATTTCTTTGAGAAGGCGCACAAGCTACAGTAAGGCGCTGCAGTATTTTGACGATGGTTAGTTGGCTGGCCGCCTGTGCGTCCTGGTGCGATACGATGCGGAGTGCGTCATATAGGACGTCGCCGCCTCCTCTTCTGACCGTTGTTGTTCAACACAGGAAAGGAAAACCCAGCCCAGTAGCCCACGCAATCGTCCGTCTCCCACAGGAAGCAGTCGTCCGTCTCCTCCGTCTCCAACACAATCCGCCGCCGCCGTCTCCTCCCATCCCGTCGCTTCCGCCGTCTGCCGATTGATGAGTGTTTCCCGTTTCTTTGTCCGCCGTCCCTCCCCGCACTCACGCACGCGTACACCCATCTTCCTTGCTCGCCTGGTTCCGTGCTTCGTGTTCGATTCAGAGCGGAGCAGGGGATCCATTGATGTAAGGTTCGGCTTCCGATCCATCCAGGCCGCCGGCCAGTCCACCGAGGGGAGATTCCAAGCTGTCCACGCGAAACCCTAGACGCCGCAGGGATGGAGCATCGCCGCCGCCTCGCCCAGTTCTTGCTCGCCTCAGCTCGCGGGGATGGAGCAGGAGGGCGCCGCCGCACCAGGCCCAGGACGACGGCGCCGTGGACGGCTGGGCGCGGGACGACACGAAGCCCCCCACTCCGCCCCGGCAATCCCCCGAGGCTACGTCTCCGCCGCCGCCTCCGTGCAGCCGCTCGTGCCGACCCTCAACTACGATTGTGAGTGCTCTTCAACCCTCTGTCTGGTATCCATGGATTGTATTGTCATTTGTTTCTGATTGAGCGTCCATCGATGGTGGCAGCAGTGGGGAGGAGGCCTGCCGCGACCTCGACGCTACTCCCGCGACCACAACCACTGCGTCCGCTAGAAAGGTACTAGACCAACTGCACATTCCCCCTCAGGAATCAGAAACAACCATACATGCTGCCATGAACAACCCATACATTACATTGCGTTGTTAGGACCAGCGAATTCATATGGTAGGAACGGGTGGATGCAGTGAAGTGACTAGAGAATTTCAGAATCCAGACTGTTGCTGCTATAGATCTACTCTGCTCCGCCATTCGGTAACTAAATGGCAATGCAGCAGTTGTGTGGTTCACGGTTTATGCAGCAGCTACCCGTTCTTCTACCGATCTGTTGCTCGGTGATCAATTGTGTGTGGTTGTTTAATTTACTGCTCAGTAGCATGCACACCTGAATGCGCTGGGATGACCGAAAAAGTCACATGTTCAGTCAGTTATCCCCTGCCAGCTATGCTTTCCAGCGTTTTCCTTATAATTTCCACATGTTATGTGCAGGCGCATGAATTGGGGATATGTACTTCGGTTTGGGTTTAAAGGGGCAATCTTTGAGCATTTGTATCAACTATTGAGGATCTCAAGTTGACATGGATCGCCCTATGATCAAGTGCATTATGGTGCTATGATGATTGTGACAGAAGATGTTAGCTGCAGAAGCAATCGCTATGTAAGTGTGACGTCTCTTTTGATCCTGCTTTGTTTATTTTTCAAATCATTAATATTTCCATTGCTTTCCTTCTTGCATAATTGCTCTAATCTCTGGAAATTTTGTGCTGATAAAAATTGCTAGTATATGCAGCTGTGGTCATGAAATTGTATTGAGCAGAATATGAAAAAGGTCATTTGATTAATGGAATGGATTATGCCTTAACTCTGTTCAAGACAGGTCTCAGCTGTGATAATGAAATTGTTCTGAGCAGAACAGGAAAATCATTTGATTAATGGAATAGGTTATGCCTTAACTCTGTTCAAGATAGGTCTCAACTGTGATAATGAAATTGTAGTGAACAAAACAGGAAATATGCTATTTTTCTAATGGAATAGATTATGCCTGAACTCTGCTCGTGACAGGTCTCAGCTCCAATATTAAAAATCAGTGCACCTGAATTAGGACACAATTTTTCTCATCTGGAACTGCGCTTTAAGGTGTTTGGTCTGAATGCTACGCTCCTGAATACAATGTGATATAAAAGGTTCATGAAATCACCAGGTATGGAAATGCTTGACCATTTTTGTAAATTACTTAGTACAATATTATCTGTTTGTTTTCTGCATTATTTCCCAGTTCTCTTGCAGTACTATTCAACAACCTATCTTCCTGCCTACTAGATAAAAGAGGGTTTTTGTTTACTTAACATGGTTGCCTGATTAACATAGTCATGGTTTCTGTTAATTATTTTTTCCACTACCGAAGCAACAATTATCTTCCTACCTACCAGATATACTACTACTTGATTGCTTAGTTACCGGCTTAAGAAGCTCCACGATTCTTTTATATGATATTAAAAAAAATTGAGTTCTAACTTTGTGGAAAGACACGCTAGGTTCTGATGTTTTGGGGCCAATGTTCATTTCTAGAGGCAAATACTCAGATTTCTTAGTGAACTATAATCCCATCTAGATAACCCCCCTCGATATAGCTCCCTTTATTTGCACGACACAATCTAGCATATGACGGTTCTGATTTGGATTGTGAGTGTTTCTCCAAAAACTAGGATTATATACCTGAGAACAAACAAATAACGTTATAAACTTACCTCGAAGCCTATGGGTTGACTGAAGCTTGATAAATAGTTTCAGATGCACTATGGTCTCGTAACAGTAGAAATAAGCTTTGAGGGAAAGAGAACCAAGTATAGGTGACTGCATAGTAGAAGATGTGTAATCGTGTTGCACTATAGTGTCTTTATAGAAGCCGACAAAATCAGAGACATCCTAAATTTTGTTTTTTGTTCTTGTCAGTTAAGAAAAGAAACATTAACTCTTGGATTATCAGTAAGGGAATATGCCTTATTAGCACACTCTTATGGTGGTTATTATGAGCCTTCACAAAGGCAATGTACTTAGAGTCATCGCAGTGATGATCGACATATAGAAGGAGAGTTTGACCACGAGTTGAAAGGTGGACAAGAAGTGTAGGATCATGAGAACTCGCCGAAAACTTGCCGCAATCACCACTGAGACAAAATGCTCAAACTAGGCACGAGGGGTTTGCTTAAGGCCATAAAAGAGCGATGAAGATGACAAACCATGCCATCAGGAGGAGAATACCCAGGTGGTGGGTATATGTAGACCTCATGCAACAAGGAGGAAGAGAAATGGTATCCCACATGCCTATGCGCGCTAGAGCAACAATCTCGTCTACAATCGCATGCTGCTATTCATGGTGAACAAATGCGTCATACTAAGAAGTCGTCTCGAGAAAAGCGACACTAGAATAACCAATAACCATAGGGCCAATAGGCAGAAGCGAGAGAGCTCAGAAGCCATAAGTAGGCCGAGCTTTAGGTGGCGCGTTGCCAACGGGAAAGACCATAGTAGTCGAGGGAGATGGCTCATTAGAAGGATCCACAACACGTGGACCACAAGTGTAGTGAAGAAGATGATAAGGGGGAATCATCGGGGAAACCTCATGGATGAGCGAGGTGAGGTAGCCTCAGGTAATGAACGAGGCGGGGAAGCCGCATGTGGCGGTGGGTGGGGTCTATAACAGTAGTCGAGGGAGATGGCTCATTAGAAGGATCCACAACACGTGGACCACAAGTGTAGTGAAGAAGATGATAAGGGGGCATCATCGGGGAAACCTCATGGATGAGCGAGGTGAGGTAGCCTCAGGTAATGAACGAGGTGGGGAAGCCGCATGTGGCGATGTGTGGGGTCTATAACAGTAGTACGGGAGGATAAGCTGGGATAGGTGGGCGAGGGCAATAAATGAGTGATAAGTGTATCAGGAAAATTGAGGGAAGAAATATCGTCAATGGGGGAGGCCGAAGGAGAGGATGGACTCGGGTAGAAAGGACGAGACTCAATCAGAAGTGACATATCAAGAAATACCCATCCGACGACTAACAAGATCCCAACACCGATAGCCCTTGTGCTTATCGCTGTAATTTAAGAAGACATATTCAACAGATTGATCAAATAGTTTGGTGCGTGAAGAATGTAGCAAACACAACCAAACAAATGAAGTGTTGAGTAGTTAGGAGAGAATGCTCACAAAGACACTCGAGAGGAATGTTGCCCTGTAGAGCCGAGGAAGGATGAATGTTGATGAGATAGGTGGCTACGGTCATCAACGCGCTAGCCGCCTCACGAAGGTGACGATGCTTGCGCTCAACAACCCCATTCTAAGCATGAGCACCAGGACAAGAGAGCAAGTGTGCTTTGCTCAACAAGGAATCTACGCAACAAATGAGAGAGATACACATAAGCAGAATCTGCACGAAAGACATGGATAGTAGTGGAAAACTGGGTATGAACCAAGGTGGCAAACCTTTTATAGATAGATAAGACCTCACTACAAGAAGGCATAAAATATATCGACTTGTGTCGAGAGAAATAATGGTAAAGGTAATATAGTGGCGATGGCCTCCTTTCGAGGCGAAGAGAGTTGGGTCCCAAACATTAGAGTGAACAAGATTGAATGAGGATACGGTAACTGAACGTGTTTACCTAGCAGACAAACTTGACATTTAAAGTTACATTGCGAGACAGATCCTAGAATACCACATCGTTCTAAGGATGAGAGACTAGAGCCACACATGTGACTGAGATGACGACGCCACAGAGTCAGTAGACAAGGTAAGAGAGTCGAAGAGATTGGCGGATGTGGTAGCAGAGGGAAGGCGTAGCCTGGCAAGATTCAGTGGCCGTGCGAGTCACAACGTCGAGGGTCAACACCAAGTAGATCACCCGTGTGCAAATCCTAAATTAGAATAAGAGCCAAAGTCAAGAATATTGGAGTAATAGAAATATTGTTTGTGTTAGGTTCAATGATACATTTGCTTGGAACCCCGGACGGAGTTAAACTTGAGATTGGGCACTTGGATTTGTGATATTTTGATATGAGCTTGAAACTGGAGAATTTTAGGGTGTAGCATGATGAACCTGAGATATATTGAATTTATATAGGTATAGTATGATTAGCATGAATGCAGTATTTGTGGACTATTGGATCATCTTGGATATTACTAGTTGGATTCTAGGTTAAAGATAACTTGAGCAGTTGGATTTGTGATATTTTGACCTAAGTTTGGTAGCTTGTATGGCTATGAGCATGCAGATGATACGATCGTAGTTGGTAGACCGTGATGATTTTGCTAACCCTCCCCAAGAATGTTACAAGTACAAGATCATCATGGGAGGATGATTTGGATTAATTAGAATAGATGACAATTTCAGTGGTATGAGCCTTGTTGGAGCAGCTGATGTTGCTTTTATTATGTTTTTGTGCTCCTTTAGATGCAGAAGTAGGAGGGTAGGACTTATGAAGTGATACTATATTGGTGGATAAATAGATCTTTAATAACATTGAAACTGGAGAACTTTAGGGTAGGACTTATGAAGTTTGGATTTACTTACATGATAGTGATCTTAGAAAAAAATCTGGTGGATAAATAACTTTTAATATTTTGGATCTATAGTCATCTAGTGGAAAGCTTGCTTCATACTGGACTTAGATAACCATGATAATGGGCTTCGTTGAATCATAGTTATGATTTATACTAGATGCACACTTTTAGAGATTTAAACTAGAAAACTTTAGGGTGTAGTATAATCAATTAGAGATATATTGGATTTAATATGAATATAATATGATCAACATGATTCTGAGAATTGATGGAAGAAAGCAAAGATATTGGAGTAATAGAAATGTTGTTTGTGTTAGGTTCAATGATATATCTGCTTGGATTCTAGTTCTAGGTCGGAGTTAAACTTGAGATTGGGCACTTGGATTTGTGATATTTTGACACGAGCTTTAGAACTGGAGAACTTTAGAACTGGAGAACTTTAGGGTGTAGCTTGATCATCCTGAGATGTATTGAATTTATATAGGTATAGTATGATTAGCATGAATGCAGTATTGGTGGACTATTGTATGATCTTGGATATTACTAGTTGGATTCTAGGTTGGAGATAACATGAGCATCTGGATTTGTGATATTTTGACCTAAGCTTAGTAGCTTGTATGCGCCCCATATGGATATGAGCATGGAGAGGATACAAACGGATTGTAGTTTGTAGACTTTGATGATTTGATAGCCCTCCCCAAGAATGTTACAAGTACAAGATCATCATGGGAGGATGATTTGGATTAATTAGAATAGATGATAATTTTAGTCGTATGAGCCTTGTTGGAGCAGCTGACCTTGCTTTTATTATGTGTTTGTGCTCCTTTAGATGCAGTAGGGAAGGAGGCTAGTAGTTATGATGTGATATTATATTGATGGATAAATACATCTTTTAACAATGTTGGAACAGTTTGGATTTACTTAGATGATTGTGATCTTGAAAACAAATCTGGTGGGTAAATAACTTCTAGTATTTGGATCTATAGTAATCCAGTGGAGGCTGAGGTAGTTGGAGAGGGCCGATGAGAAAGCACATGAGAAGCTTTACTCGATCTCCTGAAGACCGACATTGGCGCAAAGGCCGATGCGGCTGACAGGGTTTTCACCCTCTCGCACACCTCCCGTGCATTGTTCATTTCCTGCCAATTCGGCTTGGTATCCTTTCCTTGTTTGCGGGTTCTGGGCCACTGGCTTGATCTGGCATCACACGTTTTCCTGCCGTGTGTCCTTGGCCTTGGCGGTAGGTAACGTCGTGCGCTCGGGCTGTGTCTCGTGGGTTAGCCATTGCGGTGCCAACTGCCTGTGTGGCTATGGCGGCGCCCAGTAAGGAAACATGAGATGTGGGATTGAGGCATCGCACATAGCAACCCGAAGCCAGGCAAAGGATGCCGGTCGGACTGGCAGGAAGTGGATTGCACATGAGGTATGGTGGAAGGGATGAAAACGTTGGTGGGAGCGGATTGTCATTGTCGTTATTCATTGTACTTGGAGCCAAGCATTGAGGGGATGGTGATTGGGGATGTGGGAAGATGGTTGGATCATAGTTATGATTACTACCTTTAGAGATTGAAACTGGAGAACATTAGGGTGTAGTATGATCAATCGGAGATATATTGGACTTATATGAGTGTAATATGATCAGCATAATTGTGAAAATTGATTAACTATTACATCATCTTGGATTGATATAGTAGGAAGAAAACAAAGATATTGGAGTAATAGAAATGTTGTTTGTGTTGGGCTCAATGATATTTCTGCATGGATTTTAGGTTGGAGTTAAACTTGAAAATGGACACTTGGATTGTGATATTTTGACATGAGCTTGAAACTGGAGAACTTTAGGGTGTAGCATCATCAACCTGAGATGTATTGGATTTATATAGGTATAGTAATCATCAGCATGAATGTGGTATTGGTGGACTATTGGATAGACTTGGATATTACTAGTTGGATTCTAGGTTGGATTTGTGATATTTTGACCTAAGCTTAGTAACTTGTATGTGCCCCATATGGATATGAGCATGGAGATGATACAAATGGATCGTAGTTGGTAGACTCTAATGATTTTGCTAGCCCTCCCAAATAATGTTACGAGTACAAGATCTTGGGAGGATGATTTGGATTAGTTAGAATAAATGACAATTTCAGTGGTATGAGCCTTGTTGGCGCAACTGATCTTACTTTTATTATGTGTTTGTGCTCCTTTAGATGCAGTATGAGGAGGGTAGTACTTATGAAATGATATTATATTGGTGGATAAAAGCCCGATGCGGCTGACAGGGTTTTCACCCTCTCCCACACCTCATGTGCATTGTTCATTCCCGCTGATTCGGCTGGGTGTCCTTCCCTTGTTTGCGAGTTCCGTGTCAATGACTTGATCCGGCATCACACGTTCTCCCGCCGTGCGTCCTTAGCCTTGGCGGTAGGTAACGTCGTGCTCTCGGGCTGTGTCTCGTGGGTTAGCCATTGCGGTGCCGACTGCCTGTGTTGCTATGGCGGCGCCCAGCAGGGAAACACGAGATATGGGATTGAGGCATCGCACATAGTAACCCAAAGCGAGGCAAAGGATGTCGGTCGAACTGGCAGGGAGTGGATTGCACCTGAGGTATGGTGGAAGGGCTGAAAATGTTGGTGGGAGCGAACTGTCATTGCCGTTATTCATTATACTTGGAGCCAAGCGTCGAGGGGATGATGATTGGGGAAGGTGGGAAGATGGTTGGATCATAGTTATGATTACTACTAGATTCACACCGTTTGAGATTGAAACTGGAGAACTTTAGTGTGTAGTATGATCAATCGGAGATATATTGGATTTATATGTGTAATATGATCTGCATGATTGTGAAAATTGATGGACTACTACATTATCTTGGATTGAACTAGTAGGAAGAAAACAAAGATATTGGAGTAATAGCAATGTTGTTTGTGTTAGATTCAAATGTTTAATGATATATGTGCTTGGATTCTAGGTCGGAATTAAATTTGAGATAAGGCACTTGGATTTGTGATATTTTGAAAGCTTGAAACTGGAGAACTTTAGGGTGTAGCATGGTCAACCTGAGATGTATTGGATTTATATAGGTATAGTATGATTAGCATGAATGCGGTATTGGTGGACTATTGGATGATCTTGGATATTACTAGTTGGATTCTAGGTTGGAGATGACTTGAGCACTTGGATTTGTGATATTTTGGCCTAAGCTTAGTAGCTTGTATGTGCTCCATATGGATATGAGCATGGAGATGAAACAATTGGATCGTAGTTGGTAGACTTTGATGATTTCGCTAGCCCTCCCCAAGAATGTTACAAGTACAAGATTATCATGGGACGATGATTTGGATTAATTAGAATAGATGACAATTTCAGTGGTATGAGCCTTGTTGGAGCACCTGATCTTGCTTTTCTTATGTGTTTGTGCTCCTTTAGATGCAGTAGTGGGAGGAGAGTAGTACTTATGAAGTGATATTATATTGGTGGATAAATAGATCTTTAATAACCTTGGAACAATTTGGATTTACTTAGTTGATTGTGATCTTGAAAAAAAATCAGATGGATAAGTAAATTCTAATTTTTCAATCTATAGTGATCTAGTGAAAGCTTGCTTTATACTGGATCATAACCATGATAGTGGGCTTGTTTGGATCGTAGTTATGATTTGTACTAGATGCACACCTTTAGAGATTGAAACTGGAGAACTTTAGGGTCTAGAATGATCAATCAAACATATATTGGATTTATATGTGTAAATATGATCGGTAGGATTGTGAAAATTGATGGACTATTACATCATGTTGGATTGAATTAGTAGGTAGAAAACAAAGATATTGGTGTAATAGAAATGTTTGTGCAAGGTTCAGTGATATATTTGCTTGGATTCTAGGTCGGAGTTAAACTTGAGATTGGGCACTTGGATGATGTTTTCACATGAGCTTGAAGCTAGAGAAGTTTAGGGTGTAGCATGATCAACTTGAGATGTATTGAATTTATATAGGTATGGTATGATTAGCATGAATGCGCTATTGGTGGACTATTGGATCATCTTTGATATTACTAGTTGGATTCTAGGTTAGAGATAACTTTTGATTCTAGGTAATAGTTATGACGTGATACTATATTAGTGGATAAATACATCTTTGATAACTTTGGAACAACTTGGATTAACTTAGATGATTGTGATCTTCAAAAAAAATCTGGTGGATAAATAACTTATAATATTTGGATCTATAGTAATGAGGGCAGGCCTGGCGCAGTGGTGAAGTCCTCCCCACTTGTGCCAAGAGGTCCTGGGTTCGAACCAGCCTCTCTGCATTGCACTTTGCAGGGGTAAGACTAGGTTCCTATAATCCCTCCCCAGACCCCACCTTGTGTGGGAGCTTCTATGCACTGGGTCTGTCCTTTCCTTTTATTTGGATCTATAGTAATCTTGTGGAGGCTGAGGGAGTTGCAGAGGAGCGATGAGAAAGCACATGAGAAGCTTTACTCGATCTCCTGAAGATCGACATTGCCGCCGTGCAAATCCCTATGGGGCTGACAGGGTTTTCACCCTCTCCCACACCTCATGTGCACATTCCTGCCGATTCGGCTTGGTGTCCTTCCCTTGTTTGCGAGTTCTGTGCCAATGACTTGATCTGGCATCACACGTTCTCCCGCCGTGCGTCCTTGGCCTTGGCGGTAGGTAACGTCGTGCTCTCGGGCTGTGTCTCGTGGGTTAGCCATTGCGGTGCCGACTGCCTGTGTGGCTATGGCGGCGCCCAGCAGGGAAACACGAGATGTGGGATTGAGGCACCGGACATAGTAACCCGAAGCCAGGAAAGGATGCCGGTCGGGCTGGCAGGGAGCGGATTGCACATGAGGTATGGCGGAAGGGATGAAAACATTGTTGGGAGCGGATTGTCCTTGGAGCCAAGCGTCGAGGGGATGGCGATTGGGTAAGGCGGGAAGATGGTTGGATCATAGTTATATTACTACTAGATGATTGGATAGCCTATATGTGTCCCATATGGACATAGCATGAAGTTGATACAAACGGATTGTAGTTGGTTGACTTGATGATTTTGCTAGCCCTATCCAAGAATATTACGAGTACAAGATCATGGGAGGATGATTTGGATTAATCAGAATAGATGACAATTTCAGTGGTATGAGCCTCGTTGGAGAAGCTGACCTTGCTTCTATTATGTGTTTGTGCTCCTTTAGATACTGTAGTAGGAGGGTATCACTTATGAAGTGATTTTATATTGGTGAATAAATAGATTTTTAGTAACCTTGGAACAATTTGGATTTACTTGTGATTGTGACACAGCGGTGGATAAATGACTTCTAATTTTTGGATCTATAGTAATCCAATGGAAACTTGTTTTGACTTAGATAACAATGATAGTGGGCTTGGTTGGATCATCGAACATATAAAGGATGAGCGGGGTGCTAGGCACAACCGCTGTGTCCACGTAGGCTATGAATAGTGCCGGCGAAGTGAGCGTTGCGTCCCGCGCGAGTAGAGAAGCGAGAGACCTAACCCGTCTCCCCCGCAACCCCTGCCTCCTCTCCCGCCGCCGCCGCCGCCGCACCCCCTTCTCCCCTTCTCCATGCTCGCCGCTGCCGGCACCGCGTCCGCCGCTCCCCCGCCTCGAGCCAAACACCGCCATGGAGCCTCCGCTCCCTTGCCTCGAGCCACCCCGTGCCTCGTTTGCCTCCTCTCCCCCCTCTCCCTCGTCTCCTCTCCCGCCCCGCCAGCCCCTTCTCTCCTTCCCCGCGCAAGCCAGCCCTGGATCTGGAGGAAGAGGAGAGATGCGGGTTCTGGAGGAGGAAGAGGAGATCTGGGCCTCGCGGCGGTGGCTCGACCGATGCAAGGTGATGACAAGTTGCCTCCTCTTGCACGCCCTCTCCCTCGCCGCCGCCACGGCCTCTCCCACCGCTCATCTCCACCTCCTCCCACTTTCCCTGTTGCTCACATCCCTCTCAGTCCATGGCTTCCGGCGCATCCCCTCGCGGCGGCCACCACTCCTTGTCTCCTCCCAGGTTCTCGATCTGGAGGGCGGGCCGCCAAGAAAGCCGGCTCCGTCTTGCTCTCGCACCACTGTCCATCCACCCGAGAAGCCCGTCCACACACCTGTCATTCACGCCCCTCCTCCTCGGCTCGTTCTCATCTCTGTCAGGCAGATGAGCTCCTGCTTCCTCTCTGTCTCCCTTTGATTTTGTGCTTGTGCTGTACTGTGTGTTTGTGCAGTTGCTTTGTGAGCTACAGCTACTACTTGTGCTGCTAGATGTGTGTGCTGGTTCTGGTGCTGCTAGCTGCTGCTGGTTGCTTGTGTTGCTGGTATGTGTTACACTGCTACTACCTGTTGCTGGTTGCTTCTTTATTTGGTTAATTGTGACACTGAAAAGCCTTTTGTGAAAAGCAAAAATTATTGAGAAGGCTATGAGCTGATGAGATGACCTTCATTTTCAATTTCTTATTTAATAATTGATGAAGGATATGTCATATATTCAGTTGCTAACATTTTCTCTGTGGTGTATGTACCTATTGTTCATTGCATTCGAGGGAGAGGAAAACAAGAGTAAGAGAGCCTTGGGACACGACGGCAGTAGCACGCAGCGCCAGGTCAAGCGCACCGACCTCGACGACAAGAGACCAACCAGTACACTTAACAAGAGTAAGAGAGCCTTGGGACAACACTGGATGAGGGCAGGATTTTATTTCCCCATCGTGTCTGATGATGTGTTCATGAGCTAATTTGTTCTTATAGTGGTTCCAATTTTATTTCTATCTCGCAGGATTTTGTTGCAACGACACAGTGCTGACAATTTTTCTTTTTGGAATTTGTCAATGAAATTCTGCTCGATCATGTAACCTTTTGTTTGGATTGTCGGCCGCCTTGTCTATATTTGTAGATACTGATTTTGTTGTTTGCTTAATGGCTCATTATTTCACAGGATGTTGGGGCTCGGGCAAGGGAGGCTGCGCTCAGTGCAGTACTGCGGTCTTTTACTGCCCTTCACTGTTAATTAAATATATATTATCTTCATAGCTCATACAGTTTTAGGCTTTTAGCAGTATGAAAAGTCACAGATAATGTGATGGCGACATTTGGGCTTATACAAGTGTTAGTTGTCAGTCTCTGCCCGCATGCATTTGAACTTGCCTTGGCCACGATCCTTAAGCTTGTCAAAAGTTGTGGATCGATAGGCATTGACAAAAAAATATAAGCTCTATGTTCTGAAATACAGGTAGAGCAGCTGCTATAGCACCCCTAGGGAGATTGCATTGATTGATTCTCATCGTATATATAACTCAACTATTTAAAGTATTCTATATACACTGAAATCGTGCTCATAATTTTTTAAAGTATTCTATATGCACTGAAATCGAGCTCATAATTTTTTTTATCATGTACCTTTTCTGCTAAAGATCATTACACTTCTCTTCAATACATCAATGTTACTTCCAAAGCAGAGTCCCTCCTAGAGGACAGTTTCTTTTATCAGAAGGGTGAGTGTGTTGTATATTTTTCTGTCCACTAAATCAACTACTTCTGGTTACATATTGTGACAGAATTAAGTAGGCATATGCTTATTCGTTGATTCTTATACCGAAACTGAATTGGTATTGTGTTAATACATTATAGTCATCCTTGAAGGACATGTGTTTTATTGCCATGCATGCTTAATGATTGCTTGCTGAAGCATTGGTCCTAATTTACCACGGGTTTGGCGTTGCGTTTTCTTTTTGTATATGGTTGCTGCAGTGGCCATTGAATAATGATTCTATCCATTAGTAGTATCTTGTCATTATGAAAGTTTGTGTATTTTTTGTACATATGAAGGTTTGTGTATTTTGTTCTCAGCTGCGTTGCTACATATAAATTTGAGGCAAATGATGATACGGTTCAGACTCACACTTTTCTGATTTTATCTTGTCATTATGAAGGTTTGTGTATTTGTTTTTGTTCTGCATATAAATTTGAGAATGATTTTATGGTTCAAAGAGACAGTTTAATCATATTTGAGCTGCCAGCTTGCTTCAGCCATGTGATATCGGAGCCCGAGGTTGACAGTGGCCAAATGACTGAACTTGTTCGCAACATTAATAGTAGTACTCTTGATAAACATAGCATTCCTGACCTTTTTGTACCGTTCGCCTGTTTGCATGTTTATAACAGGGGAATTAGTCCAAGTGTTATTGGTTCACTTGCTACAGGTGGAATATATCTTTGGTGTTATTGAATCTTTAACCAAGACATGGCTGGAGGCTGGAGCACGCTAATCCTGATCGAATAGGTCATCTCACTTTATAGGTGGAGTAATTGGTGAGATTTTTTCGGTCTCTTGTATTTTACTTTCCAGAAAATCTGCATGATGGTACTCAAAATTTATGAATGGTTTTATTGGTATGTCATGGTGTGGATAGAGATGATGTTCAGTAGACTCCCTCATCATCTTGCCAGTGCTATTGATCGCTCACAGCTTGAATCTGAATGTGCTTCTTCCAGTGTATGCTCCCTCTCTTTGGTTCATTAGCCTCCCAAGACTACTTTGGTATGAAAGTAAAGCCTTCACTTACTGCCAGTGTAATTTTGGCTATTTTTTTAATTTCATTAGACATATACGTTTCTGGAGTGATCTTCATAACATACGCAGTCAAATTTGTTTTTCTCATAAGTTGGATCATCGCATAACTTATTGGTGGTTGCACTAGCTGAGCTTTATTATAAGTTCTGGTGCACATTGTATATCATGGATAAAGTGTATGTAATCTTCTTGGTGAGTAGGTTTTAGAATGATATAAAATTTAAATAATTGAGCTAGCATTATAATGCTTCAGGTTTTTTCTTTCAATCAATTAACTTTGGACTGCTCACTAATTGGTGCCCATGCATGTTCTGTTTTAGTTTTTTCACTTTATTAAACATACAAGTTTCTGGAGTGATCTTCATAACATACAGAGTCAAATTTGTTTTCTCACAAGCTGGATCATCGCATAACTTATTGGTGGTTGCACTAGCTGAACTTTGTTATAAGTTCTGGTGCGCATTGTATATCATAGATACAGTGTATGTAATCTTCTTGGTGAGTAGGTTTTAGAATTATATAAATTTTAAAGAATCGAAGCTAGCATTATAATGCTTCAGGTTTTTTCTTTCAATCAATTAACTTTTAACTGCTAACTCCGCCTATGTCTTCTAGGCATAGCCGGTCCCAAGCCCGGGTAAAGGAGGAGGGTTCTGATAGGCTTGGCGAGCCAACGTAAAAACTAGCCAGTCCCATAGGTATGAAACCGATTTGAGCGAGAGTAGTACTAGGATGGGTGACCTCCTGGGAAGTCCTTGTGAAAGAGTTTCATATCTAAGGGTTGTGATAGGCTTGGCGAGCCAACGTAAAAACTAGCCAGTCTTTTGGGTATGAAACCCATTTGGGCGAGAGTAGTATTAGGATGGGTGACCTCCTGGGAAGTCCTCGTGAAAGGGTTTCATATCTAGCCTACCCCAACTTGTTTGGGATCAAAGGCTTCGTAAGTAAGTAAGTAAGTAACTTTTAACTGCTCACTAATTGGTGCCCACACATGTTCTGTTACAATTGAAGGTAATTTACAAGAAACGGTAGATGTTTTAGTTTTTGGAAATATATCAAAATAAAATCTGTGGTCAATCTAGGTTGTACTAATATATATGTTTTTAAGAGACTGCTCGGTATTTATTTCCTAGCAGGAATTCCATACCATTTCATGGCCATTGAAACTTGCCTATTAACCACGAGAAATCACTTTGTTAGACCTTTCAACCTGAGCATTGATAGTTGTGGATGGCACTAGGAGAGTTGGGACAATTTTTGTTGGTTTATTTCTCACACAATGCCATGCCAACCTGAGGGGTTGGGGATACATATTTATAGGCTGCTAGCCAGCCAAGGCATATGCTAAGATGCTGCTAAGATGCCAGTCTAAGATGCTAGTCTAAGATGCTAGTCTAAGATGCTAACTGACAGTCCTTGATGGTCAAGAACAGAACTCAACAGAACTCTATCCTAACAGCCAGTCCTTGATGGTCCAGGACTTTATCCTCCTAACTGCCACAAGGACCATGTGCTGCAGCCCCACAAGGACCCTAGTACACAGACTTATCCATCATTCTCCCCCTAAGTCTTGTACGTCGTCTTGTGGGAGAGTTGAATCATCCCAATCCTGGAGCAAAGTTCGAGGAACTTGACCCTCCCAAGGGGCTTGGTGAGCAGGTCTGCGAGCTGATCCTTGGTGTTGATGTAGCTCGCCTCGATGCTCCCTTCTTCCACACAGCTGCGGATGAAGTGATACCTCAGTCGGATGTGCTTGCTTCGTTCGTGGAACACGGGGTTCTTTGCCAGGGCCAGGGCGGACTTGCTGTCCACCAGGAGCTGCACCGTTTTGGTGTCTTGAATGAGAAGATCACCAAGCAGTCGAGCAAGCCAGAGCGCCTGCGAGTGCAGGCGGTGGAGGCCGCTATGTACTCAGCCTCACAGCTGGACAGGGCCACCACCTGCTGCTTGACTGATTGCCAGCTCACGAGACACTTGCCGAGGAAGAGGAGGATCCCGCTCGTGCTCTTGCTGGTGTCGATGTCGCCGGCGTGGTCGATGTCGCTGTACCCGACGAAGTGTGCCGCCCCAGGACACCTAGGGTAGTGGAGGCCGTGGTCGAGGGTCCCTGCTATGTAGTGGACGATCCTCTTCACTGCCTGCTGGTGTTCCGACGTTGGTCGCTCCATGAACCGACTGACATAGCCGACGAAGAATGTCAAGTCCGGCCGTGTGTGAGTGAGGTAGCGAAGGCTCCCCACAAGGCGTCGGTACTGCGTAGCATCCACTTCCTTCGTCGTGCTGTCGCGGCTCAGTTTCAGCCTCTCCTCCATCGGAGTGAGAGCTGGATGGCAGTCGGTGAGCCCAGCTAGCTCAACGATGCGCTTGGCGTAGGCGGACTGTCGAAGCGCGATCCCGGAGTGGTCCTGGTGCACCTCAATCCCTAGATAGAAGGAGAGGAGCCCCAGGTCACTCATCTGGAACGTGGCCTTCATGTCTTCCTTGAACGCCGCCACCTCTGCACCTTTGGTGCCGGTGATCACCAGGTCGTCAACGTAGACGCCCACCAGCAGGGCATTTCCTCCACTCCCCCGTCGGTAGACGGCAGCCTCATGCGGGCTCTGCTCGAAACCCATCTTCTTCAGCGTGGAGTCCAGCTTGGCGTTCCACGCCCTGGGTGCCTGCCGCAGACCATAGAGAGCCTTGCGCAGGCGGAGCACCTTGCCCTCCTGGCCGGGAATCGTAAATCCAGGTGGCTGATGCACGTAGACTTCCTCCTTCAAGTCGCCATTGAGGAATGCCGACTTAACGTCCATGTGGTGGACACGCCAGCCCTCCTGGGCAGCCAACGCAAGGAGAAGTCGCACGGACTCCATCCGTGCCACGGGAGCGAAAGCGTCGTCGAAGTCGACTCCTTCCTGCTGCAAGAAGCCTCGGGCCACCAAGCGAGCCTTGTGCTTGATGATGGCGCCGGCTCCATCCCTCTTCAGCTTGAACACCCACTTAAGGGTGATTGCGCGGTGACCTCGAGGGAGATCAGCGAGCTCCGAGGTGCGGTTTTGTTCGACCGCATCCATCTCCAACTGCATCGCGGCGCGCCATGCCGCGTCTCTCTCGGCCTCTGCAAAGGACCGTGGTTCGCCGTTCTCACACGCGAGTTGTAGCTGCGCCTCCAGGTCACGTGGCATCAGTCCCGGCACCGGCTGGTCGCCGAGTAGATCATCCATCGTGCGATGCCGCAGCTGTTCGCCTCCATACCATGCGTCGACCCGCTCCTCGTCGTGAGTGAGTGGGGAAGCGAACTTCATCAGGTTGTGCTCTGCGTGAGCTGGTGCTGATGAAGACGAGCCCGGAGTGGCGACCGCCGGGGCTGGAGTATGCGGCGTCGCCGGTTGTGGTGTCGTCGGTGTAGCAGGCGCCGGAGTCGATGTAGTTGGGGCCGGAGTAGACGTGCCCGGTGAAGAGGAGCTGTTTGCTCCCCCAGCTTCCTTGAAGTGGACGTACTCGACAATGAAGTCGTCATACGTCGGCGTCGAGCCGTCGTCCACCGCCTTGTCCCATTGCCACCCTCGCCCTTCGTTGAACACGACGTCTCGCGCTGTGCGCACACGTTGTGTCTTTGGGTCGAGGATGCGGTAGGCCTTTGAGCCCTCCGCGTAGCCGATGAAGACTCTCGGAGTGCTCCTGTCGTCGAGCTTGCCGATGTGGCCGAGCTCCTTGGCGAACGCAAGGCAGCCAAAGACCCGCAAATGAGAGACCGCCGGCTTCCGCCCATGCCAGGCCTCGTACGGAGTTCTGCCGTCGAGTGCCTTAGTAGGAGAGCGGTTGAGGATGTAGACGGCCGTTAGCACCGCCTCTCCCCAGAAGACAGCCGGTATCCCTCTCTGCTTGAGGAGAGCCCGAGCCATCCCCACAACCGTCTGGTTGCGCCGCTCGACGACGCCGTTTTGCTGCGGGCTGTACGGTGCGGAGTAGTGGCGCTGGATGCCCTCATTGGCGCAGTACGACGCGAATTCAGCCGCCGTGAACTCGTCGCCGTTGTCAGTGCGCAACACGCGCAGTTTGCGGCCGCTCTCCGCCTCCACACCAACCTGCGCGCGCCTGATGGCGTCCGCCGCTTCTCCCTTACTGCCGAGGATCATCACCCACATGTAGCGGGAGAGATCGTCGACGAGCAGCAGGAAGTAGCGTCGACCTCCTGGTGTGGCTGGCGTCACCGGGCCGCACAGGTCTCCGTGCACGAGCTCCAGCTTCTCCTTAGCCCGAAAACTCGCCTGTTGGGGAAAGGGGAGTCGTCTCTGCTTTGTCAGTACGCAGATGTCGCAGAACTGCTCCACATGGTCGAGGCATGGCAGGCCTCGCACCATCTCCTTGGCACTTAGACGCTTCAGGGCCTCAAAGTGAAGGTGCCCAAAGCGCTCATGCCACTGCCACGCCTCGTCGTCTCGACGGACAGCGAGACAGACCGGTTGTGCCACCTGCACATCAAGGACGTAGAGTCGATTTTCACCTCTGGGCACCTTGGCGAGAAGGCGACGCTGGCGATCCCAGATGCGTAGGACCCCATGCTCAATCAGCACGCGTGAGCCGTTCTCATCCAGCTGTCCCAAGCTGATGATGGAATTCCTTAGCGCGGGGATGTAGTAGACACCGGTGAGCAGCCGGTGCTCTCCCATCTTGGTGGTGAAGATGACGGAGCCGACGCCCTTTATCTCCACAGCGGAGGCATCCCCGAACTTGACGGAGCCTCGCGCATCGGAGTTGAGCTCGGCGAAGAATTCCCTTCGACCGGTCATGTGGTGGGTGGCGCCGGTGTCGAGGCACCACCCGGTAGCCTTGTCCTTCCCGGAGCCATCGCCGAGAAGAGCGTGTGCTTTTGGCTCATCGAGGTGGATGAAAGCCTTTGCGACTGGAGTCGCCGAGGGTAGCTCAATGCTTGCATGCGCCATGAACAGAGCCGTCTCCTCCTCCTTCGCCTGTGCGACGTGAGCCTGGCCTTGTCGTGGTTGCCGACACTCATTGCCCCAATGGCCAAACCGGCCACAGTTGTGGCAACTGTTGTCTTGTGCCGGCTTGGGCTTGCCAGCGGCGCCGTCCTTGGCGCCTCCGCGGGCATCACCTTCGGCACGTCCTTGTGCCCTGCCCGGGGGGCCTCTTCGCGCCTTACGCTGCTTGCCACGCTTGCGGCCGCCCGTCGAGGAGGAAGGCTCCCCCTTCTTCCTGTCACCAAGGCTGGGATCCCACTGCTCCCGAGTTAGGAGCAGCTTCCCGCCGGTGGTGACGGGCCCCGAGGGGGGCTGTGGTTCGTCGGTGTCGACGACCTTGAGTCGACCTATCGCCTCCTCGATCGTCATCGTAGAGAGGTCCAGCAACGACTCGATCGAGCGAGCCATCTGCTTGTACTTCTCGTGAATGCACCGAAAAAGCTTCTCGACAGCTCTCTCCTCGGTGTAGGTGGCATCGCCAAACTTCACCATCTTCTGCAGCAGAGTGTTGAGACGGAGAGCAAAGTCATCAACGTCCTCACCTGGCTTGAAGCCCAGGTTCTCCCACTCCTTACGAAGTGCCTGCAGGGTGCACTTGCGAGCACGGTCGCTGCCGATGCGTGCTGCGGCGATGGCGTCCCAAGCCTCCTTGGCAGTCCGCTTGTTGGAAAGCGAGAACTGCATCTCGGGCGGGACTGCGGCGATGAGGGCGTCCAGTGCCCGTCGATCCTCTAGGTGGTCGACGTTGCTGTCCTGGACTGCCTCCCACATGCGCCGCACCTGGAGCCTGACCTTCATGATCCCGTCCCACTCGACGTAGTTGGTTTTAGTGAGGGTAGGCCACCCAACACTGGAACCAACATCCCTGACCACAGTCCGGACCTCGTAGAGGCCGCGGTCCTGGTCGTTGCAGCCGCCGTCGCGGTGCGCGCCTCCACCTGGAGCGCGGGCGCGCTCGGCTGCCCACTGCGCCGTCCGCTCCTGCGCCACTTTGGCGCGATCTGCGTCGGCGCCGTCGTCCGCAGGCGCGGAGCTGCTGGAGCTGCCGGGGAGTGCCTTGGCGTCCGCCGTAGCCTCACGGGCTGCTTCTGCTGCTGCTGCTGCTTCTACCTCCGCCCTGGCTGCTTCTACCTCCGCTCTGGCTGCTGCCAGCTCCGCTGCAGCCAGCCTCGACACTCTTGCCGCCGCAGCAGCCGCTGCTACAGCCGCTCGCTCACGCTCCTCTGCCACGGCGCGCTCGGCCTCTTGCCGGCGCCGCATGCTCGAGGTAGCCGTGTGCTGAGAGCGACCTGCAGACATGGCTCGCTGCAGGGGGGCTGTTGCGTGAAGAGGAGGCTGATGAAGACGAGCTGCTGCTCGACAGTCCGGAGGGAGGAAGGTAACCAGAGGCAGACGGAGCAGCTGCTGCTACCGACTTGGGCTGCTCACAGGAAATGCTCAGGGTGCAGGTTAACCTGGCTCTGATACCACTTGTTAGACCTTTCAACCTGAGCATTGATAGTTGTGGATGGCACTAGGAGAGTTGGGACAATTTTCGTTGGTTTATTTCTCACACAATGCCATGCCAACCTGAGGGGTTGGGGATACATATTTATAGGCTGCTAGCCAGCCAAGGCATATGCTAAGATGCTGCTAAGATGCCAGTCTAAGATGCTAGTCTAAGATGCTAGTCTAAGATGCTAACTGACAGTCCTTGATGGTCAAGAACAGAACTCAACAGAACTCTATCCTAACAGCCAGTCCTTGATGGTCTAGGACTTTATCCTCCTAACTGCCACAAGGACCATGTGCTGCAGCCCCACAAGGACCCTAGTACACAGACTTATCCATCACACTTTAGTTCTCTGTGTATGTTGATCATTGTAGTGCAGTGTTTGATATGTTGCCAATAGCCTTTCCCTTGGCTCTTCCTCTCTATTTAGTTATTCCTCGAATCAAGTGCATAGTTATTTTGTTGTTGCAGGTTTTATTGTCGTTATAATTGTGTACTCACTTTGTTCTAGGATATAAAGGCATGTTAGTTATTCCTTTATCATGCCTATAATGTTCAAAACTTCGAAATCATATGGGATAAAGATCACGTCTCTTTTTATTTTGACATGGCCACCTTTATCGTTATACAGTATTTTTTATGAAAACATTGCAGATATTATTTACAGATGCAAATTTGTATCAGGACTTGAAAATTTGTAGTCACTGCATGTTCTCTTATATACTCTGTCATGGTGTACTTCATTTTAAGCTTCAGAACTAGGAGATTGGTTTATAGGTTATGTGCCTTTGCTTTGTAGTAAGTTGTGGATGTCAATGTCAGTTCTGCTGCAAAGTTGGGGAAAGAATTGCAGTGCAATCAAGTTTCGTCTGATCACACAACATCAGCGATGTGACGATGAAGCAATGACATTGTCTGGCTATTCATACAATTCTATGGAAGATGCAATGGACGTTGCAGCTGCTCGAGTAATGAAATACTCCCTCCGTCCCAAAATTCTTGTCTTAGATTTGTCTAGATACGGATGTATCTAATACTAAAACGTGACTTGATACATCCGTATTTAGACAAATCTAAGACAAGAATTTTGGGACGGAGGGAGTACTATAGTTACAACGAGCTGCAACAAACAAAGGAAAGAGAACTGCATCTGATTGGTTTGTTAGGACAAAGAAAAAGAAATCAAAGAACAGGCTCTGAAGATTAGAGAACTTACAAAAGACTTTGCAGACTACTTATATCAGGTTAAAAGCACTTCTTCTGAGATTCACCGCCCAGCTAAAGGAAGTGTATGCTCAGCCAATTCCATAAGTGGTCGCGAGCTCGACAAAGCGGCTAGATATTCACAATGCAATTGCCATCTTGGCAAGTTGAGTGAAAACTCTATGCAGGTAATCCAAAACACATCTGTATATCCACTTAGGAGAGGATCTACTTCCACAGCCTATGTGCCTTCAGAAGATGCCGATACTACCAGCTACAGCAGCCTTCTTTGAATATCAAGTGATTACCTTTGTCTAGAGAAGATCACTGCCATAGTTCATCTGCCAGTCTTTCCAGAGCTTCTATCCTGTTGATGGACTTTGAACTTAAGCTATCCTCGGCTATGTATGTTAGTTGCGGCAATCACATGTATATAGATTAAACCATCGGCTACGTTCTATGTTGTGTGGCAATGCCATAGTCTCTCAATATAACATGCAGCAACTTATTATGTATTTTCTACGAACTTATGTTCATTATTAACAAACCTACCATGCATTGTAATATATAACGCTATGTATGAACATCATATGTAAGAATCATTTTCCTTATGCTTCAGAAATTTATGATTGGTCTGTCAATATTCTTATTTGCTTGGTTCGAATGCTTGGTTTCCTCCTGCTCTTTTGCGCTAGGTGCGACAATGTGGATGAAGTGTGTGCTGCATCTAAAAAAAAATCCATGTTCTTGCTGGAGCTACCTACTATTTCAATGGCTATCGGTAATCTCAGACAGGCTCATCTAAAGATTCATGGTGCTGTGGTTGAACTTCAGAGCATTTCAAGTGCGGGATGTCTCTCACTGAAGAATGAAGGTATATACCCATAGCAGAAGAAAGGTATATACCCATATGATCCAGACTTAGACTCAAGCTGTGGTGAGGATTTTGTCCCTATGTACCAACCTTCAATGTAATATATAATACTATGTAGGAACATCATACCTGTATCTATTTCCCTATGCTACAAAGATTTAATGAACGGTCTCTATATATTTTATATCTCAGGGTTTGAAAGCTTGGTTCGCTCTCGCTCTTTGCCCGGGCTTGCGAGGCACGCACGCGCTACAATGGCCCCCGATACATCAGGGAAAATCGTCAACGCATCTGGGGTTACCCGAGCAGCTGGGCTAGTTGTGCTTCATTAATCAACTAATGGGCTTCCTTCCGTCAGTAAATGAATGGGTCAGCTGACCTGGAGTACTGAGCTACTAGCCTAGGCCTAACAAGCACTGTATTGGGTTGTTTTACTCGAGGCGAGGACCACGATATTTTTTCTCAAAAAAAGAACCACGATCGAGCGTTGGCTCCACCTCCCCGTGACCCCGCTTGTTAGGTTGTTCCAGACGGAGACACCCTGGGTTGATCGGAGACGGAACGGCGGCGAGTGGAGGCTGGCCTGGGCTGGGCACAGTGCCAGCAGTGGGCTGAGTCGGAGCGGATCCATCCCAGGAACGGCTGCTTGCCCCCTTGTTACTAGGTGAGATTGATAGACTTATTTTTAGGTTTAAATTTTGAGATTAGAGCGTGGGGAGTTGGTCATTGAGGATATTTCACTTTAAGATTACATTTGTATGACTACTATGTTCAAAATTCGCTTAATTATTAATGTTGATAGATTTGTGGCTCACGATTTTTGTGCTATTTTCTATGTTGTCTATATGAATCAAGGTTTTTTGCTGGTCAATATTCTGGAAACCGACCGGTTAACGGATATTTCATCGGACCCTGAATTTGTTGCTACATGTTTAGGTAGTTAACATAGAACCCATATTCATATTTTAGCACAAAACATAGCCCCTAGCCTTGTGGAAGTGCTTTCAGCGTCACGGGATCGACTACCAGTCTCGTCAGCTTGATTTTAGTGTTTAATTATTTTTTAAGCCGTGGTGGGTTAGAGAGGACTCAAATCTGCTCATTAGGGAGTGGATTGATGTGTTCACTGCTAGAACACAAAGAGATTTGCGTACATAAAGGGTAAAAATAAGTCTGGCTAATTTGATGATTAATTCCTACTGATTGTACACTTTCAACTCAAGCGTTGCACCATATGCCAGATTGTTTGGTACCTCATTCATCCTAGATTTTTAGACGCAAAGCATCTAGATTTTAAAACAAGAAATAACATCTCTAACAAAATTATTCACTCAAAAGAGCATGCCCAAGATTGCATCTCTCATCTTTACAGTAAATTTGGACAGCAGGGATGTTCAGTAGAAAAGCAATAACAGAATACATAGTTCAGAATATTCACAGGATGTGCAAGACAATCATAAGTACCATAAAAAATGACCTGGTACTAATAAGAGAAACCAGGTAAGGATCAGACCTGGAAATCCCGAGCACCCAAGAAACCATAAAACATCCAACACGTAAAACTTCTATTTTTCATATGAGGTACTCTGGCTCCAGATTTTACGGCAAAGCATCCAAAAGATGAACCAAGCATCCAATTTTTCTAACAGCAGAGCCAACCATGAGCTACAGACCACATAAAGCCGAGCTCCAAAAGCCAAACGCTAACCAGACAAGAACAAATCTACATCCTATCCTATTACATGTCCCACCAGAATCACATTCTGAGCGACACGTGTCCGCAAAAAAAAAAACATTCTGAACGACACATGGCATCTTCATGTATTATATGGAACTAGGGAAATGTGAAGCAGGGGAGAACATGTTGCTTCGTTAACACATTTAAGTTGCTGGCAGCATTCAAGACCAATAAGGCTCTAGTCTCCGGTAGATATAACCCAATGTGAGCTCATCCCTGTAGTGCAAAGTCACCGCCCCCAAGGACACATATTACAATCATAGTCGGTGGCAGAAGCAACGACGAGAACAATGATGAAGCACGCGGACCAAGAGAGGAGATGGAGTGCCATTCTTGATTGTTGCCTAGTATAGGAGCCTACCTGCAAGATGGATGATGATGATGAATGTCTTTTGGTTTTCATTCAATATATAGCAGGAGAACACTTGTAATGCTAGCTTGTAGCCAGTCATGGCGGCGGAGTTTACGGGCATTAACTGAGTGCTAAATTTTTCTGCAGACTGCAAACTAATTCATGATGAGCTACTCCATCTAGGCCAAGATTATATTAGGAGATAATTCATGACGAGTAATTACTATCTTCATTCATAAATAAACAACTTTCTAGAAAGCATTTAGTCATTTACATTGCTCATACTATTGCTAGATTTATGATAAATGTTACACTTCTGCTTCGTTACACCTCCCTAAACACATCGATGGCTGAGATTACCCCATACCCCTTTATAATAAAGGGCATGATGGTACAAACAATACTGATCACACCATGATACGAACTTCTAGCAGTAATTAAAACATTATTATACCACCATATTACTTCTCCGCAACAACATATAAACATATGGAAGACGAGATCCAAACTAACCACTTGAACAACAGAAATACCATATTTCTAACAAACCAAGAATGAATATCACATCATAAACACTGTCATTCTTCAACAACAGAAATGCCATAGTTCTAACCAAGACTGAATATCAAATCATAAACACTGTCATTCTTCAACAACAGAAATGTCATATTTCTAACAAACCAAGATTGAATATCGCATCATAAAAACTGTCATTCTTGCTTCATGATGCAACACGAAAGTAAATTTGGGCAATAGGGAGTAGGAAAACTAAAATAGCATAGATACTTCACAGTTCAGAGTAATCAGATGGTCTTCAAGACATAAGCATCATCCGAATTGACATACTCTACGAGTGGTACTAATAAGTAACAAGAATCAAGATAAGGATCAGACCTGGAAAGCCCAAGCATCCACATGCTGACTACTCCCAAAAAAGTGAAACCATCCAACAAATATATCATTTGTTTCATATGAAGTACTCTGGCTCCAGGTTTTAGGGCAACACATCCAAAAGATGAACCAATGATTCCAGTTCTCCGAGACTAGCCAACCAAGAGCCAAACGCTCACGAGATGAGAGCAAATCTACATCTTGTTACTGATCCCACCAGGATCACATTCGAGCGTGAGAACCGTTCTCCTATTTAGTGACCTCCACTACTGCACCACCCCGCATCAGTGGGGAGCCAGACGGTGGAGAGTCCTGCAAGATATGTACGATGGTTTCTGCAGATAGTGTCTCGTTCAGCACCTTAATTGCCTGGATAAACATCTCTGCTTCAAGCAACTCCTTTGGAGGTTGGTTCTCCAGTCGCACACGTTTAACCTCACTCTTTATTCCTATAATGTCACGAGAACTATTTGCGGAAGAGATTGTTGATCCACTGGGTACCCTACGCTTGCTCCTCTTACGTGTCCACTTCTGTCGATTGACCTGCTGAAACTGCTGCTTCACATGCCTCACTCCATGCTTGTGTGCATCAGCCTGCCCAGGCTCCACCAGGGCAGCTTCCATGATGTCCCTCTTGCCCACGCTCGCATCATCATTCAGCACTATGGATCCACTGGGTACACTACACTTGTTACTGTTACAGGTCTGCTTTTGTTGATTGCCCTGCTGAAACTGCTGCTTCACATGCTTCACTCCATGCTTGTGCGTATCAGCGTGCCCAGGCTCTGCCAGGGCAGCCTCCAAGCTGTTCCTCTTGCCCACGCTTGCATCATTATTCAGCACTGTGGCCAGCGGTGAGCTCTGCACCACCATGGATTGTTGTTGAACTTGAACAACTGCTGCAGCTTCATCCCCCACCACGGGTTGCTGTTGAACTTGAACAACTACTGCAGCTTCATCCCCCACCACAGATTGCTGTCGAACTTGAACACCTGCTGCAGCTTCATCCCCAGACTCCACCGGTTTGGACAGGTTGTTGACAACCTGCGGCTGCTGCACCCGGAAGAATCTCGTAATCTTCTTCGGTCTCATAAACTCCAACCGGATTCTTTCTGTCACGTTGTCGACTACCTGCGGCAAGATTCTGTCAAGATGCACCCGAGCGAGTCTTTCCATCTTGTCCTTCAACCCGAACACCTCTGGATGCTTTACCCAAATGAGTCTCAGGAGATGCAGCCCAAAGTATGAATTTTTATCATCCCTCTTTGGCAATTCGAGAATCTCATTCTGTACTAGGTCCCAGATCAGCTCACCCCAGTCCACGTTATGCGCTAACTCCGCCTTAACCTCCCGCATCGCAGCCGACACAATCGACGGCAACATGTCCCTGCCATGGAACTGCGGGAGGATCCACATTTCCATGAACTGCAAGGCGGCGCAGGTAACCGTGGACGAGCTCCTTGTGCTCCTCGTCCTGCGCCGTGGAGGGAGCACCTTGTGCTCCGCCGTGGCTTGGAGGGCTGCCGCGCTGAGGAAGGACTTGCGGTCGACACTGACGCGGACGCCCCAGAGGTAGGCGTAGCCCCGGCAGTTCTCCCGGTGGTAGGAGGCGACCAGATTGGAGACGAGGTCGTGCCGGGGGATGCCGTCCGGGAGCTGGAGCCGCGCGAAATCGAGGAGCCCGAGGTGGCGGAGGGCGGCCTCCGTGTCGTGGTCGTCGGGCCAGCCGCGGAGAGAGGATGGCGGCTGGTAGATGTGGAACTGGGCGGTGGGGACCTCCCCGGACCTGCCGCCGGCGCTGACAACGGACGGCGCTGCCTCTAGGGCTTTCTCGGCGGTGGGGCTCTTCTCGAACCTGCCGCCGGCGCTGGCCATGGGCGGCACTGGCTCTAGGGTTCTTTCGGCGGTGTTGGGGGTTGGGGCTAGATTGGCTGGGGATTTGGGGGAATTCTTGCGTGTGCTGCCTGCTGGGATAGGGGACGGCTCGGAGGCGGGGGAGGGAGAGGGACAGGGAGTGGGGTTCGGCAACCGCCCGCGCTGTGCTGCTGAGGATGGGGACGGCGGCGCCGGGCAAGACGGCGGCTGCGGAGACGGCGGCTGTGGAGATGGATGAGGGAGAGACGAAGGGGCCGTGGGCACTGGGCAAGGTCGTGATCGGAGACTTGCGGTCTCTCACGTATAGCTGGCCAAACGGGCCGGGCTAAACAGGCCGACCCGCGAGCACGCCGGCACGGCCCGCCATGGGCCAGGCACGGCACGGGCTAAACGGGCCGTGCCCGGCACGCGGCACGCCTTGGGCCGTGCCTGGGCCTGGAGCCTGGGCACGCGGGCCGGCACGGCACGGCCCGTTTAATTTTTTAATATATTTTTTAGATTTATATATATATATATATACCTAAAATACAGCCCAATAGGCCTAAAAACCAGCCCAGCAGGCTGAAAATGTGCAGCCCAGCGTGCTAAACGGGCCATCGGGCCGGCCCGTTTACTAATCAGGCACGGCCCGGCTATTAAACGTGCCATGGCGGGTCGTGCCGGGCCAGGCACGATTAGCACAGGCCGTGCCGTGCCGTGCCAGGCCGGCCCGTTTGGCCAGGTCTGCTCTCACGTCTCCCTTATTTCACCAATCTTCCATTTTTTATTTGCCATTAAAAATTTACTATGAATTATCCAATTTATTTAATTCTTTATAATCGTGTTTTGATATTTTAAATTTTTGCGTACATATTCATAAATGTTCAAAGAGCAATTATCCCAGTCATATCTCAAACACTTTCAACAACGTTTCATGCAAAATTTAATTGTTTATTTATATTCAGTTTGAGAAACTTTTCATACGTGTACTACATTTTTATAAAAATAATATAAGAATATAATTCAAAATATCTATATGCATTTTAATTATATTATTAATCTTCCAATCAGTTACAGAAACATTTCATAAACATTTCAAACAAATTTTAATTATTTCAACACACACTTTTAGAATTATCTGATGGCGGGCGGACGGAGCTTCGGGGTCGTCAATGGCCGATCCAGTATAGTTGCCTGATTCAGATATGGACAACTTGGCGTGGTGATACAGACCTGGTCGGGCGGGTGATGGTGGCTGCACATTGTACTACAATGACCTTTCGTGGTTCCACGATGACGGAGGTCACTGAAAGGTCTTCGGAGAGAGTTCATCTTCAGACCCGGTGGTTGACTTTGGCGGTGAGATGCAAAGTATGGATGAAGACTTGACGCAGAGGGAGGGTTGTGCAGCAATGAGGATACTTCACATGTAGATGAAGGGATCGCGAAAAGTGGTGGCGACAACACATGTGCGCCCTCGATGGTGGTGATGCGTGCACCTGGTCTCGAGCTCCGGGGTGAAAACCTAGGTCTGACCCGAGTTGGTTGTACCTGGCAATGACGACATTTTTTTTACGTTGTTACCTTCTTCAGGCATTGCTTGGATATGCTCAGACTGATTTTTCAGGGTGAATACCAAGATTCTGGCTTTGATGGTTGTATCCAGTGACGACGATGCATGAGCGTCGCTTTCTTCTTAAAGGTTGCTGTTGGAAAACTTCGTCATCGATGTGATGTCATGAGATGGTTGGTGAGGATATGGTCATTGCTATAGTTTGCCGACTGCGAATCTGATTGCTTAGACACCCCCCCCCTCCCCGCCTACATAGCTTTGAATTTATATGACTACTAGGCATCAGTGTGTGTATTGGTATTGGCCGTGTGCATCTTCGTTATGCAGAGGCCGGGTGTGGGCTCATTGTGTTTGTATCCTCTTGATGCTCCATTCTGAGCTAATAAAATTCACCCTTTGTCGGAAAAAGCAAGCTCATGAGAGAGAGGTGAGTGAGCTTAAGAAGGAGAATGAGGAAGTGAACCTGCAGAAAAGAAGCCTATTGATGATGTGAGTAAACTATTTGATTGGCAAGAGAGGCAAGTACATGAGATGCACCAATAGAAGAGATGAAACGAGAATAGTGAGATGTGGACAAAGGAAGAGCTCTAGAGGGCAAACATGGAGATTGACAAGGGCATGCAGCAACAGAACATTAACTACAAGGAGCTAAGGAGCATTCAGATCTCTCAAACACGCGACACATTATGGGAATCTAAAGGAGGAGAGGGATGATATCAAACATGATATAGATTTGCTTTAAGGAGGAGATGAAGAAGAGAGAATTCACCATTGCTAACCTGCTAAAAGTTGGGATATGGGAGGACAAGCTTCTCAAGATCAAGGCCATCTGAGATGAATTAACTTTATCGATCCAATAGTTTTTTTTTTTGAAATGTATGAATCCAATAGTTAGCTATGTTAAGTAGTATTTGGCCTGAGAACTACATAGTTGGTCTGGGAACCTAGTGATGCTGCTTGTATAATTTGAAAATGGTGATGCTAGTTGTATATTCTGCAAACCTGGTTATGTTAGTGGTAATGTTCTAAGCTCGTAGATTGTTATATTAAGTGTTGACTACCATGTTAAGTAATGAATCAGTTAATGTACTATGGGTAGTGAAGCCATGATGATGCGATGTTTGATCTTGTGATGTTGATGCTTACACGGGGCAAGAAGCAAATCTTCCAAGGGGACATACGTAAATAGCTCAATGAATTGATCATGTCCCTTCCCCCCAGATCAGTGGTGAATCTAAAAGGAAAATGGAGGGTGGGATCAAAGATTATGCCGAGAAAACTAAACGTTCTTTCAAAGGAAAATCGGTTATCTCCCAATCATTTTGTGCAAATATACTAAAATTTCCACAGATTACTACTGAAACCATGTAGCAGTTACTAGATTTTTTTTGTATTTTTAAAAAATATCAAATTTTGAACCAAAATTTGAATCTATTTTGCAAAATATGCTCTCATTTGTTGTATAGAGGGGATTGTGTCAGAAATCCAATATGGCTCCCGGAAGCACGTGCTCCTGCGTGCAAAAAATGATTTTTGAAATGTAAAAAAAAACCAACATTTTTTTTTATGTATTCATAGTCACATCCAAATGATACCTACAAAGTTTTAGGCAAAAAGGCTAAACATTTTGGCCTGTGAAAAAAAATAAATCGAAACACCAAATGTTACCCCAAAATGTCAACGTAAATTTGTTTTTTTCACCGACGAAACACTATAGCTTCGTTTCACATGAAAATTGTCAAGGATGCTTGCGACACTAACACAAACATCCACAAAAAATTCAGAATGTTTTGAAAACATTTTATCACTTTTTTTGAGTTACTGTTCAT
>NC_041393.1:694994437-695024880 GCF_002162155.2 Triticum dicoccoides
GAACTGCTTGCAAACCAACTGTGCAAAGTCTTCTTTATTTTCATTTCTACAAATAATCAAACAAGACATAAATTAGTTTGTGATAACCAGAACCAACTAGTAGCTACTGACTAGAACTTCACCCGCCAAAAAAAGCTATTCACTAGAACTAAACTAGCTAAAGCGTACACCATATAAATGATTGACATTTGACGACACAAAAGCACACTGCAGCACAGGACTAAACAAGCAACAACAAAAAAACAAGAAAGAAGAAAATGGAGAGAGAAGAAGAAATCTGCCAGCGTGCAGGGGATCCTCGGCCGCCTGGGCGATGGGCGACAACTAGGCGGTGAAGGATCTGGCAAGCACTGAAGGGCTTGGGCGACGAGCTGCCAATTTCTCCGTGCTGGCTCCCTCGGTGGGCGGCGATCTCGGAGCCTCGGATAGTATGGGGTAGGTCTGCGTTGTGTGTCACCACCATGCCGGTCTCCGGCCGCCGCCACCGAACTGGTCCGGCGACTAGGTCGCGGAGAGAGTGTGCGGGCTGCCTCCATGCCTCGCTAGTCGCTACACAACTCGCGCGCATGAGGGGGAGCTCCTAGTTTAAAGTATAAGTAAAAGTAAAAAAAAGAAAGCCAAAAACAAAAAACAAAACATAACATAAAACGGGGTGGTGTTTCCGCGCGTGGGCCGGCTCAACTGGCGGTTCGCTTCAGCGAGGGGTGCGCTCCTGTCTCGCTTAATGCGAGACACAGGGGCGGGGAGTTCCTATACGACGCATTTTGCGTCATGAAGAAACTCGACGCACAGGGTGGACGTGCGACTGGGCCGGCCCACCAACGCGCCCGTTCGTTGTTTTCCTATCACGCGATAGCAAAAAATACCTGCGAAACAATCGAGAACGACAGGGTTCGATCCCCCGACCTCGGACACAGCACAGTAATGACTGTGAGCCATTAGCCACTACGCCAGAGAAAGGCGGATGTACGTAAAGGTGCAAAACACTATAAGAATACACAGTAAGGTTGAGATTTGAAAAACATTCCTTCAAAGCTGCAAACAGTTTTGAAATCACGCAATTATTTTATATATTACAAAGAGTTTTCGAAAAAAGTGATGTTTTATTTCCTTTTTTGGAAATTCCTAAATATTTTCTAACACCACAAATTATATTTTTAAACAAAAATTGAAAAACACATTTTTTTAATTCAAACCAAAAGAAATAAAACACAAATATATTTTAAAAATGCGAACAATATTTGTATTCATATGTATTTTGGAAATGCAAACAAAAAACACAGGGATATTTTTTGAAATTGCGATCAAAATGTTGAAACCGCGAACATTTTTCAAACATCAACATTGTTCTGAAATTGTGTTTCTACCTGAAAACGAGAACATTTTTTGAAATTCCTGAACATTTTTTGAAACATGAACATTTTTCTGAAATTGTGAACAAATTACGAAAACAAGAACATTTTTTGAAACCTGGATTTTTTTTGAAATTGAGAACATATTTTGAAAACGAGAACAAATTTTGAAATATTGTGAACATTTATCGAAATTGTGAACTAATATAGAAAACAATAATTATTTTTAAAACACAAATAATTTTTTGAAATAGTGAACAACTTTTGAAAATCATGAACAATTCTTTTGAAACAGGAACATTTTTCCAATTTCCAAAACAAAATTTGGAAACCTGAACATATGTCGAAATTCCTGAACAAAATTTGAACGAGTTTTTAAACTTGTGAACATTTTCTTAAAGGAACATTTTTTAATCTCCTGCAAAAATGAAACAGGAACATTTTTAAATTTCCCAAATATGAAGAAATTTTGGGATTTATGAAGAATTTTTTAAAACAGGAACATTTTTGAAAATTGTGAAAAAATGAACAAAAACATTCCAAAGATTTTGATTTAAGACAAGAACAATTTTTGAAACTCGCGTAACAATATTTTAAAAATGTGAACATTTTTCAACTTATGAACAAATTTTTTAAATACGAACATTTTTTAGAAACACCAACAAATTTTAAATTTTCAAACAATTTTCAAAAGAAATAAAAAATGAAAAAACGAAAAAAGAAAACATAAGAAAGGAAAGGAAAGAAAAGAAGAAAAAGAAATAGAAAATGGAAAAAGGAAATGAATCAGAAAAAAAACATAAACAAAAGAAAACCATAAAACTGGTATAAAAATAAAAAACCGGTTCTGGGAACCTTCTGGAAGGTTCCCAAAACCGGCTGCCTCTCAGTGGGGAAGTGGGCCGGCCCAATTCTTGCGCTCGGGGAGATCGCCTGTGCGAAAGCTCGTCATTTTGACGCAGTTAGCGTCAAATAGGATTTTCCACAGGGGCGCTCGGAACCGCCCGCATGATGTCTGCTCATGCGGCCGTGCAGGCTGCCTAATTTGATTACATGGGCCAGATGGTCTACTTTTGCTTGGATGGGCCTATCAATGCTTAGTAGTAAAAATAATTTTGTGATTTTGGACGTTAGGCTCGAGCCTATAGAACCCTCACCAGTAGATTTGTCACTGCCTCAGATATAACGCACGAGGTGATGCAGGAGCAGATTCCCCCAAAAGAAGGTGATCGAGGAGCTGCGTAACATCCCATTGTCGGGAGCACTGGATATTTTCCCCTCCACAAGCCAGCAGAGTCGATTAAAATGAATTTCAGCCTTCTGCAAAGCCATTCTTTGGTTTGTAGATATTTGCTCTTTTTGTCAGCTTATTACACTCACAATATTGTTTATTTTTTTCAAAACCAAACTGGGTTGGCCGCTAAAAAACGAAAGATCAACCCTGGCCGCCGGTGTCGGCATTGCAGTTCTCGGGGGCGAAGTAGACCCTGCCGGCGGCAAGGTCGTAGATGAAGCGCGTGCCCAGTTGCTGTATCGCGCCGATGATGGTGATGTGTGTGCTCGGTGACACGGTGAGGCAGATGTCTTGCTCTTGCACGAATGAACAACTTATTTGGCGTGAGCACGAGATCCTGCTCATGCTCGAAGTGCAGCGTCACCGTCGGCAACTGTGAGACGATGGCACGGGTCGCGCGGAAGCAGAGGCCGAAGTTGGTGCGGGGCACCCGCTCACCCGATCCTCCTACCGTGCTCTGCCAGGGTGTTCTCTAGGATGTCGTACGCAACCTTGACCATCACACCCCAGGGTGTCCCAGCGTCGATCACGCACCCGCTATGCCACCTGCCGTCGTCGAGCTGTCGGCGCCTGAACACCTCCGCTAGGTTGCCGCGCAGCCATGACCCGGTGACGCTGATGCCGACGAGGTTGACGAAGTAGGAGCTATCCTCGGGGTAGAGCATCCTGGTGCTCCTCATGTGCCTTGTGTCCACCAGGATGTCCTTACCGAACCGGAGGAAGCCGTGCTGGTTTGCCGACCCGGGCACGAAGAGGCAATAGGAGAAGCTGTTGGGGAACGTAGTAACTTCAAAAAATTTCCTACGTACACGCAAGATCATGGTGATGGCATAGCAACGAGAGGTGAGAGTGTCCGTCCACGTACCCTCGTAGACCGTAAGCGGAAGCGTTATGACAACGCGGTTGATGTAGTCGTACGTCTTCAGGATCCGACCGATCCAAGCACCGAACGTACGGCACCTCCGAGTTCAGCACACGTTCAGCTCGATGACGATTCCCGGGCTCCGATCCAGCAAAGCTTTGGGGATGAGTTCCGTCAGCACGACGGCGTGGTGACGATGATGATGCTCCACCGGCGCAGGGCTTCGCCTAAACTCTGCGACGATATGACCGAGGTGGAATATGGTGGAGGAGGGCACCGCACACGGCTAAGGAACGATCCGTAGATCAACTTGTGTGTTATGGGGTGCCCCCTTGCCCCCGTATATAAAGGAGGGAGGGGGAGGTGCGGCCGGCCCCTTTGGGGTGCGCCTGGAGGAGTCCTACTCCCACCGGGAGTAGGACTCCCCCCTCTTGCCTTGGTGGAGAAGGAAAGGGGGGAGGGGAAAGAGGAAAGGGGGGCGCCGCCTCCCCCTTCCTTGTCCTATTCGGACTAGGGGGGGAGGGGGCGCACGGCCTGCCCTGGCCGGCCCTCCTCTTCTCCCTCATGGCCCACTAAGGCCCATTAACCCCCGGGAGGGTTCCGGTAACCCCCCGGTGTTCCGGTAAAATCCCGATTTCACCCGAAACCTTTCCGATGTCCAAACATAGGCTTCCAATATATTAATATTTATGTCTCGACCATTTCGAGACTCCTCGTCATGTCCGTGATCACATCCGGGACTCCGAACAAACTTCGGTACATCAAAACTTATAAACTCATAATAAAACTGTCATCGTAATGTTAAGCGTGCGGACCCTACGGGTTCGAGAACTATGTAGACATGACCTAGAACCATTCTCGGTCAATAACCAATAGCGGGACCTGGATGCCCATATTGGTTCCTTCATATTCTACGAAGATCTTTATCGGTCAAACCGCATAACAATATACGTTGTTCCCTTTGTCATCGGTATGTTACTTGCCCGAGATTTGATCGTCGGTATCCAATACCTAGTTCAATCTCGTTACCGGCAAGTCTCTTTACTCGTTCCGTAATGCATCATCCCGTAACCAACTCATTTGGTCACATTGCTTGCAAGGCTTATAATGATGTGCATTACCGAGAGGGCCCAGAGATACCTCTCCGACAATCGGAGTGACAAAACCTAATCTCGAAATACACCAACTCAACATGTACCTTCGGAGACACCTGTAGTACTCCTTTATAATCACCCAGTTACATTGTGACGTTTGGTAGTACCCAAAGTGTTCCTCCGGTAGATGGGAGTTGCATATTTCTCATAGTTACAGGAACATGTATAAGTCATGAAGAAAACAATAGCAGTATACTAAACGATCAAGTGCTAGGCTAACGGAATGGGTCATGTCAATCACATCATTCTTCTAATGATGTGATCCCATTAATCAAATGACAACACATGTCTATGGTTAGGAAACATAACCATCTTTGATTAATGAGCTAGTCAAGTAGAGGCATACTAGTGACTATATGTTTGTCTATGTATTCACACATGTATCATGTTTCCGGTTAATACAATTCTAGCATGAATAATAAACATTTATCATGATATGAGGAAATAAATAAGAACTTTATTATTGCCTCTAGGGCATATTTCCTTCAGAAGCGATGCAAACCGTCACGACGAAGGAACCAAATGAGCGACGGGTACGTCTTACCCAGGCCAAAGACGCCAGCGACCACCCCATGGCTCTTGAAACTCGCGGTGGTGTGCGCGCAACCAATGATGACGGTAGGAATGACCGCCAACATGGCACCGTGGCCCGAGGCCGTGAATGATAGGGTCTCTGCACCTAGCCCCCCACTCGCCTGCGAGCCACTGGGGCCGGTGGGGGTGGCATGGAACCTACACATGTTGTGCCCCGGCGGCGAGCAAATGTGGTTCCTGGGTGGGGGTGGGTGGAATGACGGCGATCAAATGTGGTTCCTGGGTGCGGGTGGGTGGAATGACGGCGAGGTCGCCGGGTTGAAGGGCGGCGGCACCTGCTGAAACGGGTGTTGGGTCAGCACACACTGCATCCATGTCAGGTTGCTGGTCATCTCCATCGCGAGGGTGTACATATGGCGGCCATGGCCCGTCCCGACACTGGTGGCGACGGTGTACCTCCCTTGGAAAGGGTGCACGTGCGGCCGAATCACGTTGGTGTCGAGCCCAATTGGCCAGTTTAGGTGCAGGAAGCCGCCGTCGTCGACGTGGATGGTACTGTTCCAGCTGGGGCTGGGACCAGGCGCAGGCTGAAGCCACCGCCGCGGCCTGTTGTGGCATTGGCAACAGCGACATTGATGAGGACGGGGTGGAGGAGTGCTGCAAGCACTAGAGGGAGGAGGAGAGCGTGCACGGCGAGCTCCATGGATGGTATCCGTCGCAGCAATGCAGACAAACTGTGGCTGGCTAATCTGTTGGCTCGTGCACACAATAGTGAGTATGCTTTTATCTCGAGAGCCGGACTGTTGGAGGTGGGTTTGGCTGCATTTACTATGAACCAAAAAAATCTTTGTTTTGATTTGCGTATCCCTTGCACACTTCATATAGAGAAGGGTTTGACTGCATTTAATGTGAATAAAAAGAAAATCCCGGGTTGGGTTTCACGTACCTTGCAACCCTCCATGTAAGTGTGGGTATGGCTGCATTTATTAGGAATCCAAAATTCCTTGTTGAGATTTTCATATCTCTTTCACAACCCACGTAGAGAGGAGGATTTTCCTGCATTTATTATGAGTCGATAATCGCTTGTTGAGTATCCTTTGCACACGTTCATGTACTATGAATTAATTTATGTCATTTCTTTGCGCATGAAGGTCCGAGAAGGTTTCATAGTTCAAAGCAGCCACATTGCAAAAGCCCAAACAAGGACGCAAAAATAAAGGAAATTACAACCAGCCCAGACATTTTCATGAGGGCCCTAATCTCATAATATAAAACGCAATTGGGTCCAAATTGCAGCTCCGATGGAGGTCCAAGGCTTGTCGTCGCTGCACATGACACAACTGCCGACAATATGACCACCACCACTGTATCTCGAGCAGCTACGCATGCCAGGGAAAATAGAAGTGGCAACCACACTGTCTCTACACTGCTTCCCTTTCGGCAGATCTGCTGGGAGGGAGCTGGTAAGAGGCAAAAGTTCCACCCTTCGGCCAGAGGATTTGCCGGAAAGGCTATGCAAGAATGCCATCGAACGTTCTGCGGGCGCCAAGGCTCCATCGCAAACATTGAAGAAGGATCACCAGCACCCAATAGAAGGGATCCCGACCTTATCTCGTCCCGTTGTTAGTCCCAATCAGCACGATGGTGACTCAAGAATGAGCCAAAAGAGTAGGCAATCCTCCAGATCAAGGAGGCATGCAAAATTATTAGTGGTGACGCTGGTGTTACATACACCGACAAGTTCAAGCCTAAGCCCAAGCCCATGGAGCACCGCAATTGGAAGGGTGTTACATCCACCGACAAGTTCAAGCCCCAACCCAAGGAGCACTGCAATCGGAAGAACAACAGTCGCTAGCCGCCACACGCTGCTCTAATACGGCGGTGTCACTCACCAGTCTGGCATGAAGCCAAACGTCACTATGGCAGGCGACCTAGACCTATTACTATGTACATGGACCCCCTGCACCTTTCCCTCCTCTACTCCGGGCTGGTGTCACTGCCGGAGAAGAAAGGGGACCGGGCTGGGCCCTGCTCATGAGAGATTCAAACAAGGAGTTTGCTGGTAGTACTAGCACATTTCATTCACTATAATTCACTAACGTTTTTAACCATTCAATTTGATTTTATTCTTGATTCATGTTGCATTCCCCTTCCTCATCTTTTTCTATCTACCGTTGAGCTTTCTATACCTGGAACTATTGTTGGCCCGTCAGTAGCAACAACGGTTGATAAGGTTACCTGCATAAGGAGTTTGCTGGTTAGCGGTCACGATGGAGATGAGAGAGAAGGACTAGGTGGGAGTGAGGCATCAACGTTGATCAGATGTATTGCTCACCTATCAAAATTAGCTGGAACTGCTCCAGACTTAGACGTGAAGCATAGGAGCGTTACGAGTTCAAGTAGCACAAAGCAGAGAGGAAAATAATAATTTCAAAATGAAAGGATTTCCGTCACGGGGACTTGAACCCGGGTCTCTCGGGTGAGAGCCGAGTATCCTAACCACCTAGACTATGACGGAATTGTTACAGTTGCAATACTGAAACATATCTATTTATGTGGTATATCTGTCATGTACACAACACAAAACAACACGAACGTTAGAGCTGAATTGCAGCTTTGCTTGAATTCAGACATGGGTGGCAACATCCCTGAATCGAGCAAAGGCTATATTTGCTCGCTGTAGCTCTCTTTGATCCATAACACATCAGAATTTCCCATGGCGACGCATGATCGAATACCAATTATGGAGAAAATTCAAGCAATATGCCTCCCAGTTGATAGGTAGAAGTTGAACCCTACAACTGCTCAAAGTCTGGAATCATCAACCATGAGTGTCTCTCAGCCATATAAATATCAAAAGGTTCCATAAAGGTCACCATCACAAAGTAGCAATTAGCTCATAAAGCAACTAATAGCTTGCCAAGGCTTAGCTTTTACAGGCATTTGCTTTTACCAAAGAAAGTAGGAGGAAGCAAACTAAAAATGTAGATAACTGTCCATCATCGAGAGAAGCATCCTGAAGCCTTAATAGTTAACACTACGAAAGAGGTTATTGAGATTCAGGTTTAGGGTGAATTGATACGTCTCCAACGTATCGATAATTTATGAAGTATTCATGCCATATTTACTATTGTTTTATATGATTTTGGTACGATTTGATTAGAACTAACCCGGACTGATCCTGTTTTCAGCAGAACTATTGTGGTGTTGTTTTTGTGTAGAAATAAAAGTTCCCGGAATGCGCTGAAAATCAACGGAGATTTTTTCTGGAAAATATATAAAATACTGGAACAAAAATCTACCGGAGGGGAGTCCCGTGGGCTCCACGAGGGTGGGGGGCGCGCCCACCCCCTAGGCGCGCCCCAGTGCCTCGTGGACTACCCGTGGGCCCCCCCTGACTTGTTCTCGACGCCAACCTCTCCTATAAATACCCAAACCTCAAGAAATTAACCTAGATCGGAAGTTCCGCCGCCGCAAGCCTCTGTAGCCACCAGAAATCAATCTAGGCCCTCTCTGGCACCCTGCCGGATGGGGCCATCATCACCAGAGGCCATGGAGGAGGATCCCGGAGGGGCCATCATCGCTATGAAGGCCAAGGACCAGAGGGAGAACCTCTCCCCATTTAGGGAGGGGGGAGGGCATGGAGGAGGAAGCACAAGGGGGAGAACCTGTCCTCCTCTCTCTTAGTGGCGCCGGAGTGCCATCGGGAGGGGAATCATCGCTGCGGTGATCGTCTTCATCAACATCACCACCATCATCACCATCCTCATCTATTTTACGCGGTGCACTCTCCCGCATCCCGCTGTAGGGTGTTGTAATACGTTCATGATTCGCTTATAGTGGGTTGCTTGAGTGACAGAAGCATAAACCGAGTAAGGGGGTTGTTGCGTATGGGATAAAGGGGACTTGATGCTTTAATGCTATGGTTGGGTTTTACCTTAATGATCTTTAGTAGTTGCGGATGCTTGCTAGAGTTCCAATCATAAGTGCATATGATCCAAGAATAGAAAGTATGTTAGCTTAGGCCTCTCCCTCATATGAAATTACAATGACGATTACTAGTCTTGTTAACAATTGCCTAGGATAATTCCGCACACCGACCCGTCATTATTCCACACTCGCTATTTATAATATTTAGCAATATTTTCTAACTATATGATAACAACACCTACTTTTATATTTTAGCTCTCCGATACCATGCCAAGTTATCCTCTTCATACCCACAACGTAGTTTTATTTCTCGTTTCTAGTCGGAAGCAAACGTTCGGTGTATGTAGAGTCGTATCAGTGGCAGATAGGGCTTGAGAGAATATTGATCTTACCTTTAGCTCCTTGTGGGTTCGACACTCCATACTTATCACTTCCACCTTTGGAAATTGCTACGATGATTCCCTGCACTTGGGGATTATCAAGCTCTTTTCTGGCGCCGTTGCCGGCGAGCAATAGCGTGGGGTTGATATTCTCGTGTGTGCTTGTTTGCTTGCTCCAGTAAGTAGATTTTGTTTTTTTGCTTTTTGTTTCTGTTTAGTTGTGGGTGAAACATATAAAAAATAAAGAATGAAAATACAAAAAAAATTTACTTGCCTCTTATGCCTAAAAAGTTTTTCAAAAATAGAAGTGATTGGAAAGTTATGCATTGAAGAAGTGAGGGTCGACCCTGAGCACTTGTGTTCATGCTCATGAAAACAATGTAGAATTTTTCATGGAAGTTTCTCTGTAAATAATTATCTCCTTGTATATATCCATTGTATTATAAAAATAATGTGCCAAGCTTTGGTTTTAGGATGATTAGATTGCTTGTTTACTTTGTGCAGTACAAAAACAGAAACTTTGGTTGTAGCACGTGAATTTACATTTTTTACTGGAAAGTGAAATGGGTCTGAAACTTTTTGCACATTACTTCTGTAGAAATTGTTTAAATTTTCATATTTGTTCTAGTATTTTTGGAGTTACATAAGTATACTAAACTTCCAGATTACTACAGACTGTCCTGTTTTTGAAAGATTCTGTTTTCTATGTGTTGATCGCTTATTTTGATGAGTTTATGGGTAGTATCGGGGGGTATGAACCATGGTGAAGTTGGAATACAGTAGATAAAGTGATAATATGAAATTGGAATGAGTTTGCAACAGTACCTAAAGGTAGTGATTTGCTTTAGTATACTAACGGATCTCACAAAGTTTTTATTAAGTTTTTGTGTTCGAAGAACAAGGAGTTACCGATGTGAGAAGAATAAAGAGAGTCAAGAGTTCAAGCTTGGGGATGACCAAGGCACCCCAAGTAAATATTCCAAGGACACTCAAGCATCTAATCTTGGGGATGCCCTGGTTGGCATCCCATCTTTCTTCTTCAACAATTATCGGTGTACCTCGGTTTTTGTTTTGTTCACATGATTTGTGTCCTTTGTGTTTTTATTTTTCTTTAAGAACCATGCTAGTATGATATGGCCCTTCATCAATTTATAGAATGATTCATGTGCTTCACTTATATCTTTTGAGTATGACCTTATAGAATGCTCTTCGTGGTTCACTTAGATCTTTTGAGTATGGTTTTATAGAAAGCTTCGTGTGCTTCACTTATATATTTTGAGCTTGGATATTGGTTAGTCTATATTAATTGTAGAATGCTCCATGAACTTCACTTATATCTTTTGGAGTATGAATAATACTATCATCTAAAGCGGGTTTGGAATAGTGTCAACTTTAGGAATTAGTGACCCCACTATTCCGAACGAGAAGAATTTTGCTTATGTGGAGAGTAGAAAATTCTCTATGCTTGTAGATCATGAAAAGAATGCTTTATGTGATGGTTATATTGATGAATTCATTCATGATGCTACTGAAAAATATTATGAGGGAGGAATATATGCTTGTAGGAGTTGCAATAATATCAAGTTTCCTCTCTATGTGCTTAAAGTTTTGAAGTTATACTTGTTTTGCCTTCCTATGCTAGTTGATTCTTGTTCCTATAAATTATGTGCTCACAAAATCCCTAGGCATAGGAAGTGGGTTATATTTAAATGTGCTAGTCATATTCTTCATGATGCTCTCTCTATGTTTCAATTCTTTTCTTCTATGTGAGCATCATTGAAATCATCATGCCTAGCTAAAAGGCATTAAAGAAAAGCGCTTGTGGGGAGACAACCAATTTTTACCCTTACTATTTTTGTGCGTTCACATGATTAAGCTACTGTAGTAATCATGTTTTATAGCTTTTGTTTCAATAAAGTGCCAAGTAAGACCTTTGGGAAGACTTGGGGGAAAGTTAATGTGATCTTGCTGTAAAAAACAGAAACTTTGTGCTCACGAGATTAGCTGCCATTTTTTTTACAGAAGAGTGATTTTGAGTTGATTCTTTTTGCAGAATATTAATAGACAAATTCCTCATTTCCACCAATTTATTTCATAATTTTTGAAGTAGCAGAAGTATGGTTGCTGTTCAGATCATTACAGACTGTTCTGTTTGTGACAGATTCTGTTTTCATTGCATAGTTTGCTTGTTTTCTAGTTTCTTTGGATTATATTTCTCAATATAAATTGTAGAAATGATATGGTACAGTAGGCATTGTGTGAGAACAATTACGAACCTTGTCTTTGACAGTACCAAAGTGAATGGTTTACTCTTTATCATACTAACCTATCTCACGAAGTTCCGTTAAGTTTTGTGTGATTGAAGTTTTCAAGCTTTGGGTGAGATATCGGTATGAGGAGAATAAGGAGCAGAAAGACCCTAAGCTTGGGGATGCCCAAGGCAACCCAAGGTGATATTCAAGGAAGACTCAAGCGCCTAAGCTTGGGGATGCCCCGGAAGGCATCCCCTCTTTCGTCTTCAAAACTATCGGTATACCTTACTCAGAGCTATATTTTTATTCGTCACATGATATGTGTTTTTCTTGGAGCGTATTTTCAATTTTACTTGCTGTTTTAATAAAATCATTAGATCTGAAATATTGAATGAAAAAGAATCCTCCCATGGCTAGTTAATTATTTGACTACTCAGTGTTCTTCACTTATATCTTTTGGAGTAGTTTGTCATTTACTCATGTGCTTCACGTATATCCTATGAGTAAATGGTTGAATGATTGAATATCATAAATCTGAATTTATATATGTTTCATATGCTTATATCATGGGGAGTAATGACTAGTAAACTTATTTGAAAGTTAGCAAACACAGAATTGGTCACTTGAACAATTCATGAAAGAATATTGAAGGAAGAGAGATTTTCACATATAAATATACTATCTTGGACATCTTTTGTAATTGTGAGCACTCATTAAAATATGACATGCTAAAAGATTGATGTTGGACAAGGAAGACAACGTAATGGGTTATGTTTCCTTATATCCGAAATAAAGTATATTGTCATGGATCATCCAACATGCCGAGCTTGCCTTTTCCCCTCATGATAGCCAAATTCTTTGCACCAAGTAGAGACACTACTTGTGCTTCCGAATATCCTTAAACCCGGTTTTGCCATGAGAGTCCACCATATCTACCTATGGATTGAGTAAGATCCTTCAAGTAAGTTGTCATTGTTGCATGCAGTAAAAAAATGCTCTCTAAATATGTATGATCTATTAGTGTGGAGAAAATAAGCTTTATACGATCTTGTGATATGGAAAAAATAAAAGCGACGGACTGCATAATAAAGGTCCATATCACAAGTGGCAATATAAAGTGACGTTCTTTCGCATTAAGATTTTGTGCATCCGACTATAAAAGCACATGACAACCTCTGCTTCCCTCTGCGAAGGGCCTATCTTTTATCCTTGTCTTATACCTTATACAAGAGTCATGGTGATCTTCACCTTTCCTTTTTTACATTTTATCCTTTGGCAAGCACATTGTGTTGGAAAGATCTTGATATATATATATATATATATCCACTTGGATATAGGTTTTCATAAATTATTATTGTTGACATTACCCTTGAGGTAAAAGGTTGGGAGGCGAAACTATAAGCCCTATCTTTCTCTATGTTTGATTAAAACTTTGAACCCATAAATATCACATGAGTGTTAGCAATTGTGAAAGATTAAATGATAGTTGAGTATGTGGAGTTTGCTAAATTAAAGCTCTGATATAGACCCTTCCTAAAAATAAGATGAATTGCAATTGTTTGATGACTGAGAATATAGTTTGTTAGTTTCAAGAAAGTTTATGATCTATACTTTAACATGTGAATAGCTTGTTACTTGATCATGAGAAGTTTCATGAGTTGAGCTACTGTTATGATATATAATGATGCTAGAAAAAGTGGTTGGAATTATCATTGATCAAACTTAAGAACTTGCTAGCATTCACACTTCAAAAATTATTTCTTTTATCATTTACCTACTCGAGGATGAGCAGGAATTAAGCTTGGGGATGTTGATATGTCTCCAACGTATCGATAATTTATGAAGTATTCATGCCATGTTTACAATTGTTTTATATGATTTTGGTATGATTTGATTAGAACTAACCCGGACTGACGCTATTTTCAGCAGAACTACCGTGGTGTTGTTTTTGTGCAGAAATAGAAGTTCTCGGAATGCGCTGAAAATCAACGGAGATTTTTTCTGGAAAATATAAAAAAATACTGGAACAAAATCTACCGGAGGGGAGTTCCGTGGGCCCCACGAGGGTGGGGGGCGTGCCCACCCCCCTAGGCGCGCCCCTGTGCCTTGTGGACTACCCGTGGGCCCCTCTGACTTGTTCTCGATGCCAACCTCTCCTATAAATACCGAAACCTCCAGAAATTAACCTAGATCGGAAGTTCCGCCGCCGCAAGCCTCTGTAGCCACGAGAAATCAATCTAGGCCCTCTCTGGCACCCTGCTGGAGGGGGCCATCATCACCGGAGGCCATGGAGGAGGATCCCGGAGGGGCCATCATCGCCATGAAGGCCAAGGACCAGAGGGAGAACCTCTCCCCATCTAGGGGGAGGCCATGGAGGAGGAAGCACAAGGGGGAGAACCTCTCCTCCTCTCTCTTAGTGGCGCTGGAGTGCCATTGGGAGGGGAATCATCGCCGCAGTGATCGTCTTCATCAACATCACCACCATCATCACCATCCTCATCTCTTTTACGCGGTACACTCTCCCGTATCCCGCTGTAGGGTGTTGCAATACGTTCATAATTCACTTATAGTGGGTTGCTTGAGTGACAGAAGCATAAACCCGAGTAAGGGGGTTGTTGCGTATGGGATAAAGGGGACTTGATGCTTTAATGCTATGGTTGGGTTTTACCTTAATGATCTTTAGTAGTTGCGGATGCTTGGTATTGTTCCAATCATAAGTGCATATGATCCAAGAAGAGAAAGTATGTTAGCTTATGTCTCTCCCTCATATGAAATTACAATGACGACTACCGGTCTTGTTAAGAATTGCCTAGGATAATTCCGCACACCGACCCATCATTATTCCACACTCGGTATTTACAATATTTAGTAATATTTTCCAACTATATGATAAGAGCACCTAGTTTTATATTTTAGCTCTCCGATACCATGCCAAGTTATCCTTTTCATACCCACAATGTAGTTTTATTTCTAGTTTCTAGTCGGAGGCAAACGTTTGGTGTACATAGAGTCGTATCAGTGGCAGCAGTGGCGGAGCTAGCATTTGACATTAGGGTGGTCCGCCTTAATTTTTTTTGATAACTAATATGACATGTGAACATTCTAACTAATTATCAATAGCACATAGAAATAGATCAATATGGTCTTACGAACACACTAAAATTCTCAATTAATTCTCAGTTTTGCATAAAGAAGCCTACATAGTAAATAGTACATGGACCATAGCACATACCTTGAGAAGTTCAAAAGGACTATCTTTCTGGCCTACGTTTTTGCATTCCCATGAAGGTATCGATTATGTCATCTTCATTCACCTCAGAGAAAGCATCCCTCTCAATGTATGTGACTAGGCAATCATCCAAAAGACTATCACCCATCTTATTTCTCAACTTGTTCTTGACAAAACTCATGGCAGAAAATGCTCTCTCAACATTTGCCGTTGCCACCGGGAGAATCAATACCAATTTTAAAAGCAAGTACACCAAATGATGAACTATATGTCTCCCTGTTTGGACAAGCTTAACCAAGAGATCAACAAGATTTCCAAGGCCTTGGAAGTTCTCATCATTTCTCATGTCGTCAATATAGTTATCAAGTTGTAGTTCAAGGTGTATCAAGTCGGCACTTGAAAAGTCTTTGGGATAAAAATCAGCAAGTCTTCGTACCTTGTGTGCATCAAAAGAAACAAATGAGTTAAAGAGATTATGTACCAATTTTGAAAGCAATACAAATTTTAGAAGCAAGTTTGCATACCTTTTGTGCATCAAAAGCAGCAAATGAGTTGGCGGGATTCAAAGCAGACATACAAGATAGCAGCTCCATATTGATCTCATCAAACCGATTTTCAAGCTCTTGACTAATTTGATCAATGACTCCAAGAAAAACTTCTCTTCTGAAGTGATCATCATTTGTTTGGGGTCGAGCAAACCGTGTTGATCTTCCATAAGGCACATAATTATCTTCCATTATAGGAACTTGAATGCCATGCTTGTTACAAAACAGTGTGACCTTTTGCAGAAATGCATCCCACCCATTATCCCTAAGCTCTTGTATTCTACCTTTTGCAGTTCTAACAAGTGCCATTGCAGTAAGAATATCTTGGTCTCTTCTTTGCAAACAATCAGACAAATCACTGTGTATCCAAGAATGACAAGCATCAAGTGTGCATTGAAAATAAAGTCAAATGACTCGAACACTCCAATAATAGTATGAATTTTGGGCCAATCACTTCTTTGTGAAGCATCTTGTCCAAGAGTTATGAGCACATCACGGATTGTGGGATACATAGCAATAATGTTAAGAACAATTTTGTAATGAGAGCCCCACCGAGTATCACCAGGCCTAGGTAACCCCATCTCTTGATTCAAACCACTCCCAGTTTCTAACTCACCACATTCAAGTAGTTTTAGGATATTCTGAAGTCTAGCATCTCGAAGCATGTCATGACGCTTACAAGACACTCCAATAACATTCAGTAATAAAGACACTCGATCAAAAAACCACACACAATCATCATTTCCCTTGGAAACAACAACAAGAACTAGCTGGAGTTGATGTGCAAAACAATGAATATAATAGGCAGAAGGCGACTCTTTCATGATCAATGTTTTCAATCCTTTAATTTCTCCTCTCATATTACTAGCCCCATCATATCCTTGTCCACGAATTTGTGTTATAGTCAAACCATGATCAGTAAATAAAGTTTCAATTGCTTCCTTAAGTGACAATGAAGTAGTGTCACTTACATGAACAACTCCAAGAAAGTGCTCAGACGGCCTCCCTACTTTATCAACAAAACGCAAGCATAAAGTTAGTTGTTCTTTATGTGATACATCACTAGACTCATCAGCTAGAATAGCATAGTGCTCATCACCAAGTTCATCAATAATTTGCTTTCTAGTAAGTTGTGCACAACATTGAATAATCTGATGTTGTATCTGATGAGATGTCAATTGGCAGTTACCTGGTGCATTCTTAAAAACATACTTATTCACCTCCTCACTATTTGCTGCAAGCCACTTCAATAGCTCAAGGAAGTTTCCTCTATTGCTAGACTGTTCACTTTCATCATGCCCACCAAATGCCAATCCTTGATGAAGAAGAAACTGCAAGCATCTAAGTGAATACTTCAACCTCATCTTGTAAAGACGTAGATCCTCACTGTTCACCTTCACAAAAAGATCATCAATTGCTGCACGAGGATTCACAAATAAGTTATATCTCTCTTGAGCTGCATTATGCACACTTGATACGCAACCAACATGGTTAAGAAGAGCATCCTCTCTATTCCAATTACTCCAACCACCATCAGTAAATGCATTAGTTCCCTTACCACTAGTTTTTTTCTCTTTGAACAAGTAACATACAAAGCAAAATGCAGATTCCTTCTTGATACTATATTCAAGCCAACTATGATTATGAAGCTACAAAGGATTGAATGAACGTTATCTACTCCTAATTGTTCTTTTTTTAAAGTCATGTGCATAAGGTTTGAATGGCTTTTTAAGGATATATGATCTTCGAACAACGTCTTGATCATTGATAGGATAACTTGCAATGGGTAGCCTGTCCCCGGGATCATGTTTAAGACGACTAAAATCATAAACCGGTGGTGATGGCGGTGACACATCCTCGGTTTGCTCTATGGTCACATTTTACATAGACAATGTTGGTTCTTCAATTTGCTCTTCGATCACAACTGGCATACAACAACTTCGCGGGTCTGCTCTTCAGCCATATCCGACAGATTCTCTGCCTTCTTCTTCTTCCCTATCTTCATAGCTTCTCTTTGGAAAAGAGAAATAATGTCTGCTGACCTCTTCATTCTTCAACAAATCTGCAAGAATACTACTTTCTATCAGTATTGCTTCCTATCAATAAAGCTAATTGAGGCAGAACATACTACATAGTGCAAAAAAGCAAACCCTAAATCATAAATTTGGGGTAAATCATGAATTTGCTATATTTGTTTCCAGTACCTCACTGCAGCCGGATTTGGAGGGGGTCGAGGGCAAGGCCGCCAGTCAGCCAGGCAGCCGGACTCCGGCAGGGCGGCACCGCGGCAGGGTCAAGGCGCAGCCGTGCGCTGGGACAGGGGGCCAGGGGCTCGCCGCGCGCGCAGGGAGATGTGCCCGGAGCCCTGGATCGAGGGCCTGGCGGGCGGGCTAGAGAAGAAGCGGGAGCCGGCAGCTTCCTCGGCGGCTGGGCGGCGGCAGGGGCGCTGGGCTCGAACGGCGGCGACCGGCGAGGAACGGCGAGACGCGGCGGCTATCGGGGATTTGGGGTCGAGGCGTCGAGCAGGTGCGAGAGGGAGCAGGCGTCGGGGAACTGGACCCAAATTGGATATGGACCTGCTCTGTTTATTAGGCTGTTTTTTTTTCTGGCCCATTTATATCTATATGTATATGTGTTGTCTCAGAATCCCAGGGTGGGCCGCGGCCCATCCTGGCCACCCTGTACATCCGCCACTGCTGTAGGCAGAACAGAACTGCAGATTTCAGAGGAGAGCAGGACTGCAGTGGTGAGATGGGCTGGAAGATGCGGGGGTCTATTTGTAGGAGGGGAGGAGGGGTTGATGGAAGGAGTTGAAGACTTGCGGTCCAGAGGTCAAAGACTTTTTTACTCCATAATTTCTGCAGCTACTGCATTTGTTTCGGCGATGTCAATGTTTGTGTCTGCTTGTGCCATCGGCCCATGGTTCCTCTTCCATGAGACGAGAGCAAAACCACGGGCCGTCTTGTTAATTTTTCGCTTTGTTGTTTTCTCAGCAAATGTTCGAGCATGAAGATATCATCTGAATTACAAAGGAGAGTAGTCTCTTGCTTTGTTCGGTTGCATGGCCATGGAGAGAGTATCCTTTTACTTCCTTTGACCGGGACGGATTGAGAGTGCCTTCATCGTCTCAAACGGTGAAAATGTGGTCTGTACGAAATATTATCGCGCGTTTAAAAAGAAGAGAGAAAGAACTACAGAGATCGAAGGTGTGGATTTTCTAGGGTCCAGGCAATGGATGTCTATAGTTTCTGACGTTTTTGGTTTCGTTCCCCTCCATCAAATTTCCCTTTTTGTTTCCATTGCATTCTCAAATGTCAACATATCTGTTCCTGGCATAGCCCATGACCCAGGCTATGTTCCTGGTTGTGTTTTTGTTGCTTTCTCACCTAATGTTGGAGCTACATGATATTTATCATCTGTATTCAAAAAGGGCTCTTAGCATTGTTCAGGTCATATCTCAGATTAATGCCTTCACAACAGGTCATATCTCAAATTAATGCCTTCGCCTCAATTCTAATGAAATTATTCTGATGCACCGAAAGCGTATGTTCATTCTATCACTAATTGCATCATGCCGTGATATTATGAACTAATAGATGGTTGGTCGAATGAGTGAGGCGATTTGGAGCCCAGGGCCAATAAGCCCATTTTTGTAAAGAAATTTTGTCTAAAAGTTAGCACGTTCGCCTACACTGGACTGCTGACTTTCGCCTTGACCGTGCCGTGCGCGTTGGCCGGTGTGGTGCTGGTTGTGCCCATGCCCGTGCGTGGGAAGAGATGGAGGATCATGCTACCTCCTCATGTCGCTCAACGAGGAATCATGGGAGACGACAACGACGTGCACATGCATCGGGTCCGGCTTCGTCCTATGCTTCCTCCAGCTTCATGGTCGATGGTAACAAGCCGAGGAGGTGCTCCATGGTGACGCTTGGAGATGGGCGACGGTTGACGAAGGTGGTCTACGATGGCCGACGGAGGCGGCGCTAGTCGTGCCCTCGTGCAGCTTGAGCGGGTGGCGGCTCAGGGTGATGGGAAGAGAGAGACCGTGCGTCCTCTCCTCTCCCCAAGCGACTTCGTATTGGTCTTGGGCCAAAAGTCAGTCCAACCGAGCTAGACCGGTCCAAAACCAAAATGGACCGATTGAGCTTCGGGCTGGAAATGGCAGCTCAGATGCCTTGGGATATTTGACATTGAGCGACATCACAATCCAATATATTTGGCATTGATCTTTTTTGTTTATTTATTGGACTCTCCAAAACTGATGACAGCAAATTGGGTTAGCCATTACAAAAACGAAGGAATCAAGTCTGCCCGCCGGTGTCGGCATTGCAGTTCTCCGGGGTGAAGTAGACCCTGCTGGCAGTGAGGTCGTAGACGAATAGGATGCCCAATAGAAAAAAAAACAGAGGACAAGGGTAGGAGTCAATGGCAAACAAATGAAAGGCTAGTCCAAGAGGAGAAGAAAAATAAACAACCCAGGGGAACAGGTGGGATGGTGGAACAACAAATATACTAGTACTAATTAAAATACACGGTGACCGAAGGTGACTGTATTTCTCAGCCGCCTAAACTATAGGCGCGCGCTATGTTTTACCCTAAGAGGCCAGGAGTGTCATATTGAAATCCCCAGCATTGGTAAGACCCATTCCTCCAAAAGATTGCTAAGCCAAACCCCAATTGACCAAGTGGTATTTACGAACATCTCCCAAGTTACAAAAAAAGTGTCATCTGAGAAGTGATATAATTTATAGCCCATTTTGGAAATTTTGTAAGAGACATTAAGTAAGAAGGGATAACACGCAAGTGCAAAGCATGACAAGTCTTCAGTGCGGTCTTTTGGCGCTCAAGCATCAGGGAGGCCGCTATTTTGAAGAAATTCACAAAACCCATTTTAAAGTATCAAAAAAATCAAAAACAATCCATGGAAATTCATATGTATTCTGCACGAACGTGTGAAAACTCATTTGAAAATATTATGATTTGTAGGCTGTAATTAAGAAAACAAAATTCCGGCCGGCCAACAAAAATGGTCGGCCCGTTTTGGAAATACGTATTCTCCCTTTTTTGTACTCCATGCGTGAAGGTATAACGTTATGAAATTCTGCACATACTTAGTGTACATGTGTATGTGTGTTCAAGAAACCGAAAAATTTCACGCTGCGGAAATTTGTATTTTGAAAACGAGCTCCCTGCAGCTCGAGCACCGTCGGCATTTTTCTATAAGAAAGATATTTGATCTTTTTGTTTGTTAATTATTGCACTCTCAATATAGTTTAATTTTCCTTTTATTTCAGAGACAGACGGTTAACCACATCGAATTGGGTTGACCGCTACTGGAACAGAAGATCAATCCTAGACGCCAGTGTCGGCATTGCAGTTTTCAGGGGCGAAGTACACCCTGCCGGCGGCGAGGTCGTAGACGAAGCGCGTGCCCACTTGCGTCGCTGGGCCGATGACGGTAATCTGCGGGTTCGGTGTCACGGTGAGGCACATGTCTTGATCCTGCAGGACAAACAGCTTATTCGGCGTGAGCACAAGGTCCTGCTCGGATTCGAAGTGCAGCGTCACCGTCGGCCAATGCAACAAGATGGCGCGGGTCGCGCGGAAGCAGAGACCGAAGTTGTGGCGGGGTACGCGCGGCACCCCGAGCCTCCTGCCGTGCTCCGCCAGGGCGCGCTCCAGGATGTCGTACGCAGGCCTGATCATGAACGTACCCCCCAGAACATCCCGGCGTCAAGCACGCAACCACTGTGCCAACTGCCATCCGCGAGCTTTCGGCGCCTGAACACCTCCGCCAGGTTGCCGCCCAGCCGCGTCCTGCCAAAGCTGATGCCGGCGAGGTTGACGTAGTAGGCGCTCGCCTCGGGGTAGAGCAGCCTGGTGCTCTTCATGTGCCTCGTGTCGACCGGGATGTCGCTGCCGAACCGGAGGAACCCGTGCCGGTTCCCCTGCGGGAAGAAGAGGCAGTAGGAGAAGCGATGCAAGCCGCCACGGCCCAGTAACCAGATGAGCGACGGGTACGTCTTGCCCAGGGCGAGGATGCCGGCAAGCACTCCGTGGCTTCTGAAACGCTCGCTGGTGTGCGCGCAGCCGATGACGACGGCGGGTTCGACCGCCGGCGCGGCGCCATGGCCCGAGGCCGCGAAGGACATGGTCTCATGGCCGAGCACACCGCTTGCACTCGTGACACCGAGGAACATGGGGTTGCTCCTGAACCTGCACACGCTGCCCCCCGGCGGCGAGCAAAGGTGGTTGGTGGGCGCGAGCGGGTGGAATGACGGCGAGGCCGTCGGGTCGAAGGGCGGCGGCACCTGCTGAAACGGGTTTTGGATCGGCACGCACTGCATCCACGTCAGGCTCTGGGTCATCTCCATCGCGAGGGTGTACGTGCGGCGGCCATGGCCCGTCCCGACGGTGGTGATGATGTTGTACCTCTCTTTGTGAGGCATGTGCGGCCGAAGTACGTTGGGGGCGTGCTCAACTGGCTCGTTCAGGTGCACGAAGCCGTCGTCGTCGACGTGGATGGTACTGTTCCAGCCGGGGCTAGGGACCAGGCGCAGGCTAAAGCCCTTGCTGCGGCCTGATGTGGCATCGTCAAAAGCGACGACGACGGTAGGATGGAGGAGCGCCGCAAGCACCAGATGGAGGAGAAGAGCGTGATTGGAGAGCTCCATGGATGTGGCTGTTGGAGAGTTAACTTGTTGGCTCGTGCACACAATAGTGAGCACTCTTTTGTGTATGGGTTGGCTGCATTTATAATGAACCAAGAATCCTTTGTTGAGATTTGCATATCCCTTGTACACTTCTATGTACAGAAGGATTTGGCAGCATTTCTATGTATCTATCTATCTATATCTATACATCTATACATCTATACATCTATCTATATCTATATATCTATATATCTATTTATACATCTGTCTATGGGTCTATCTATCTATCTATACATTAGAGACTCTAGAAATTCTCATGTTAATCAGAAAATACGAGACGTTAATCTGGTGAGACCGAGTTATTATGCTTTAGATATGTCCATTTAATATCCATATTAATCAAAAAATACGAGATGTTCATCTGGTGGGACCGAATTATTACGGTGTAGATCAACCAATGAAACCCTTGGTTGTAATTCCGTTCAATTCTACGAAAATATTTTTGTTCTTAAAAGGCCCACATCCATGTAGAGAAGGGTCTGAGTGCATTTATTGTGAATCCAAAATCCCTATTTGGGGTTTGCGTATACCTTACAACCCTCCATGTATACGAGGGATTGGCTGCATTCAATATGAATCCAATATCCCTTATTGACACTAGTCATCAACCCGTGCTGCTGCATGAGCTATTAAATATTGAAAGAAAATAATTTATTATTGTAGGCTTGATATGATACCTTTTGTCAATGAATCCTATTATTATTTGAATGTCGGCAAATATGATTTGTTTGGAAAGATAATTGTGCATCACCATGTATAGTTTTCTCTCGATCGTCGTAAGATGTTCTTAAGTTAGGTTTAGATAAGAGGGTTGATTACTATTGACATGCTTGTGATATGTAATCTAGAAATACCTTTTTTAACACATAGCTAAAGCAACTTCTAAATGATAGATCGTGTTAAGCAACCTCGTATCTCTTCTTATCGGTTCCATGAGAAAGTTCTAGCTACAAAGGTAACCCATGCATGCATAATACATTCACATGGATTGGAGTTTTAAGCATTTTTATCAATGCGAGCAGGCAAGAATTGAAGTACAATCGAAAAATGAGCAGGACTTAATCACTATCATGATATTTGATTATTAAGCAAAGATAGGATGGGATTAGATTAACAGGGGAGCTTTAATGCACCTGCTTGTACTGAATCTGCGGTTTCTTAGTGTGTATATGATGGACAATTGACGTAGAAGTGTGGACCTTCACACAGACCAATTCAGTTGACCGGATTTCAGAAGATGTATGTGCTATTGCATGCATGGTGCATTTGTGATTCTTTATCATTCTTTACCTCAGATCAAACATCCCAAAAATTAATAGCTATATATTGGAATAAGCGTGCCAGGAGTTATATAAGAAACTCTGTTATATTGTGATTTTGTGCCACCATATGGACCTAAACATTTTGTTTAATAGTTTGATGGATTGGCGCATTATTTTTGTATTTCTTATCATGCCAGTTTCAAACTCTTACCCATAAGAAAAGGCAAATATTCATATTCATCTGATCAATTGGTATATTTTCGGTATTGATCTTAACACTACTTGATGGATGATGCGAAGGGGAGTGCATCGCATGAAGGCAGCTGGGGAAACCCTATCTCGGCTTGGTGTTGTGTGTCGTGAGCAGTGACGACGACGCCTCTTGTCGCCGTAATCCTTGTTAAAGGCGTCCCTGCAATGCTTCTCTCCTCCAGTCGTGATCTTTGCTTCAGGGGAAACCCTTGCCCCATTCTCGGGACACATAATTGCGGTGATTTCCTCACCGATGACCTTCTTGAAGGCATTGTCTTGGAGCTGACTTGATCGCACAAGCCAGAGCTAACTTGTTCGGTGTTACTCTTAAGTGAGATCTATGGAAGGTAGCTTGAGGCAGAGGACATAGATGTGCAGTGGCACCGGTGGTTTTTGTTGGCGGGGTTAGCAGTCTCAGATAGTGAGAAGTCGATGGTCATAATCCCATCTACAGGTATGTAGGCGGCAGCGTCGGTCTCCTGTGTCCTGGTAAGGCGGTTCTCCACTTGGGCGATTAGGCGAAGGTGTGCTCCTACACTATTAAGTGATTGTCGAGACGGGGCCGGGAATCTTGGAACTTTATATTGGCAGCAATGTTGATTTTGTTTTGCTGCCTGATTCTGCCACCATAGACGAGCACCACCGGCGATAGCGGCCCCCAGCGCCCAAGCAAAGCAACAACACCTTTTTGTGCGGAGACGGGCAGTGGATCAACCGGTGGCTGCAGAATCTGCAAACTCGGGTTGGTCGAGCTGCAACGGCGTCCAGGCACTAGTAGAAAAAGGGCCTATTGTCCCGGTTGGTAAGGGCCTTTAGTCCTGGTTGGTGAACCGGGACTAAAGGGTCGGTACTAATGCCTCCCCCCTTTAGTCCCGGTTCAATCCAGAACCGGGACAGAAGGGCCTCCACGTGGCCTGTCCCCTGAGCCCAGGCAGGAGGGCCTTTGGTCCCGGTTGGTGGCACCAACCGGGACCAATAGGCATCCACGCGTCAGCGTTTATGTGGCTGTGGTTTTTGTTTTTTTTGAAAGGGAGGGGGGGTTTGGAGGGTTAATTTAGGTGTTTCATATATTGTGCTATAGCTAGCTAATTAATAAAGAGAAGTGTCCTCTCTTTTGTCCGTGCTTGGTCGACGTTACGTACCATACATACATACGTATAGAGAGGACTAGCTAGACACGCTAGCTAGCTAGTAAGCAAACAGAAGATCGTCATGAACATATATGCATACAGAGAGAAGTGATATCGACCACCTCTCCTTCTCCGAGAGATTGGTCGAACAAACAAGTTCTCGTATATCTATCCGACACTACCGGCTACATATATACAATAATTATCTTTTACAAATATATAATCTCCTAAAATACGGACGCGTGGTCCACATAGTATTCTCCGTCTTCAGCGATCACGTGGTCAAGAAAGAATGCCGCCAATTCCTCTTGAATTGCTCGCATGCGATCTGGTGCTAGGAGTTCATCCCACATCCGAAACATCTAATTTTAAGAAGGGGGTCAATACATATATATATATATATATATATATATATATATATATATATATATATATATATATATATATATATATATATGAATGAATGAAACTCAACACAAATGATGGTAATAAAATAAAATTGTGAATATTGTTATTTACGCACTTCATATTGTTTGTCGGAGTAGCCCCGCTCACAGGTCGTGGCGGATGGACTCGCAAATGTAGTATCCACAGAAATCATTCCCTTGTTCCTGCCACAACCACTTTACAAGAAATAGAGGTCAATCAAACTGATAATAAGCAAGCATGCTAAATGGTATTGATGAAACTAGCGCTTGAATCACTAGGAGATGCCTGGAATATGCTACTATATAGTACTTACTTTCGGGTGCCTAAATTGCAGCTTCTTCGGTAGTCCCGGAGCTTTTTTGGTGAATTTTCTCCAAGCCCTGCCATACAAAGAAAACAATTACTTGATATCAGAAATGAACAAATTAAGTTGCTGATATGGTGGATAATGATCGATTTAACTTACTTCTCGAGCATTTTAGTCATGTCCGCATACTCCTTGGGATCTTTTCGCTTGGAGTCTAAGACAGTTACTACTCCCTTCTCAAGCTTAATCTCTAGGAGAATATAGTGGTAGCTGCGCACACATGCATAACTCATCAATATTACATTACTATAACCTGGACTAATAAGGAAACCGAATATGCCACAAGACAGTAACACTCACTTGAAGTTGTAAGGAAAGAGTATTATATCTTTGTGTTCATTTATTTCCAACGATCGTAGCAAGTTGGCCTCGGTTTCTTGGGCACGATATTGAACCTCAGTTGCATCTATGCGATACGTGTTAATGAACCCAATATCTCCCACTTATCTTTTCTTCAATTCGGCGATCTTCAATCTGCATAATATAGTAAGGATAATTATAAATACATGCAAATGAAAGGGCTGAGTTATATAGAGATACTTAATGACGGAAGTAGTACTACTTACAGATAGTAGGAGGTGACCGTTGCTTTATCGATGGCCAATTGATTGAAAAACTGATAGAACTCCTCAAATGGAATAGGCAACAGTTCAATTCCAAGGAGGTCATGCTCCTTTTTAACTCTCATATACAAAGTATTCCTCCCCTCAGACTCTTTGCAGGTTTTCATGTACCAATCATGCAATCTTCACATCATCGTTGATAGAGAACTTTCATCTTTGACGAGAGGCTTCCCGTACTCGTATCTTTGTATCTGCACCTCCATGATATCATAATGTACATCGTCGGGCAGGTAATTTGCAGGATTGCCATAATCGGGCACCATCCTCGGATCGACGATGTCGCTAGCAGGCACCTTGAGCGGGGGGCACGATTGCTTCGCTTGTTCGCCGAGCTGGGCAATTTGTTTCCCAGCTCGTCGTTCTTTCATCCTTTGATCACTTTTAGTACTTCCCGACCTCTCCGCTTCGGCAAATGCCTTTCCAATAATGCGCTCATAGTTGCCTTTCGGCGGAGACTTGGGTGGTTTTGTCAGGGCAGCCAGAGTGCGCTTCCCTTTCACCGGATCTACCTTCTCCTCCGGAGGTGGATGTCTCTTTGCTTTCAACCCTTGAAACCAGTCATCCACTTCGGTCTGCGCGATCTTCGCGTTTTCCTCCTCGCTCCTCTCGTACGGTAACTTCTCTGGAGTCTTCAGAGAAGGACCGAATCTGTATCTCCTCCCGCCTTTGGCTGTACTGCTAGACGCCGGCAGAGTAAACGGAGCGGATGTCTTCTTTCCTTGCTTACGAGGTGGAGGAGAAGGACTGCGACGCGCCGTAGAAGCCGGAGCGGTGGCGGGTCTCTTCCGCCCTTGCTGACGAGGCGGAGAAGGAGGAGGCTGGCAGCTCGGGCGCGCCGGCGCAGGCGGAGAAGGAGGCGGAGTGCCACCACGCGCCGGAGAAGGAGCGGGCCGAGTGCCCTGATCGTCACTCGCCGGTGGAGGAGGCGGAGTGCCCTGACTCGCCGGAGGAGGAGGAGGAGGCGGAGGCGTCCAGTTCGGAAGGTTGATGAGATCCTTCCGCCATAGGCATGGAGTCTTCAGAGCAGAACCCAGCCGATACTCCCCTTCACCGGTAGGGTGGTCAAGCCGGAGGTCCTCAAATCCCTCTGTTATTTCATCGACCATCACCTTAGCATATCCTTCTGGAATCGGCCGGCAGTGAAAAGTTGAGTCGGGTTTAGTAGGATAAACAGAGCCAACAGCCGCCTTGACATTCAAATTGCTCCATTGCGCCATAAGGTGGCAATTTTCAGCATCCGTGATAGCATCCACGGGATAGCTGGCAGGAGCCGTCAAGGCATGCTCTGGCTGAAGCAGCTCGGTGGAAGCCACGCTGCTTTTCCGCTGAGATGGCGGGGTAGCTTCGGGGGAAGCTTCGGCAGGTCGTTTGCTGCGATCTGCTTCTCGTTCCTCTAGCCCCATTACCCTTTCGTGCAGCGACTGCAGTTGGCTCTGCTCCAGTTTCTTCCTCCTCTCGTGGGTTTTGTAACCCCCTGCGTCCGGAAATCCAGCCTTCCACGAAACGGAGCCTGGCGTGCCTCGTGTCCGTCCAGGGTGCTCAGGATTGCTGAGGGCCATTGTGAGCTCGTCCTTCTCCCTGTCTGGAACGAACGTCCCTTGCTGCGCTGCTTCGATATATTGCTGAAGCTTCTTGACTGGTATGTCCAATTGTTCCTCCGTCCAAATGCACTTCCCTGTTATAGGGTCCAAGGATCCGCCGACCCCAAAGAACCAAGTCCGGCAACGTTCTGGCCAGTTCATTGTCTCTGGTTCGATCCCTTTATCAAGCAGATCATTCTCAGCCTTGGCCCACTTAGGCTGGGCTACGAGGTAGCCACCTGACCCCGTGCGATGGTGAAGCTTCTTCTTCTCAGCATTTCTCTTGTTTGTTGCCGACATTTTTTTACTCTTTTCCGATGTCTTGTGGGCAAATGCGGGCCAGTCATCTCTGATCTTCTCATATTTGCCAATGAATTCTGGTGTCTCATTTTTTTCGACATACCTATTGAGGTCTTTCTTCCAATTCCTGAATAGGTCTGCCATCTTCCTCAGAGCAAAAGACTTGATTAATGGCTCTATAACTGGCTTCTCCGGATCATCCTCCGGCGGTAGGGTGAAATTTGACTTCAGCTCAGTCCAAAGATTCTCTTCCTGCATCTCATTGACATAAGACACCTCAGGGTCTTTGTTCTTAGGCTTATACCATTGCTGGATGCTGATCGGGATCTTGTCCCTAACCAGAACCCCACACTGAGCAACAAATGCCTTCTTTGTCCGGTAGGGTTCAATCGGTTGGCCGTCGCGCGCGATTTGTATGATCTCAAACTTTTCATCCGAGCTCAACTTTTTCTTCGGGCCTCGTCTCTTTACCGAAGTTGTGCTCGATCCGGAGGGCTAGAAAAAAGAACAAAGACGAGAGTTAATTAATATGTGTACATACCAAAACAATGAATGCATCAATTAGCTAGTCAGCACAGGCTTAACTAATATATATACCTGGCCGGACTCGGTTTGGTGATCACCGGAGCCGTCCTCACGGTCTACTTCTTCACCCTCTCCTTCTTGCACCGGCATTGGGTCATCGGAGCCATGTAAATCAATGAGGAGAGGGCCAGCTGCTTCTTCACCCTCTCCTTCCAGACCATCGTTGTCGTTGAGAAACATCGAGAGGGCATCACTTCCTTCTGCGATTATGTCCCTCAACAACGCTTCTTGTGCTTCGTCTCGGGGGGTGTCCATAGTTTCTACAAATATTTACAACATGGCAATTATTATTCAAACATGACAGATATGGATATATTAGTGGCAAACGTAGAACTAGCTAGCTAATCACAATAAGGATTCGTCTAGGGTTTGGGGTGGCCTCGACAACGCTTCAAGGGTTAGGGGGTGGCCTCGAGAACGCTTCAAGCTAGGAGGGGGTAATATCGACCCCCCCACGTGTTGAAGCTATCGGGAGGGGGTCGGCGTTGAACAATACATCTATGTCCCACAAGTGACGTGGGCATCGACGTGGGCATCGACGCCCACAAGCTATTGGATTTCTTCAATACTTTGACACTATAGGAACCCTCGACCCTGAAACCTTCGACCCTTGACCCCTTAACGACCCCCGACCCTCGACCCCTCGGCGATCCTCGACACCCTCGTTATATCGACAACGACGCAATATACATATACATGGGAAAATAATGTTATCGGGGAGGGGGTATCGGTACCCCCCCCTCGTGTCAAAGTTTCTTCTTTCTCCTCTATTCCTTTCTTTCTTCTTCTCCTCTTCTTTTCTTCTTATCCCTCGAGAAAGGAAAATAAGGAAAAGGAAGAAAAGAGGAAGAAGGAAGAAGGAAGAAGAAGAAGAAAAAAAAGAAGAACAAAAAAGAGGAGAAGAAGAAAAGAATAGAGGAGAAGAAGAAAAAATAGAAATTTTTCTATTTTTTCTTCTTCTCCTCTATTCTTTTCTTCTTCTCCTCTTCTTTTTCTTCTTTTTTCTTCTTCTTATTTATTTCTCCTCTTCTTCCTATCCCCTCTTCTTCTCCTTTCTTCCTCTTCTTTTTTCCTTTTTCCTCTCATTCTTTTTCTTCTTCTTGTATTGCTTGTTTTTTTTAAATAATGTTCAAATAAAAATCTATGAACATAAAACATATATACACACAGAGAACATATATACATTTTTATAAAAATGCAAAAAACAATTATTTTTAAAAAAAAAGACATATAAATAGATATACATACATACATTTTTCTTTCATATGAACATACATACATACATTTTCTTTGCATATGACCATACATACATTTTTCTTTGCATATGACCATTCATACATTTTCTTTGCATATGCTTCGCATATAAACATACATACATATGAACATACATACATACATATAAACATAACATACATACACAAAAAATTCTAAAAATCTGCCTAAAAAAATCTAAAAATCTGCCTAAAAAAATTATATGAAAAAAAGCATACATCATCCATCCATCCATATAATGAACATATACATCATCCATCCATCCATATAATCAACATATGCATATGAAAAAAAATTATATGAAGAGGATCGAGGGGACAGGGAGGAAAGGGGGTCGCCGGAGCCGGACCGAACGGGGAGGAGGGGCGGCGTCGAGGCAGGGGCGGCAGTGGGGGCGG
>NC_041393.1:695026423-695027991 GCF_002162155.2 Triticum dicoccoides
GTTCTAGAAAAATTATAAACTTTCTGTTAGTGCCATTAGTTTTCAAATTTGGAAACTCTTTTTTTGTTTTCTTTGTTGCTTTATTCATTTTATTTTGTTTCTACTTACAATAAAATACTTATTGTTGCTATTTTTAGTTTTTTCCAGTTTTTTTGTTTTGTTTTCTGCATTAATTATTTTCTTTTGTTTTTTTGCTTTATTTTTTAATTCTTTGAAATTTGTGTGAATAGTTAAATTGAATTCTTTGAAATTTGTGTGAATTTGAAGTTTGTGATTAACTTTACTAGTGCCATTATTTTTTCAATTCTACTTAGAAATAAATACTTACAGTTTTTTGGTGATTTCTTTTTTCTTTTAGGTCACAAAAAATAAAAACTTCTCTGTTAGTGAACATAGATGCACTTATAGAGAAAATTAAACATAAATTCACAATCAATTTCTATTTATAAATTTAGGTCCAATTTCCTCTATAGGTGCATCTATTTTCACTTTGAGAGGAGATCAACAACACAGAGAGGGACGGGCTTATAAACAGGTGTGGGCGCCCTTCTGTTGGCGAGGTGGGACTAAAAGCTGGGTGCAACGAGGGCCAACCCTTTAGTCCCGGTTGGTGGCATGAACCGGGACTAAAGGTAACCCTTTGGTCCCGGTTCATGCCACCAACCAGGACCAATAGTGGTGGGCCAGGAGCCAGGACCATTGGTCCCGGTTCGTCCCACCAACCGGGACCAAAAGGTCCGGACGAACCGGGACCAATGGCCCACGTGGCCCGGCCGGCCCCCTGGGCTCACGAACCGGGGCAAATAGCTCCATTGGTCCCGGTTCTGGATTGAACCGGGACTAATGGGCTAAACTGGCCTGGACGAAAGCCCTGTTTTCTACTAGTGAGGGGAGCTGCAACCGGCGGTTGTTTGAGCTCCATCCGACAGTGCCGCCTTGTGCTGGACCAGTGCTGAAACCAGCACACACCGGTGTTGAAGACCGCGGCGACAAGTGTTGGAGAGCCACGGCGTCCGGTGTTCAGGGGCTTTTGGAACTACAACGACGAGGTGGAGATATGGCGGGTACCTTTTTTGCCGGAAGCAGCCACATATTTTGTTTCCATCGTCTTTTTCTTTGCTGGAATCAACCATTTTTTTGCTACCAAGTTTCTCTTTTGCTGGAACTAGCGGGTACCAATTTGCTACCACCATGTTCAGTTTTTTGCTGGAACCAACTCAAATTTTTGCTACCATGTTTTGTTTGGTAGAAGCAGTGTACCAATTATTGCTACCACCATGTTCGGTTTTTGCTCGAACCAACCAAAATAATTGCTACCATGTCTTTGTTTGGTAGAAGCAATGTACCAATTTTTGCTACAACCGTTTTGAGTTTTGCTACTATCGCCTTGTCAATTGCTACATCATTTTTTTATGACGGGCCGATTATGTGCTTTTTGCTGTAACCATAGTCATTTTTGCTACTGTGGTGTTCGCGTTTTGATACATCTGTTGTCTATTTTTGCTGCATTTGACAGCGGCGAGCATCGAGCGTCGGCGGTGAGATTCGACGGTGAGCATCGAACGGCG
>NC_041393.1:695028129-695041223 GCF_002162155.2 Triticum dicoccoides
GGGGAGGCAGCTGCCATGTTTTTCTCAGAGGAGGGGGCTGCGAGGAGTGAAGTTCGAGGGGAATGAAACTGACCGTACGGTTTAGACGCGATGAGATCGAAGGGCTGCGCGGGAACCGGCCGAAATTTCGGTCGGTCGACCGGCGCCTATCACTGCTCGAACAAAAAGGGGTTTATCCTTGACATAAAGTCTTTGATAAAATTAGCATGTAAGTTGCAGCACATCAAATGGTCTTAATGAAAATATAAAGCCCTTGAACAAGAAGTTCATTTCTAGACAAATTACTCGATACTGGTTGGAGAAAAAAAAGCTTGGCACTTTGCCTCGTAACAAAAAGAGTCAAAATTTCTCATGTCTCGTAGGTCATTTTCCCATACGATATTAAATCGCCTAGAAATTAGTTTATCTCTGTGCTGACTTTTACATTATGAGCTTGTTAAGAATCTGAATTGTATAGATAGGCAAGTAAGCAGACTTTTCGAGGAAAACAATTATGCAGAACCGGCAAGGACCGTGTATAGGCCGATTACAAATTTATAGGGCATCACAATCAAGCATGTGGACTCTTCCAAATGCAAAAGTCTTTTTCATTATAAAAGAAATACTTAGTATCATGCTCAATTAGCATGGGAATGAGTTGTGGTGCTAAAAGCTGTGGCAAAACAGATGCAAGTTATTAAAATGGATGTGGTACTAAAAGTGGTATGATATTTCCAAAAAAACGTGGTCTGTTAACTGAAATGCATCTGGTATTGAACTGTAAATGCGAACAAAATGATCTGAGTGAAGCATATGGTATTGAAATGCACCTAGTAACAAAGTTATGTGGCATTGTAATGCCTCTCGTATCAAAATGCATCAATTGATGCAGGAGGCCGGAGGTAAACCTCCTTTTCCAAAAAAATTTTGTAATGCCTCCCTATCAAAATGCATTTGGTACTGAAATTTATCATCAAAATGCATTTGGTACTGAAATTTATCATCCACATTTCACATTTTTTTATTGAAATGGATGTTGTACTAAATTTTATTGAAATATTTTTTTAAATAGTATTGAAATTGAGATAAATGCATGTTGTTGAAATGAATATGGTACTGAAAGTGGTATGGTAACTGAAATGCATCTGGTATTGAAATTCATATGCTGGCAATTTCATCTGATAGTGAAACATTTGGTATTGAAATGCATCTCGTAACAAAGCGATTTGGCAATTGAAATGCATCTGGTAACAATGTTATTGAAATTTATGGCATAAAGTGATATATAGGATTCATTTCAAATTAACCCAATTGAAGAAATAGTTAAAATTTGTTATACTCATTTCAATTCCAATCAATTTTGTGAAATGGAAAAAATTAAATGAGTTTAAAACTATATTCAATATTATCTTATTTGAAAGATCTTGTCATCAGGATTTCAAATATATAAAAAATTGAAAATTTTAATTCTAGTCTAAAAGATATTAATCATATAAAAACACTAAGAAAATAATGTTGCTATTTTCCATGGGAGGGGTGGGAGAATGACAGAGTCATGCGTGCACATTACATCCTGCTCTTTGGCACAAAGGGTGATTGGATCCTCTGATATGACTTCAATTTTTCTAAACAAGATGAGAGGCAAAGCAAATACAGAGAATACCACATGAATAGGAGTCCAAAATACACAGATCTTGAAGCGAATCAATGTCGGATATTTACCCGGTACGTACATGCTCCGCTAGAAACACTTTGGGGATGAAATGGAGGTGGGCTGGATAGGCGGGTTACACATGTAGGGTGGGGGGTGGGGTGGGGGGGTTGTTCAATACTATCAACATCGAGAGTTACATCACTGATTTTTTCACCCCCCCCCTCAAAACCTTGAAAATGCTTCAAGTTTATATTAATGCTGCCTTTTATTTCTATGAAGTGACGATGAATACAACGTGTTTGCGTTGCCTAATGCAGGGGAATCATTCACCTAGGGTGTGTTTTGTTGGAGAACGAAGTGGAACAAAATGTCATAGTTCTATTCCACTGGAATGGGTTGATTTCGTTCCTATGTTTTATTGTGGTAAGTAGGTGAACTGGGACCATTCCATTTCAGTGTTTCGTTAGATACATGGAATGGAATGTGATACGTCTCCAACGTATCTACTTTTCCAAACACTTTTGCCCTTGTTTTGGACTCTAAATTGCATGATTTGAATGAAACTAACCCGGACTGACGCTGTTTTCAGCAGAACTGCCATGATGTTGTTTTATGTGTAGAAAAGAAAAGTTCTCGGAATGTCCGGGAAATCCACGGAGGCACTTTTTGGAATTAATAAGAATTTTTGGCGAAATAATTAATGCCAGGGGGCCCACAAGCTGTCCACGAGACAGGGGGGCGCCCCCCCTAGGGCGCGGCCTCCTATCTCGTGGGCCCCCTGGACCTCCACCAACGTCAACTCCAACTCCATATATTCACGTTTGGGGAGAAAAAAATTAGAGAAAAAGTTTCATCGCGTTTTACGACACGAAGCCGCTACCAAGCCCTAATCTCTCTCGGGAGGGCTGATCTGGAGTCCGTTCGGGGCTCCGGAGAGGGGGATTCGTCGCCGTCATCATCATCAACCATCCTCCATCACCAATTTCATGATGCTCACCGCCGTGCGTGAGTAATTCCATCGTAGGCTTGCTGGACGGTGATGGGTTGGATGAGGTTTACCATGTAATCAAGTTAGTTTTGTTAGGGTTTGATCCCTAGTATCCACTATGTTTTGAGATTGATGTTGCTATGACTTTGCTATGCTTAATACTTGTCACTAGGGCCCGAGTGCCATGATTTCAGATCTGAACCTATTATGTTTTCATGAATATATGTGTGTTCTTGATCCTATCTTGCAACTCTATAGTCACCTATTATGTGTTATGATCTGACAACCACGAAGTGACAATAATCGGGATACTTCTCGATGATGATCGTAGTTTGAGGAGTTCATGTATTCACTATGTGCTAATGCTTTGTTCCGGTTCTTTATTAAAAGGAGGCCTTAATATCCCTTAGTTTCCACTAGGACCCCGCTGCAACGGGAGGGTAGGACAAAAGATGTCATACAAGTTCTTTTCCATAAGCACGTATGACTATTTACGGAATACATGCCTACATTACGTTGATGAATTGGATCTAGTTATATATCACCCTATGTTATAACTATTGCATGAGGAATCGCATCCGGCATAATTATCCATCACTGATCCATTGCCTACGAGCTTTTCATATATTGTTGTTCGCTTATTTAAATTTCCGTTGCTACTGTTACAAGTACTACAAAACCCCCAAAACATTTATCTTTACTTTTGCTACTGTTACTATTATTATCATACCACTTTTGCTACTAAACACTTTGCTGCAGATACTAAGTTATCCAGGTGTGGTTGAATTGACAACTCAACTGCTAATACTCAAGAATATTCTTTGGCTCCCCTTGTGTCGAATCAATAAATTTGGGTTGAATACTTTACCCTCGAAATCTATTGCGATCCCCTACACTTGTGGGTTATCAAGACTAATTTCTGGCACCGTTGCCGGGGAACATAGCTCTATTCTCTGAGTCACTTGGGATTTATATCTGTTGATCACTATGAAGAATTTGAAAGACGCTAAAACCAAGATTTTGCCCTCAACTACGAGGGGAGGTAAGGAATTGCCATCTCGCTCTGCACTAGACTCTCCTTCCGTTATTAGTAGGCTTGCGACACCTAAACCTACTACTGCTATGAATTCTGATATGTCGCATGTTATTGATGATGCCACTTCTGCTATGCATGATGAAACTACTTCTGTGCGTGATACTACTCTGCCATTAGGTGAATTTCTTGATGAACAACTTGCTAGAGTTAGGGGGAATGAAATTACTGAAGATCCTATTACTGATGATAGTGATGATGAAGGTTCTCCCAATGATTATGTATTACCTGTTGTTCCTAAGGGTTATGTTATGAATGAAGAAGATGTTGGGGAACATAGTAATTTCAAAAAAAATCCTACGCACACGCAAGATCATGGTGATGGCATAGCAACGAGAGGGGAGAGTATTGTCCACGTACCCTCGTAGACTGTAAGCGGAAGCGTTATGATAACGCGGTTGATGTAGTCGTACGTCTTCATGATCCGACCGATACAAGCACCGAACGTACGGCACCTCCGTGTTCAGCACACGTTCAGCTCGATGACGTTCCCCGGGCTCCGATCCAGCAAAGCGTCGGGGATGAGTTCCGTCGGCACGACGGTGTGATGACGATGATGATGTTCTACCGGCGCAGGGCTTCGCCTAAACTCCGCGACGATATGACCGAGGTGGAATATGGTGGAGGGGGGCACTGCACACGGCTAAGGAACGATCCGTAGATCAACTTGTGTGTCTTAGGGGAGCCCCCTCCCCCGTATATAAAGGGGGAGAGGAGGAGGGGGCCGGCCAAGGGGAGAGGCGCGCCCTAGGGGGGGCAATCCTACTCCAAGTAGGTTTGGCCCCCCTTTCCTATTAGGAGTAGGAGAGGGAAGGAAGAGAGGGGAGGGAAGAAGGAAAGGGGGGCCGGCCCCCTCCCAATTCGGATTGGGCTTGGGGGGGCGCCCCCTCCTTTGCTCCTTCTCCCTCCTTTCCACTAAGGCCCAATAAGGCCCATATACTTACCGGGAGGTTCCGATAACCTCCCGGGGCTCCGGTATAGTCCCAATCTCATCCGGAACCTTTCCGGTATCCAAATATATCCGTCCAATATATCAATCTTTATGTCTCGACCATTTCGAGACTCCTCGTCATGTCCGTGATCACATCCGGGACTCCGAACAAACTTCGGTACATCAAAACTTATAAACTCATAATAAAACTGTCGTCGTAACGTTAAGCGTGCGGACCCTACGGGTTCGAGACCTATGTAGACATGACCTAGAACTGTTTCCGATCAATAACCAATAGTGGAACCTGGATGTCCATATTGGTTTCTACATATTCTACGAAGATCTTTATCGGTCAAACCGCATAACAACATACATTGTTCCCTTTGTCATCGATATGTTACTTGCCCGAGATTCGATCGTCGGTATCCAATACCTAGTTCAATCTCCTTACCGGCAAGTCTCTTTACTTGTTCCGTAATACATCATTTTATAACTAACTCATTAGTTACAATGCTTGCAAGGCTTAAGTGATGTGTATTACCGAGAGGGCCCAGAGATACCTCTCCGACAATCGGAGTGACAAAACCTAATCTCGATTTATGCCAACTCAGCATGTACCTTTGGAGACACCTGTAGAGCACCTTTATAATCACCCAGTTACGTTGTGACGTTTGGTAGCACAGAAAGTGTTCCTCCAGTAAACGGGAGTTGCATAATCTCATAGTTGTAGGAACTTTGTATAAGTCATGAAGAAAGCAATAGCAACATACTAAACGATCAAGTGCTAGGCTAACAGAATGGGTCAAGTCAATCACATCATTGTCCTAATGATGTGATCTCGTTAATCAAATGACAACACATGTCTATGGTTAGGAAACATAACCATCTTTGATTAATGAGCTAGTCAAGTAGAGGCATACTAGTGACATTATGTTTGTCTATGTATTCACACATGTATCATGTTTCCGGATAATACAATTCTAGCATGAATGATAAACATTTATCATGATATGAGGAAATAAATAATAACTTTATTATTGCCTCTAGGGCATATTTCCTTCAGTCTCCCACTTGCACTAGAGTCAATAATCTAGATTACATAGTAATGATTCTAACACCCATGGAGTCTTGGTGCTGATCATGTTTTGCTCGTGAGAGAGGCTTAGTCAACGGGTCTGCAACATTCAGATCCATATGTATCTTGCAAATTTCTATGTCTCCCACTTGGACTTGGTCCCGGATGGAATTGAAGCGCCTCTTGATGTGCTTGGTCCTCTTGTGAAATCTGGATTCCTTTGCCAAGGCAATTGCACGAGTATTGTCATAGAAGATCTTCATTGGTCCCGATGCACTAGGTATAACACCTAGATCGGAAATGAACTCCTTCATCCAGACTCCTTCATTTGCTGCTTCCAAAGCAGCTGTGTACTCCGCTTCACATGTAGATCCCGCCACGACGCTTTGTTTAGAACTGCACCAACTTACAGCTCCACCATTTAATAAAAATATGTACCCGGTTTGCGATTTAGAATCGTCCGGATCAGTGTCAAAGCTTGCATCGACGTAACCATTTACGACTAGCTCTTTGTCACCTCCATATACGAGAAACATATCCTTAGTCCTTTTCAGGTATTTCAGGATGTTCTTGACTGTTGTCCATTGATCCACTCCTGGATTACTTTGGTACCTTCCTGCTAAACTAATAACAAGACACACATCAGGTCTGGTACACAGCATTGCATACATGATAGAGCCTATGGCTGAAGCATAGGGAACTCCTTTCATTTTCTCTCTATCTTCTGCAGTGGTCGGGCATTGAGTCTGACTCAACTTTATACCTTGTAATACAGGCAAGAACCCTTTCTTCGCCTGATCCATATTGAACCTTTTCAACACTTTATCAAGGTATGTGCATTGTGAAAGTCCAATCAAGCGTCTTGATCTATCTCTATAGATCTTAATGCCCAATATGTAAGCAGCTTCACCGAGGTCTTTCATTGAAAAACTTTTATTCAAGTATCCTTTTATGCTATCCAGAAATTCTATATCATTTCCAATCAACAATATGTCGTCCACATATAATATTAGAAATGCTACAGAGCTCCCACTCACTTTCTTGTAAATACAGGCTTCTCCAAAAGTCTGTATAAAACCATATGCTTTGATCACACTATCAAAGCATTTATTCCAACTCCGAGAGGCTTGCACCAGACCATAGATTGATCGCTGGAGCTTGCACACTTTGTTAGCTCCCTTAGGATCGACAAAACCTTCCGGTTGCATCATATACAACTCTTCTTCCAGAAACCCATTCAGGAATGCAGTTTTGACATCCATCTGCCAAATTTCATAATCATAAAATGCGGCAATCGCTAACATGATTCGGACAGACTTAAGCATCGCTACGGGTGAGAATGTCTCATCGTAGTCAATCCCTTGAACTTGTCGAAAACCTTTCGCAACAAGTCGAGCTTTATAGACAGTTATATTACCGTCAGCGTCAGTCTTCTTCTTAAAGATCCATTTATTCTCAATGGCTTGCCGATCATCGGGCAAGTCAACCAAAGTCCAAACTTTGTTCTCATACATGGATCCCATCTCAGATTTCATGGCTTCTAGCCATTTTACTGAATCTGGGCTCATCATCGCTTCCTTATAGTTCGTAGGTTCATCATGGTCAAGTAACATGACTTCTAGAATAGGATTACCATACCACTTAGGTGTGGATCTTACTCTGGTAGACCTACGAGTTTTAGTAGAAACTTGATCTGAAGTTTCATGATCAATATCATTAACTTCCTCACTAATTGGTGTAGGTGTCACAGGAAACGATTTCTGTGATGAACTACTTTCCAATAAGGGAGCTGGTATAGTTACCTCATCAAGTTCTACTTTCCTCCCACTCACTTCTTTCGAGAGAAACTCCTTCTCTAGAAAGGATCCATTCTTAGCAACGAATATTTGCTTTTGGATCTGTGATAGAAGATGTACCCAACAGTCTCTTTTGGGTATCCTGTTGTAACGCCCCGGATTCTATGCGCCAGGTGTCCGCCAGTTATTCGCCGTCGTTGCCATGTCATTTGCTTGCGTGTTGCATTTTATCATGTCATCATGTGCATTTCATTTTGCATACATGTTCGTCTCATGCATCCGAGCATTTTTCCCCGTTGTCCGTTTCGCAATCCGGCACTCCTGTGTCCTCCGGCGTCCCCTTTTTGCCTCTTCTCTTGTGCGGGTGTTAAACTTTCTCGGAATGGAACGTGATTTGCCAAGCTGCCTTGGTATAGCACCGGTAGACCGCCTGTAAGGTTTCGTGCCATTTGGAGGTCGTTTGGTACCCCAACGGTTAACCCGGTAACCGCAAGCCTCTTTTGTTGCAGCCCAACACCCCTTCCAAACTGGCCCAAAACCCATCTAACTCCCCTCCATGCTATCGGTCGTTCGATCACGATCGCGTGGCCGAAAACCGCTCCTCATTTGGACTCTCCTAGCTCCCTCTAACTATAAATATGTGTCCCTCCCCGTCCAAAAACGCAGATCAAACCCTAGCCTCCTCTTCCTCGCGCCGCCGGACACGTCCGCCCCCGGCCGGACACGTCCAGCCAGCCACGTCGCCCGACCAATGGGCGCGTGCCACGTCACCCGCGCCGCCGCCGCCAGCCACTCCCGCGCCGCCACCTCACCCGCGCCCTCTTTCTCTCTCCTCCGCGCCCGCCGCCGGCCCACGCGAGCCCATCGCGGGCCCACTCAGCCCGGTCGTCGCCGCCGAGCGCCCGCGAGCCGGCCCGGCCGCGCCCCGCCGCCTCCGCGCCGGCCCCGACCGCCGCAGCCGGCCTCCGCCTCCGGCGCCGCCCCGTCGCCTCGCCGCCCGCGTGCCTCCCGCGGCTCCCCGGCCGCCCGAGCGCCGGTCGCCGCCGTCCGCCGCCGCTCCAGCACGCCGCAGGCCGGATCCGACCAGATCCGGTCCGGGGCTGCCTCGCCGACGCCTCCTCCGGCCTCCTCCGACCTCGCCGGAGCCGCCGCCGCCGCCCGGGTCCCGCCCTGGCCCGATCCGCGCCCGGACCCGATCCGCTTCGTTTTTTTCCGCGGGGTAAAAATCTCTCTAAGTCCCCAAATCCCTGACATAATCATGCCATGTTCATCATGCTGTATCTCTGCATCCGCAGCTCCGATTCGTGCGTGTAATATGTCAAACTGTTCGCCTCGACGAGTACTTCATTTCATTCCATTGCGACATTTTCATTTGAGCTCATATTGGTGCCCGAAATGCTGTTGGAAGAGTGCATGTTGATGTTAATCTGCTGAAACTGTTATAACTTGCTCATTTGTCATTTTTGCCATGATTGATGTGTGCATCCTATGAGGTTGATGTCTTCATGTGTTTTGATCTATGCCATGCCATCTTTCCAGGGGTGTATGACATGTATTTTTGTGATCAATGTCGTGACTAGCACAAGCATGCAAACTAGGCTTCGTGATATTGCTGATTTTAGTCCCTGTTCTGCTATTATTTTGATGCCATGTAAACTTGATGCTACAGAGAGATCCATGCATATTTTGAGATACTTCAGTAAGGGTGTTTTGAACATATGGTTATTGTCTATCCATTCATGCCCTTGTTTGCAATTTTGGAGTAGTCTAGCATGTCATTTTGGTGTTCTACTTTTGCTTCAAAATGTTTCCTGGCAGATTGTTTACGTGTTATTCAATTTGGCCAAGGTTGCTATAGTTGATCCTTGCATGCTATGGACTTGTTCTTGACTTGGTTTGTTTCACAAACATGTCTTCTTGATGATGCTATGCTTATCTTGTCATGCAATGACTTGTGGTGAGTGAATCGAGCTTGTTAAGTAGTGTACTTGCTGTTGCTGTTTTGCTAGACAGATTCTGTCATATTTTGTTGCTATGTTAACATGTTGGTACTAATCATTCTATGCATAATCTAGAGATTTCCTATAAACATGTTTTGATCTACATGTGATGCCCTATCCATCCATGCCCCTGGTTGCATTTATAGCTTGTGTAGATTGTTCATATCTTGCTCCAAAGTTGCTTGAAAATGTTGTTGTCAACCTGTTAACATTAAGTTCAATGTTTCCATGATGGTTCACTAGTGATCCATGTACCCTATGACCTTGCTTTTGCCATGCTTAGCTTCATAAACATGCCTTCTTACTGTTGGTTGCCTTGCCATGCCATGTATTGCTCTGTGGTGAGTGGTTCAAGCTCACCAACATGCCTACTTATTGTTGTTCCTGCCATGTTTAAATCTGTAATATAACTTGCCATGTTTACATGGGTGCCATCATATTTTCTGTTCCTTTTTGGCTCATGGTCAGTAAGGGACTTTTGATCTATGCAATTAGTAGATTCATGCCATGCCTTTGTTTGCCATGATATGCTCCTGTAACATGTTGTTTGATAGCTCTAAACATTGCAACCTGATGTTATTTCTGCTAAAGTCTGAAACTATTATTATTTGCAATATCTCCATGTCTTTTTGAGCATGTTCTAGTCTTTTCTGGAGATAGCTCAGTGTTCATGTTTTGTTATGCTTTACCTGTACGTCATGCTCATGCCTTTTGTTATTATGTTGGGGTGCTGTAGCATGTTGTTTTGATGCTTGCAATATGCCTAGTTGCTGTTATGGACAGATTGTTGTTATGACTTGTATAGAGTGTATGTGTTGCACCGATGCCCCGTTTTGAGTGTGCTCTATATGAAACTTGCTTGACTTTGCATGTAACTTCATATTATCATGTTGCATCCTTGTTTTGAGGTGTTTGCTTGATGTTTGTATGCATTTTGCATCAATGCCATGTTTAACTTGTTTTGCTCATATCTTCTAGGCCGTAGCTTCGAATCTAATGAACTTTATATGTAACTTGACTAGAATTTCGTGTAGATCATCTTGGTGCATCTTAATTTGCTGTTTAACAATTTGAACATAATGTTTATTCAGTTCTGGACCAATTTCGAAATTTGCACGTGAGGACTTACCGGAGTTGTTATATGTTGTTCCCGGCCGCATTTAAACTTGCCTTGATGTGTTGTTCTTGTTTGCATCATCTCTTGCCATGAGTAGCTTCATGTAGCTTGGTCATGCATCATGCTTGTTGTGCATCATGCCTTGTTCATGTGTGGTGTGTTTACTATGTTGTGTGCTTCTTCTCGATAGTTCCCGTTCAATTGCGATCGTGAGGATGCGTTCGTCTACGTGTGGTTCGTCTTCGTGGCTTCATCTTCTTCATGGACTCGTTCTTCTTCCTTGCGGGATTTCAGGCAAGATGACCGCTACCCTGGATCTCACTACTATCATTGCTATGCTAGTTGCTTCGTTCTATCGCTATGCTGCGCTACCTATTACCTGTTTATCAAGCCATCCCATATTGCCATGAACCTCTAACCTTTGACACCTTTCCTATGCAAACCGTTGTTTGGCTATGTTACCGTTTTTGCTCAGCCCCTCTTATAGCGTTGCTAGTTGCAGGTGAAGTTGAAGATTGCTCCATGGTGGACAGGGTTATGTTGGGATATCACAATATCTCTTATATTATTAATGCATCTATATATTTGGTAAAGGGTGGAAGGCTCGGCCTTATGCCTGGTGTTTTGTTCCACTCTTGCCGCCCTAGTTTCCGTCATACCGGTGTTATGTTCTCGGATTTTGCGTTCCTAACGCGGTCGGGTGATTTATGGGACCCCCCTGACAGTTCGCTTTGAATAAAACTTGTCCAGCAAGGCCCAACCTTGGTTTTACCATTTGTCTCACCACCACCTATCCCTTTCCCTTGGGTCGGCCAACCCGAGGGTCATCTTTATTTTAGCCCCCCCCCCCCGGGCCAATGCTTGTCTAAGTGCTGGTCCGAACCGAGCGATGTCCGGCGCCCCCTGGGCAACCAGGGTCTATGCCAACCCGACGTCTGGCTCATCCGGTGTGCCTTGAGAACGAGATATGTGCAGCTCCTATCGGGATTTGTCGGCACAGCGGGAGGCTTTGCTGGTCTTGTTTTACCATTGTCGAAATGTCTTGTAAACCGGGATTCCGAGTCTGATCGGGTCTTCCTGGGAGAAGGTCTATTCCTTTGTTGATCGCGAGAGCTTGTCATGGGCTAAGTTGGGACACCCCTGCAGGGTATAAACTTTTGAGAGCCGTGCCCGCGGTTATGTGGCAGATGGGAATTTGTTAATGTCCGGTTGTAGATAACTTGACACCAGATCCGAATTAAAACGCATCAACCGCGTGTGTAGCCGTGATGGTCTCTTCTCGGCGGAGTCCGGGAAGTGAAAACGGTTTCTGTGTTATGTTTGGCGTAAGTAGGTGTTCAGGATCACCTCTTGATCATTGCTAGCTTCACGACCGTTCCTTTGTTTCTCTTCTCGCTCTCATTTGCGTATGTTAGCCACCATATCATGCTTAGTCACTGCTACAACCTCACCACTTTACCCCTTCCTTTCCCATTAAGCTTTGCTAGTCTTGATACCCATGGTAATGGGATTGCTGAGTCCTCGTGGCTCACAGATTACTACAACAACAGTTGCAGGTACAGGTTATGCGATGATCATGACGCGAGAGCGATGCTTGCTTGCGTTGAGTTCCTCTTCTGCTTCTTCGTTCAGGGGATAGGTTCCAGGTCGGCAGCCTGGGCTAGCAGGGTGGATATTGTTTGAGTTTCTGTTTATGTATCATCCGTAGTCGGATGTTGATCTCTTGTATGATGTATTGTTGTATTCATGTGACATTGTATGCCTTTTGTATGTATCCCCATCTATTATGTAATGTTGATGTAATGATATCCACCTTGCAAAAGTGTTCCAATATGCGGGTCTATCCTTGGTGGGACCTTCGAGTTCCTTTTGGATAGGGTCGCATATTGGGCGTGACAAATTGGTATCAGAGCCTCGACCGACCCTAGGAGCGCCCCTTGATTGATCGTGTAGTTTGGCCGTTGTTGAGTCTAGAAGAAAACTTTTTCTGAGTCTAGTTATATCGGAGAGTAGGAATTCTTTTTACTCCTCTGCCCCTTCGTCGCTCTGGTAAGGAATCTTGACATAGGTGTTTTGAACTACCCCTCTTCCCCTTCAAATTTTTTCTTTAGGTTCACGCGGTTAGTTTTCGTTAGTTGTCCATCCTCTTTTATTCGGTGCATTTCTCGTCAAGTTGACTCGTGCCTCTTCTTCGTTTTCGAGATCAATCCTCAGTTATTCCTCCGACGTCGTTGTTTTTCCCTGTCCGAAGTTGTCTTTCTTTTTCCCACCCACCCACCCTTCTTCCTCTCGGAACCGGAGTCTGTAATCGAGTATCCATCCTACTCGTGCGAAGTCTTTGTTTCTTTCCTCAATGATTTCAACCAGTGTTTTTTCTTCAAGTTGTTCGTCGGTTTCCCCTTCCAAGTTGCCTTTGTTTTCCCGCCCTCCCACCCTCTTCTTCCCGGAGCTTCAGTCTCTT
>NC_041393.1:695041609-695044014 GCF_002162155.2 Triticum dicoccoides
TTCAACCATCAATTTCATTCGTGCAGAGCCTCTTCAGCCTTTCCATTATTTCAACCGGTGAATTCTCGTCTCGCTCGCCATTCTTCATCTCTTTTTCTTTTTCCGGTGGATTCAACTCAAGTTTTTCGGTAGTGATTATATTCTTTCCCTCAGCTCAAGTGTTTTCCCTGCTCGTTCGCCTCTCGCCAGTTTATCCTTCTGGAGTTCAAGACATCTCAAGAGATTCGTCTCTGTTCCAATTAATTCAAGGTTGTCACCTCATTCAAATATTTCAATTGTTCCGGTGCATCACCTATCTGTTCAACAATCCTTTTCCAACGGTGTTATCTCTTTAGTGGGCCCTAACCCACAGTTCTTTTCCCAGGATCTTACCTGACTCTTCTAATTCCCCCGGAGTAATTCTAAATTCTTTTCAAGTGTGACGTAAGAACGAATTTCATCAGTCACATGCCTTATCCAAGATCGATTTCAAATTCTTTTCATTGTTGTCTTAACCTCTTCGTTTTCATTCTCCCGGAGTATCTCAGTAATTTTGGTGGTGTTTCTCGTCGTCATTTGATGATCGGAGAAGAGTTTTCCCCCTAAATCTTGTCCGTTACCCGGAGATTCGCGGTGCTAGCTCGATGTTATCCTACCAAATTGTTTCCAGTCGTGCAATTCCTTTTCATCCATCCGGAGTATTTAAGGAGTTGCTTTCTCTCTCGATCATCCGGAGGTCATCTTTTCGGAAGATTTCTACGTTCTAAGTTTTCAGTATCGGTCGTCTCTATATTCTCCAGGTGCTTCGTACAAGTATTCTTCAACCAGTTCGCGATTCCGCCATTATCTTGTCTTTTTATTCCTCAAGTATCTTTGTGCTTTTCTAATTCTTCCCGTTGATTAAGTCTCTTTCATCAGTCTTTTTCGAATTCTCACGGTGGTTCTTTCAGAGTCTTTTCCTTATTTATCATATTAATCCATTCGTTCGTTTCAATCCTACCGGTGGTTCATGAAGACCTTCCCAAGTTTGCGATATGTCACTTCTCAATTCTTTTTCAAGAAGAATAAGTAATATGTAAATCCATTGCTTGTCATCAATTTAATTTGATGAAGGATAAGCATATAGTAAATCTTATTCTTATCTCATCCAAGTGGTTAATCCTTTTCTTCGGAGTTTGTTCTTGATGAATAAATTCTAGTTCCAAGTGTTTTCATCTTTTCTTTTCCGGAGTTCGAATTTCCTCGACCATTTCGTCGACACCTCCATCTAAATCATCGCAAGGCTCATCTTATTCTTTCATCCTTCATTCTAGCTCATCATCTTTTGTTACCGGAGTCTTCATGGTGGTTATTCATGATTTAATTCATTCTTCAAGAGTTCATCAAGTACCATTCCATCCTCTCAAGTTCGTTCTAATCCTCCCATTTTCAGTCGGAGTGCTGCCTAAATCCTTTCAGTCTTATCCGTTTCTTTTCTCATTCTAACCACTTCGGTTAGAACGAGTGGTTTCATAGTCTATCTGATTCCATGAGCTTTCGATTCTCGTCATCCTCATCGTTCCTTTCTTCTTCTCGAATGCTCTCGATTCTTTGCTTCTTCTCTTGAGTTCTTGTTTCACCTCATCCTTTTCTCTTCCGTCTCGGTCCTAAGATCTCGGGACTAGATCTCTTGTTAGTGGAGGAGTGTTGTAACGCCCCGGATTCGATGCGCCAGGTGTCCGCCAGTTATTCGCCGTCGTTGCCATGTCATTTGCTTGCGTGTTGCATTTTATCATGTCATCATGTGCATTTCATTTTGCATACATGTTCGTCTCATGCATCCGAGCATTTTTCCCCGTTGTCCGTTTCGCAATCCGGCACTCCTATGTCCTCCGGCGTCCCCTTTTTGCCTCTTCTCTTGTGTGGGTGTTAAACTTTCTCGGAATGGAACGTGATTTGCCAAGCGACCTTGGTATAGCACCGGTAGACCGCCTGTCAAGTTTCGTGCCATTTGGAGGTCGTTTGGTACCCCAACGGTTAACCGGGTAACCGCAAGCCTCTTTTGTTGCAGCCCAACACCCCTTCCAAACTGGCCCAAAACCCATCTAACTCCCCTCCATGCTCTCGGTCGTTCGATCACGATCGCGTGGCCGAAAACCGCTCCTCATTTGGACTCTCCTAGCTCCCTCTACCTATAAATATGTGTCCCTCCTCGTCCAAAAACGCAGATCAAACCCTAGCCTCCTCTTTCTCGCGCCGCCGGACAGGTCCGCCCCCGGCCGGACACGTCCAGCCAGCCACGTCGCCCAACCAATGGGCGCGTGCCACGTCACCCGCGCCGCCGCCGCCAGCCACTCCCGCGCCGCCACCTCACCCGCGCCCTCTTTCTCTCTCCTCCGCGCCCGCCGCCGGCCCACGCGAGCCCATCGCGGGCCCGCTCGGCCCGG
>NC_041393.1:695044603-695146231 GCF_002162155.2 Triticum dicoccoides
GTCCGCCGCCGCTCCAGCACGCCGCCGGCCGGATCCGGCCAGATCCGGTCCGGGGCTGCCTCGCCGACGCCTCCTCCGGCCTCCTCCGACCTCGCCGGAGCCGACGCCACCGCCCGGGTCCCGCCCCGGCCCGATCCGCGCCCGGACCCGATCCGCTTCGTTTTTTTTCCGCGGGGTAAAAATCTCTCCAAGTCCCCGAATCCGTGACATAATCATGTCATGTTCATCATGCTGTATCTCTGCATCCGTAGCACTGTTTCGTGCGTGTAATATGTCAAATTGTTCGCCTCGACGAGTACTTCATTTCATTCCATTGCGACATTTTCATTTGAGCTCGTCTTGACGCCCGAAATGCTGTTGGAAGAGTGCATGTTGATGTTAATCTGCTGAAACTGTTATAACTTGCTCATTTGTCATTTTTGCCATGATTGATGTGTGCATCCTATGAGGTTGATGTCTTCATGTGTTTTGATCTATGCCATGCCATCTTTCTAGAGGTGTATGCCATGTATTTTTGTGATCAATGTGGTGACTAGCACAAGCATGCAAACTAGGCTTCGTGATATTGCTGATTTTAGTCCCTGTTCTGCTGTTATTTTGATGCCATGTAAACTTGATGCTATAGAGAGATCCATGCATATTTTGAGATACTTCAGTAAGGGTGTTTTGAACATATGGTTATTGTCTATCCATTCATGCCCTTGTTTGCAATTTTGGAGTAGTCTAGCATGTCATTTTGGTGCTCTACTTTTGCTTCAAAATGTTTCCTGGCAGATTGTTTACGTGTTATTCAATTTGGCCAAGGTTGCTATAGTTGATCCTTGCATGCTATGGACTTGTTCTTGACTTGGTTTGTTTCACAAACATGTCTTCTTGATGATGCTATGCTTATCTTGTCATGCAATGACTTGTGGTGAGTGAATCGAGCTTGTTAAGTAGTGTACTTGCTGTTGCTGTTTTGCTAGACAGATTCTGTCATATTTTGTTGCTATGTTAACATGTTGCTACTAATCATTCTATGCATAATCTGGATATGTCCTATAAACATGTTTTGATCTACATGTGATGCCCTATCCATCCATGCCCCTGGTTGCATTTATAGCTTGCTGTAGATTGTTCATATCTTGCTCCAAAGTTACTTGAAAATGTTGCTGTCAACCTGTTAACATTAAGTTCAATGTTTCCATGATGGTTTACTAGTGATCCATGTACCCTATGACCTTTCTCTTGCCATGCTTAGCTTCATAAACATGCCTTCTTACTGTTGGTTTCCTTGCCATGCCATGTATTGCTCTGTGGTGAGTGGTTCAAGCTCACCAACATGCCTACTTATTGTTGTTCCTGCCATGTTTAAATCTGTAATATAACTTGCCATGTTTACATGGGTGCCATCATATTTTCTGTTCCTTTTTGGCTCATGGTCAGTAAGGGACTTTTGATCTATTAAATTAGTAGATTCATTCCATGCCTTTGTTTGCCATGATATGCTCCTGTAACATGTTGTTTGATAGCTCTAAACATTGCAACCTGATGTTATTTCTGCTAAAGTCTGAAACTGTTATTATTTGCAATATCTCCATGTCTTTTTGAGCATGTTCTAGTCTTTTCTGGAGATAGCTCAGTGTTCATGTTTTGTTATGCTTTACCTGTACTTCATGCCCATGCCTTTTGTTATTATGTTGGGGTGCTGTAGCATGTTGTTTTGATGCTTGCAATATGCCTAGTTGCTGTTATGGACAGATTGTTGTTATGACTTGTATAGAGTGTATGTGTTGCACCGATGCCCCGTTTTGAGTGTGCTCTATATGAAACTTGCTTGACTTTGCATGTAGCTTCATATTATCATGTTGCATCCTTGTTTTGAGGTGTTTGCTTGATGTTTGTATGCATTTTGCATCAATGCCATGTTTAACTTGTTTTGCTCATATCTTCTAGGCCGTAGCTCCGAATCTAATGAACTTTATATGTAACTTGACTAGAATTTCGTGTAGATCATCTTGGTGCATCTTAATTTGCTGTTTAACAACTTGAACATAATGTTTATTCAGTTCTGGACCAATTTCGAAATTTGCACGTGAGGACTTACCGGAGTTGTTATATGTTGTTCCCGGCCGCATTTAAACTTGCCTTGATGTGTTGTTCTTGTTTGCATCATCTCTTGCCATGAGTAGCTTCATGTAGCTTGGTCATGCATCATGCTTGTTGTGCATCATGCCTTGTTCATGTGTGGTGTGTTTACTATGTTGTGTGCTTCTTCTCGATAGTTCCTGTTTCATTGCGATCGTGAGGATGCGTTCGTCTACGTGTGGTTCGTCTTCGTGGCTTCATCTTCTTCATGGACTTGTTCTTCTTCCTTGCGGGATTTCAGGCAAGATGACCGCTACCCTGAATCTCACTACTATCATTGCTATGCTAGTTGCTTCGTTCTATCGCTATGCTGCGCTACCTATTACCTGTTTATCAAGCCATCCCATATTGCCATGAACCTCTAACCTTTGACACCTTTCCTATGCAAACCGTTGTTTGGCTATGTTACCGCTTTTGCTCAGCCCCTCTTATAGCGTTGCTAGTTGCAGGTGAAGTTGAAGATTGCTCCATGGTGGACAGGGTTATGTTGGGATATCACAATATCTCTTATATTATTAATGCATCTATATATTTGGTAAAGGGTGGAAGGCTCGGCCTTATGCCTGGTGTTTTGTTCCACTCTTGCCGCCCTAGTTTCCGTCATACCGGTGTTATGTTCCCGGATTTTGCGTTCCTAACGCGGTCGGGTGATTTATTGGCCCCCCCTGACAGTTCGCTTTGAATAAAACTTGTCCAGCAAGGCCCAACCTTGGTTTTACCATTTGTCTCACCACCACCTATCCCTTTCCCTTGGGTCGGCCAACCCGAGGGTCATCTTTATTTTAGCCCCTCGGGCCAATGCTTGTCTAAGTGTTGGTCCGAACCGAGCGATGTCCGGCGCCCCCTAGGCAACCAGGGTCTATGCCAACCCGACGTCTGGCTCATCCGGTGTGCCCTGAGAACGAGATATGTGCAGCTCCTATCGGGATTTGTCGGCACAGCGGGAGGCTTTGCTGGTCTTGTTTTACCATTGTCGAAATGTCTTGTAAACCGGGATTCCGAGTCTGATCGGGTCTTCCTGGGAGAAGGTCTATTCCTTCGTTGATCGCGAGAGCTTGTCATGGGCTAAGTTGGGACACCCCTGCAGGGTATAAACTTTCGAGAGCCGTGCCCGCGGTTATGTGGCAGATGGGAATTTGTTAATGTCCGGTTGTAGATAACTTGACACCAGATCCGAATTAAAACGCATCAACCGTGTGTGTAGCCGTGATGGTCTCTTCTCGGCGGAGTCTGGGAAGTGAACACGGTTTCTGTGTTATGTTTGACGTAAGTAGGTGTTCAGGATCACCTCTTGATCATTGCTAGCTTCACGACCGTTCCTTTGTTTCTCTTCTCGCTCTCATTTGTGTATGTTAGCCACCATATCATGCTTAGTCGCTGCTGCAACCTCACCACTTTACCCCTTCCTTTCCCATTAAGCTTTGCTAGTCTTGATACCCATGGTAATGGGATTGCTGAGTCCTCGTGGCTCACAGATTACTACAACAACAGTTGCAGGTACAGGTTATGCGATGATCATGACGCGAGAGCGATGCTTGCTTGCGTTGAGTTCCTCTTCTGCTTCTTCGTTCAGGGGATAGGTTCCAGGTCGGCAGCCTGGGCTAGCAGGGTGGATATTGTTTGAGTTTCTGTTTATGTATCATCCGTAGTCGGATGTTGATCTCTTGTATGATGTATTGTTGTATTCATGTGACATTGTATGCCTTTTGTATGTATCCCCATCTATTATGTAATGTTGATGTAATGATATCCACCTTGCAAAAGTGTTCCAATATGCGGGTCTATCCTTGGTGGGACCTTCGAGTTCCTTTTGGATAGGGTCGCATATTGGGCGTGACACCTATGAAGACACATTTCTCCGATTTAGGTTCGAGCTTATCTGGTTGAAGTTTCTTCACATAAGCATCGCAGCCCCAAACTTTAAGAAACGACAACTTTGGTTTCTTGCCAAACCACAGTTCATAAGGCGTCGTCTCAACGGATTTTGATGGTGCCCTATTCAACGTGAATGCGGCCGTCTCTAAAGCATAACCCCAGAACAATAGTAGTAAATCAGTAAGAGACATCATAGATCGCACCATATCTAGTAAAGTATGATTACGACGTTCGGACACACCATTTCGTTGTGGTGTTCCGGGTGGCGTGAGTTGCGAAACTATTCCACATTGTTTCAAATGTAAACCAAACTCGTAACTCAAATATTCTCCTCCACGATCAGATCGTCAAAACTTTATTTTCTTGTTACGATGATTTTCCACTTCACTCTGAAATTCTTTGAACTTTTCAAATGTTTCAGACTTGTGTTTCGTTAAGTAGATATACTCATATCTGCTCAAATCATCTGTGAAGGTGAGAAAATAACGATATCCGCCACGAGCTTCAATATTCATCAGACCACATACATTTGTATGTATGATTTCCAACAAATCTGTTGCTCTCTCCATAGTACCGGAGAACGGTGTTTTAGTCATCTTGCCCATGAGGCACGGTTCGCAAGTACCAAGTGATTCATAATCAAGTGATTCCAAAAGTCCATCAGTATGGAGTTTCTTCATGCGCTTTACACCGATATGACCTAAACGGCAGTGCCACAAATAAGTTGCACTATCATTATCAACTCTGCATCTTTTGGCTTCGACATTATGAATATGTGTATCACTACTATCGAGATTCAATAAAAATAGACCACTCTTCAAGGGTGCATGACCATAAAAGATATTACTCATATAAATAGAACAACCATTATTCTCTGATTTAAATGAATAACCGTCTCGCATCAAACAAGATCCAGATATAATGTTCATGCTCAACGCTGGCACCAAATAACAATTATTCAGGTCTAAAACTAATCCCGAAGGTAGATGTAGAGGTAGCGTGCCGACCGCGATCACATCGACTTTGGAACCGTTTCCCACGCGCATCGTCACCTCGTCTTTGGCCAGTGCTCGCTTATTCCGTAGCCCTGTTTCGAGTTGCAAATATTAGCAATAGAACCAGTATCAAATACCCAGGTGCTACTACGAGCTCTAGTAAGGTACACATCAATAACATGTATATCACATATACCTTTGTTCACCTTGCCATCCTTCTTATCCGCCAAATACTTAGGGCAGTTCCGCTTCTAGTGACCAGTTTGCTTGCAGTAGAAGCACTCAGTTTCAGGCTTAGGTCCAGACTTGGGTTTCTTCTCTTGAGCAGCAACTTGCTTGCTGTTCTTCTTGAAGTTCCCCTTCTTCTTCCCTTTGCCCTTTTTCTTGAAACTAGTGGTCTTGTTGACCATCAACACTTGATGCTCCTTCTTGATTTCTACCTCCGCAGCCTTTAGCATTGCGAAGAGCTCGGGAATTGTCTTGTTCATCCCTTGCATATTATAGTTCATCACGAAGCTCTTGTAGCTTGGTGGCAGTGATTGGAGAATTCTGTCAATGACGCTATCATCCGGAAGATTAACTCCCAGTTGAATCAAGTGATTATTATACCCAGATATTTTGAGTATATGCTCACTAACAGAACTATTCTCCTCCATCTTGCAGCTGTAGAACTTATTGGAGACTTCATATCTCTCAATCTGGGCATTTGCTTGAAATATTAACTTCAACTCCTGGAACATCTCATATGCTCCATGATGTTCAAAACGTCGTTGAAGACCTGGTTCTAAGCCGTAAAGCATGGCACACTGAACTATAGAGTAGTCATCAGCTTTGCTCTGCCAGACGTTCACAACATCTGGCATTGCTCCTGCAGCAGGCCTGGCACCCAGCGGTGCTTCCAGGACGTAATTCTTCTGTGCAGCTATGAGGATAATCCTCAAGTTACGGACCCAGTCTGTGTAATTGCTACCATCATCTTTCAACATTGCTTTCTCAAGGAACGCATTAAAATTCAACGGAACAACAGCACGAGCCATCTATCTACAACAAACATAGACAAGCAAAATACTATCAGGTACTAAGTTCATGATAAATTTTAGTTCAATTAATCATATTACTTAAGAACTCCCACTTAGATAGACATCTCTCTAGTCATCTAAGTGATCACGTGATCCAAATCAACTAAACCATAACCGATCATCACGTGAGATGGAGTAGTTTTCAATGGTGAACATCACTATGTTGATCATATCTACTATATGATTCACGCTCGACCTTTCGGTCTCCATGTTCCGAGGCCATATCTGCATATGCTAGGCTCGTCAAGTTTAACATGAGTATTCTGCGTGTGCAAAACTGGCTTGTACCCGTTGTAGATGGACGTAGAGCTTATCACACCCGATAATCACGTGGTGTCTGGGCACGACGAACTTTGGCAACGGTGCATACTCAGGGAGAACACTTCTTGATAATTTTTAGTGAGAGATCATCTTAAAATGCTACCGTCAATCAAAGCAAGATAAGATGCATAAAGGATAAATATCACATGCAATCAATATAAGTGATATGATATGGCCATCATCATCTTGTGCTTGTGATCTCCATCTCCGAAGCACCGTCGTGATCTCCATCGTCACCGGCGCGACACCTTGATCTCCATCATAGCATCGTTGTTGTTTACGCCATCTATTGCTTCTACGACTATCGCTACCCTTAGGGATAAAGTAAAGCAATTACAGGGCGTTTGCATTTCATACAATAAAGCGACAACCATATGGCTCCTGCCAGTTGCCGATAACTTCGGTTACAAAACATGATCATCTCATACAATAAAATATAGCATCACGTCTTGACCATATCACATCACAACATGCGCTGCAAAAACAAGTTAGACGTCCTCTACTTTGTTGTTGCAATTTTTACGTGCCTGCTACGGGCTTAGCAAGAACCGTTCTTACCTACGCATCAAAACCACAATGATAGTTCGTCAAGTTAGTGATGTTTTAACCTTCGCAAGGACCGGGCGTAGCCACACTCAATTCAGCTAAAGTGAGAGAGACAGACACTCGCCAGCCACCTTTAAGCACGAGTGCTCGTAACGGTGAAACCAGTCTCGCGTAAGCGTACGCGTAATGTCGGTCCGGGCCGCTTCATCTCACAATACCTCCGAACCAAAGTATGACATGCTGATAAGCAGTATGACTTGTATCGCCCACAACTCACTTGTGTTCTACTCGTGCATATGACATCTACGCATAAAACCTGGCTCGGATGCAACTGTTGGGGAACGTAGTAATTTCAAAAAAATTCCTACGCACACGCAAGATCATGGTGATGGCATAGCAACGAGAGGGGAGAGTATTGTCCATGTACCCTCGTAGACCGTAAGCGGAAGCGTTATGACAACACGGTTGATGTAGTCGTACATCTTCACGATCCGACCGATCCAAGCACCGAACGTACGGCACCTCCGTGTTCAGCACACGTTCAGCTCGATGACGTTCCCCGGGCTTCGATCCAGCAAAGCGTCAGGGATGAGTTCCGTCAGCACGATGGCATGGTGACGATGATGATGTTCTACCGGCGCAGGGCTTCGCCTAAACTCCGCGACGATATGACCGAGGTGGAATATGGTGGAGGGGGGCACTGCACACGGCTAAGGAACGATTCGTAGATCAACTTGTGTGTCTTAGGGGTGCCCCCCTCCCCCGTATATAAAGGGGGAGAGGAGCAGGGGGCCGGCCAAGGGGAGAGGCGCGCCCTAGGGGGGGCAATCCTACTCCAAGTAGGTTTGGCCCCCCTTTCCTATTAGGAGTAGGAGAGGGAAGGAAGAGAGGGGAGGGAAGAAGGAAAGGGGGGGCCGGCCCCCCTCCCAATTCGGATTGGGCTTGGGGGGGGGCGCCCCCTCCTTTGCTCCTTCTCCCTCCTTTCCACCTTTCCACTAAGGCCCAATATGGCCCATATACTTACCGGGGGGTTCCGGTAACCTCCCGGAGCTCCGATATAGTCCCAATCTCATCCGGAACCTTTCCGGTATCCAAATATATCCATCCAATATATCAATCTTTATGTCTCGACCATTTCGAGACTCCTCGTCATGTCCGTGATCACATCCGGGACTCCGAACAAACTTCGGTACATCAAAACTTATAAACTCATAATAAAACTGTCATCATAACGTTAAGCGTGCGGACCCTACGGGTTCGAGAACTATGTAGACATGACCTAGAACTGTTTCCGATCAATAACCAATAGTGGAACCTGGATGTCCATATTGGTTCCTACATATTCTACGAAGATCTTTATCGGTCAAACCGCATAACAACATATGTTGTTCCCTTTGTCATCCGTATGTTACTTGCACGAGATTCGATCGTCGATATCCAATACCTAGTTCAATCTCGTTACCGGCAAGTCTCTTTACTCGTTCCGTAATACATCATTTCGTAACTAACTCATTAGTTACAATGCTTGCAAGGCTTAAGTGATGTGTATTACCGAGAGGGCCCAGAGATACCTCTCCGACAATCGGAGTGACAAAACCTAATCTCGATTTATGCCAACTCAACATGTACCTTTGGAGACACCTGTAGAGCACCTTTATAATCACCCAGTTACATTGTGACGTTTGGTAGCACACAAAGTGTTCCTCCAGTAAACGGGAGTTGCATAATCTCATAGTTGTAGGAACTTTGTATAAGTCATGAAGAAAGCAATAGCAACATACTAAACGATCAAGTGCTAGGCTAACAGAATGGGTCAAGTCAATCACATCATTGTCCTAATGATGTGATCTCGTTAATCAAATGACAACACATGTCTATGGTTAGGAAACATAACCATCTTTGATTAATGAGCTAGTCAAGTAGAGGCATACTAGTGACATTATGTTTGTCTATGTATTCACACATGTATCATGTTTCCGGATAATATAATTCTAGCATGAATGCTAAACATTTATCATGATATGAGGAAATAAATAATAACTTTATTATTGCCTCTAGGGCATATTTCCTTCAGAAGATGCTAGGGAAAAATTTTCTTGCAATGATAGAAATGATCTTAAGAAATTATTAGCGAAATGGAAGCAGCAGTCTCTTAATGCTAGAATGAAACCCGATCCTGCTTTTGCTACTTCACCTATCTATGTTACTGATAAGGATTATGAATTCTTTGTTGATCTTGAGATTATTACTTTAGTTGAATCTGATCCTTTTTATGGCCTTGAATCTGAAACTGTTGTGGCACATCTTACCAAGTTAAATGATATAGCTACACTGTTTACTAATGATGAGAAGTCTCGCTATTTATATATCCTTAAGATATTTCCGTTCTCATTAAAGGGTGATGCTAAGATTTGGTATAATTCTCTTGCTCCTGGTTGTGTGCGTAGTCCCCAGGATATGATTTATTACTTCTCTACTAAATATTTCCCTGCTCATAAGAAACAAGCTGCTTTGCGGGAAATATATAATTTTGTGCAAATCAAAGAAGAGAGTCTCCCACAAGCTTGGGGGAGGCTTCTCCGGTTACTTAATGCTTTGCCCGATCATCCTCTTAAGAAAAATGAAATACTTGATATCTTTTATAATGGACTAACCGAAGCTTCCAAGGACTACTTGGATAGTTGTGCTGGTTGTGTTTTCAGGGAAAGAATAGCCGACGAAGCTGAAATACTATTGAATAATATGTTGACTAATGAAAATAATTGGACTCTCCCTGAGCCAATTCCTGAAGTAATTACTGAACCAATTGAGCCAACTCCTGAGCCTATTCCTAAACCCACTCCGAAGAAGAGAGGTGTTTTATTTCTCAGTCCCGGAGATATGCAAGAGGCAAAGAAATCAATGAAAGAAAAAGGTATTAAAGCTGAAGATGTTAAGAATTTACCTCCTATTGAAGAAATACATGGTCTTAATTTACCACCTGAAGAACCACATTGTCTTGATAACCCGACACAGGTAGTAAAGGTAAATTCTCTCTATAGATATGATAAAGTTGAAATACCCTCTACTAAATTTCATAGCCCATGCTTAGATGAATTTGATGACTTTATGGCTAGACAAGAAAGTTTTAATGCTTATGTTGGTAGAGAGTTAAAGAATAATCCTTTCGAGATAGGACGTGTAAGCGATAATCTGGGTAGAGTTAAAGATGAACTTCACCGCGTTAGCAAATATGCTTCTATGGTCGCTACTCAAGCTGAGCAAGTACTTAAAGCTCAAAATGATTTGCTTGATGAATTAAATAATAAAAATGACTTTGCTGTTAGAGTGGCTACTAGAACTGGTAGAATGACTCAGGAACCTTTGTATCCCGAAGGCCACCCTAAGAGAATCAAGCAAGATTCTCAGAGAAATAATTTAGAGGCACCTAGTTCTTCTAAAAAGAAGAAAAAGAAAGACGATAGAACTTTGCATGCTTCTAGTGAACCTACTGTAGACACACCTGAGAATCCCAATGATATTTCTATTTCTAATGCTGAAACTCAATCAGGTGATGAACATGAACCTAGTGATAATGTTAATGATAATGTTCATTCTGATGCTCAACCTAGCAAAAACAATGAAGTAGAGATTGAACCTGCTGTTGATCTTGATAACCCACAATCAAATAATCAACGTTATGATAAGAGAGATTTTGTTGCTAGGAAGCATGGTAAAGAAAGAGAACCATGGGTTCAGAAACCCATGCCCTTTCCTCCTAAACCATCCAAGTCAAAGGATGATGAGGATTTTGAGCGCTTTGCTGAAATGATTAGACCTATTTTCTTACGTATGCGCTTAACTGATATGCTGAAAGTAAATCCTTATGCTAAGTATATGAAGGATATCATTACAAACAAAAGAAAGATACCGGAAGCTGAAATTTCCACCATGCTTGCTAATTACACTTTTAAGGGTGGAATACCAAAGAAACTTGGAGATCTGGGTGTTCCAACTATACCTTGCTCCATTAAAAGAAATTATGTTAGAACTGCTTTATGTGATCTTGGAGCCGGAGTTAGTGTTATGCCTCTCTCTTTATATCATAGAATCGAATTGAATAAGTTGACACCTACTGAAATATCTTTGCAAATGGCTAATAAATCAACTGCTATACCTGTCGGTATTTGTGAGGATGTGCCTGTTGTGGTTGCAAATGTCACTATCTTAACGGACTTTCTTATTCTTGATATTCCCAAGGACGATAGTCTGTCTATTATCCTTGGTAGACCTTTTCTTAATACTGCAGGGGCCGTTATTGATTGCAACAAAGGCAATGTCACTTTTCATGTTAATGGTAATGAGCATACGGTACACTTTCCGAGGAACAATCTCAAGTTCATAGCATTAATTCTATTGAAAAAGTTCCAACTATCATTTTTGGAGGTTTTGAATTTCCTCTCCCTACTGTCAAGAAAAAGTATGATATTCTTATTGTTGGGGATTTTCATATTCCCGTTGAGGTAACTTAGTGTCATTCGAAATTTCTCCAGTTCTGTGTTATTCCGAATGAGTTTGTTAACAAGACTTGATCAACCTTGTTAGTGGATTCATCTTGATGATCACGAGATGGATGAAACTAGAAAGCACAACCTTCTGTACCCTCTTTCTACTTTCTGTTATTTAGAATAAATAAAGCAAAAATAGTATTATCTGTCTGTTTTCTGAATTATCCGTGCATTAAAAAATAGTCCAAAAATAAAAGTGCTCCAAATGCCCTGCAAATTTAGTATGATTTTTTCTGGAATATTTGAGGATTTTAGGCACTGAAAACACTGCAGGAGGGGCAAGCACCAGGCCACGAGAGAGGAGGGTGCGCCCCCTGTCTCGTGGCCCCCTGGTGGCTCCCCTCCACTTATGCCAGCACCCACACACTTCATCTTCTACCCAAAAAATCCCCATCCAGCTCAAGCACGAGTTCTAGCTCGTTTTGCTGCGATTTTCGATCTCTTAGCTCAAAGCTCCATTCACAAAACTGCTTTGGGAGATTGTTGCTTGGTATGTGACTCCTCCATTGGTCCAATTAGTTTTTGTTCTAGTGCTTTATTCATTGCAAATTTTTGCTGCATAGGTGACCATGTTCTTGAGCTTGCATGTTAAATTTTTGAGGTCCCAAGCAATTCCAATGCATGATATAGGCTCTAGGCACTTGTAGGAGTAGTTGCTATCAATCTTGTTTAGTTTTATTTACTTTTATTTTGAAGTTACTAAAATTTCAGAAATTTTTAGAAAAAGAAATATGCTTAGAAAAATGTACCAAGGTGGTTCCTCGGCAAAGAAAGGGCCAAGGATTGCTATACATGAGCAAGATGTTAAATTGCCGAGGGACGCAAATGTACGAGCTTGTGAGTGGCCATCCGATGATTTTATGGTTGAAGCAGGCTTCAAGGAGGAATTTGATGTGTATGTGCGTAATGCCGAGCTGGAGGAATTCTTACAAGATAAGTGTCCTCAATATTATCAATTGACTGATTCCTTTGTGCGGAGGTTCGAATATATCTCTGCGCGTAATTCTCCTAGTGTCATGTTTGATATTTATGATACATCTTATACCATGGATTTAGAGGATTTCACAACTGCTTGCAAACTCCCGCAGTGGGGTAATATTAATAATCCTCACAAATCTGAATTTAGAGATTTTCTTGCTAGTATCATTGTGGGAGAATCTAGGGACATAGCACAAGCTACCATAGGGAGCATTCATTTTCCTGCTATACATTATTTTGCTCTCTTTATTGGTAGATGCATTAACGGTAAAGGCGAAGCATGTCACATGTGTGTCTCTGATCTTTGTGTCCTCAAGAGTGCTGTGTCATGTTATAAAGGTTATAACTTGGGGGAAATGGTTGCATGTAGGTTGCAGAATAATAGTAGAAGGGGTGATTTCTTTGGAGGAATTTATGCAACCCGTGTGGCTAATTTTCTTAATATAGCTCCACGAGAGGGGGGTATGATTGTACCTCCTGTTTATTTGGATAAAGAAGCTATGTTTGATCATCATTTTCTTGAGAGGAATGAACAATTCCTCCATTATCGACTAATCTATGACAGACGCAACGTCGTCCCTGTTACTCTTCCTGCTCCCTACCTTTTTGATTATCAGGCAAAAGGAAGATATGTTGTCACCAGGGAAAAAGCAACTGAATATGAGAGGGGAATGGAGGCAGCTCGCCAACACGCTGCTGCTCAACACGCTGTTGCCTCTGCATCTCAGTACAACCCCAGTTTCACTTATGGATATCAGCCAGACGGTCATTGGTATTAGACCAACTTAGGCCAAAAGCCTAAGCTTGGGGGAGTACGTATTTCTCACCGACTTTACATTCATGTTCACACACTAGTCGTCGGTGCTCATACTCTTTCATTGTATTATCCATGCTAGTTTAAATTTCTTTTTCTAGTTTTCTTCTTGTGTGTTTGTTAAACCTTAAGAAAAACCAAAAAAAATTAGTTAGTTTAAATTCCATGCTTGTAGTAGAATTAAAATGAAAACCCAAAAAGATTTCTAGTTTTTCTTCTTACTTTTTGGGAGCTTTTCCGTGTAAATAGTTTTATTTTCTTTTCTTTCTTTTGGGGGTCGAGAAGACTATATGGAAAATTCTTAGTGGCTCTCATATGCATGATTGTTTATTTAATTTAGAGCCTATATTACTTTGTCTTCTCTCCTGAGTTGAATGCTTGCAAATTCCAGCTCAGTCCAATGCACGTGCACTCTTATTATTATACACATCGTTCGGTCGTGTAAGTGAAAGGCAATAATGACGATATATGATGGACTTATTGAGATGAGAAAAGCTGGTATGAACTCGACCTCTCTTGTTTTTGTAAATATGATGATTCATCGTTCCTGAGTCAGCTATTATGAAGTAAACATATTTGCAATGACATTTAGAGATTATAGGTTCTTGTGCCATGCTTGATTAGCTATGAGTTATAATGGTTTACCTTGCGTGCCAACATGCTATTAGAATGATTATGATGTGATATGATGGGATGGTATCCTCCTTTGAATGAATTGAGTGACTCGACTTGGCACATGTTCACGCATGTAGTTGAATGAAATCAACATAGCCTTCACGATACTTATGTTCATGGTGGATTATATCCTACTCATGCTTGTATTCGGTGTGAATTAATTTTAATGCATGTTTACGACTGTTGTCGCTCTCTCAGTTGGTCGCTTCCCAGTCTTTTGCTAGCCTTCACCTGCACTAAGCGGGAATACTTCTTGTGCATCCAAACTCCTTAAACCCCAAAGTTGTTCCATATGAGTCCACCATACCTACCTATATGCGGTATTTACCTGCCGTTCCAAGTAAATTTGTATGTGCCAAACTCCAAACCTTCAAATGAAATTCTGTTTTGTATGCTCGAGCAGCTCATGTTACAACTAGGGCTGCCTATATCTTCCATGGTAGGTGGGTTATTCTCATGAGGAGTGGACTCCGCTCCTCATTCACGAGAAAGGGCCAGTAACCGGGATGCCCAGTCCCATGATCCAAAAAGATCAAAGCAAATCAAAATAATTAAACCAAACTCCCCCAGGGCTGTTGTATGTTGGAGGCACTCGTTTCGAGCAAGCCATGGATTGATGATTGTTGGTGGTTGGGGGAGTATAAACCTTTACCATTCTTTTTGGGAACTGCCTATAATGCATTTAGTATGGAAGATACAGCCATCTCATAGTTGTTGCGTTGACAGCGAAAGTATGCCGCTCAAAATGTTATTCAATCTCTATTTTAAAATCAAGCTCTGGCACCTCTACAATATCTATTTACTTTTTATGTTGAGTCATCACCCTTCTTATTAAAAGCACCCGCTGGAGAGCACACTGTCATTTGCATTCATTACTATTGGTTTATATTGTGTATGACTTGACTGGATCTCTTTTACCATGAATTACAATGTTTAGTCAGTCCTTGATCTTTAAAGGTGCTCTTCATTTATGTTTTGCGGTCTCAGAAAGGGCTAGCGAGATACCATTTTGTTATATCATGTTATGATTATTTTGAGAAAGTGTTGTCATCCGAGTTTTATTATTATGGCTCGCTAGCTGATTATGTTATTGATATGAGTAATTGTGAGAGCTATGTGTTATTGTGAGTATGGTTAGTTCATAATATTTGCTGAAACTTGAATGCTGGCTTTTCATGTTACAACAACAAGAGCAAACAGAGTTTGTAAAAGTTTTTCTTTATCACTTTCAGTTTATCAACTGAATTGCTTGAGGACAAGCAAAGGTTTAAGCTTGGGGGAGTTGATACGTATCCAACGTATCTACTTTTCCAAACACTTTTGCCCTTGTTTTGGACTCTAACTTGCATGATTTGAATGAAACTAACCTGGACTGGCGCTGTTTTCAGCAGAACTGCCATGATGTTGTTTTATGTGTAGAAAAGAAAAGTTCTCGGAATGTCCTAGAAATCCACGGACGCACTTTTTGGAATTAATAAGAATTTTTGGCAAAAGAATTAATGCCAGGGGGCCCACAGGCTGTCCACGAGAGAGGGGGGCGCTCCCCCCCTAGGGCGCGGCCTCCTATCTTGTGGGCCCCCTGGACCTCCACTGACGTCAACTCCAACTCCATATATTCACGTTTGGGGAGAAAAATCAGAGAAAAAGATTCATCGCATTTTACAACACTGAGCCGCCGCCAAGCCCTAATCTCTCTCGGGAGGGCTGATCTAGAGTCCGTTCGGGGCTCCGGAGAGGGGGATTCATCGCCGTCGTCATCATCAACCATCCTCCATCACCAATTTCATGATGTTCACCGTCGTGCGTGAATAATTCCATCGTAGGCTTGCTGGATGGTGATGGGTTGGATGAGATTTACCATGTAATCAAGTTAGTTTTGTTAGGGTTTGATCCCTAGTATCCACTATGTTCTGAGATTGATGTTGCTATGACTTTGCTATGCTTAATGCTTGTCACTAGGGCCCGAGTGCCATGATTTCAGATCTGAACCTATTATGTTTTCATGAATATATGTGTGTTCTTGATCCTATCTTGCAAGTCTATAGTCACCTATTATGTGTTATGATCCGAAAACCCCGAAGTGACAATAATCGGGATACTTCTCGATGATGACTGTAGTTTGAGGAGTTCATGTATTCACTATGTGCTAATGCTTTGTTCCGGTTCTCTATTAAAAGGAGGCCTTAATGTCCCTTAGTTTCCACTAGGACCCCGCTGCAACGGGAGGGTAGGACAAAAGATGTCATACAAGTTCTTTTCCATAAGCACGTATGACTATTTACGGAATACATGCCTACATTACATTGATGAATTGGAGCTAGTTCTATATCACCATATGTTATAACTATTGCATGAGGAATCGCATCCGGCATAATTATCCATCACTGATCCATTGCCTACGAGATTTTCATATATTGTTCTTCGCTTATTTACTTTTTCGTTGCTACTGTTACAACTACTACAAAACCCCCAAAACATTTATCTTTACTTTTGCTACCGTTACTATTATTATCATACCATTTTTTCTATTAAACACTTTGCTGCAAATACTAAGTTATCCAGGTGTGGTTGAATTGACAACTCAACTGCTAATACTCAAGAATATTCTTTGGCTCCCCTTGTGTCGAATCAATAAATTTGGGCTGAATACTTTACCCTCGAAAGCTGTTGCGATCCCCTACACTTGTAGGTTATCAGAATGCATTTGGGTCATCTCGCCTCTTCCACAAAATATAGTAAGGTTACCTCTCACAAATAAGCATAATTGTCACTAGTATTTGTATTCTTTATACATAATAAAAGAATTTGCCAAAGAAAATACTAGTTATTCACTCATACACATGTCAAAAATGCATCAACATACAAGTTATCCATCCATATTCATGTCAAAAGACCACGCATACACCCATATAAATGTCAAAAGATCTATCAAAATACAATCCATATACTGAAAATCGAACTTGCCATTATTAGGAAAAGCTACCAAGGTTAATAACATAATACCATTCCCAAATTGAGACGTTTGTAATAGCTGCAAAGGAATCAAGTCGTTGTTGCATATGTGTGTCCCTACTGCTTGTCACTGCTTGCCCAGCTGTGGCACATAGCCACGCAATGGGCACTATAGTTGGAGCTTTCTCTCACTGGCCGGCGCCACAAAGTCGCTACTGAGGAGTTCACCAGCACATGGCTTGCAAGGTGCGGCCATCCATCATGCTCCAGCTTCACCTTGTGGAGATCCGCCATGACCAAATGTGGGTCATGGGAAAGGAGGCTGAGAGGACCGAGCGGAGCTGGTGGAAGAGATAGATGCATCGACGGAGAGGGAGAGGCGAGGGGGCACATATCGAGAGGGAGAGAGATTTGAGGGAGTAGCGGCACTGGGATAGGGGTTTAGTGATGAGGGTGTTGTGGGGGGTGCCACGTCTTGAGCTTGCGTTGGTTTTCCTTGAAGAGGAAAGGGTGATGCAACAATAGTAGCGTTAAGTATTTCCCTCAGTTTTTGAGAACCAAGGTATCAATCCAGTTGGAGGCTCCTCAAAAGTCCCACGCACCTACACAAACAAACAAAGAACTCGCAACCAACGCAATAAAGGGGTTGTCAATCCCTTCACGGCCACCTGCGAAAGTGAGATCTAATAGAGATAGTATGATAAGATAAATATATTTTTGGTATTTTATAATATAGATGCAAAAAGTAAAGATGCAAATAAAAGTAGATTGAAAGCTTATATGAATAAAAGATAGACCCGGGGGCCATAGGTTTCACTAGTGGCTTCTCCCAAGATAGCATAAGTATTACGGTGGGTGAACAAATTACTGTCGAGCAATTGATAGAAAAGCGAATAATTATGAGATTATCTAGGCATGATCATGTATATAGGCATCATGTCCGTGACAAGTGGACCGACTCCTGCCTGCATCTACTACTATTACTCCACACATCGACCGCTATCCAGCATGCATCTAGAGTATTAAGTTCATAAGAACAGAGTAACGCATTAAGAAAGATGACATGATGTAGAGGGATAAACTCAAGCAATATGATGTAAACCCCATCTTTTTATCCTCGATGGCAACAATACAATACGTGCCTTGCAACCCTTTCTGTCACTGGGTAAGGACACCGCAAGATTGAACCCAAAGCTAAGAACTTCTCCCATGGCAAGAAAGATCAATCTAGTAGGCCAAACCAAACTGATAATTCAAAGAGACATGCAAAGATAACTCAATCATACATAAAAGAATTCAGAGGAGATTCAGATATTTCTCATAGATAAACTTGATCATAAACCCAGAATTCATCGGATCTCGACAAACTCACCGCAAAAAGAGTTTACATCGAATAGAACCCCACAAGAGAGGGGGAGAACATTGTATTGACATCCAAAAAGAGAGAAGAAGCCATCTAGCTAATAACCATGGACTCGAAGGTCTGTGGTAAACTACTCACAACTCATCAGAAGGGCAATGGTGTTGATGTAGAAGCCCTCCGTCACTACAAGAAAAACACTCAATCGTGACCCTCAATTTTGGTCAAAGAATCGTCGTTGTTATCCATTTATGACCTTTTTATGACCATATTTGGATGGTCAACAGTTGGCCGTCAAGAACGAACAAACATGACCTTTTGGATGTTTTGGTCAAAGATTCTATGACCAAAAACATTTGGTCGGTACATCTTTGACTAATTGTTTTCGTCACTAGAGGTCTACTTGAACCATGTAGGATCTGACATGGCTTCAGCCATGTGGCTAAGGTGATGATGTGGCAGCCTTGATGGCATTACCGATGACTGAAAAATAAGGTCACAATTTTCACCAGCCCAGTCCAATAAGGTATCTAAATGAGCGAAGCCCAACAATACAGCCCATTCGTTTTATCCCGTTTCATTTTTGGGCCACATCCAGAGACCGATCCTATCAATTTTAGTCCATTAATTTTGTTAATTTGGCTGAGTCATTATTTTCACATTTTTGTTACACTAGGCATCATAGATTTACCTCAAAAAAAGGCATCATAGATAATTCCAGCCATAAACTAATATTATCAGTAAATTGTTATATTCGTTTCAGCAATAGACATCATAGTGGATACTTCAGGTACATGAATCACATACATAGTTCAATGTTCAACTCCTCTAAAGAGGTACAATACTTATAATGATTTTACACAAAGCCAGAACCACCATGCTTCATGACAACACCACACATAACTACAAATCAGGAAACCATAGCTTCTCATGTTCACTGTCATCCACTTCTGAGTAGCTAGTTCTTCTGGATTGCAGAATATCCTGGCATTAAGAAAGATCACACATGAGTAGAATATGCAGACCACATAGCAATTGAATTGAAACACCTTTGTTGTAAGACGCATATACTATAATAAGAAGGAAACAACTACAATTATGATAAGCCAACCAAAGTGTCATGACAGTACAGTACAGAGGTATTTTTTCACAAGACAACCACCCACTATAGGACAAAGGTTGGACGAAATGTTCTCATTGTAGCTTAACAACTATCATGACAGTACAATAGAGGTTAAAAAGCAAGTATTATTTCCAGATAAAGAATACAAATGCCACCCTGAAATAAAATTTAAAATTCCAATGCGTAGCTACACTTTTCTAGGCGCACATCAAGTATTGACCAAGTTATTAAAGTAAATGAGTATTCAATATAGATTCAACTTTAGGTAACTCATTAGCAGTTGGGGAATTAGAAAAAAGAAATACATTTGCATGATGCACCAGAGGTAAGGGAAAGCATTGCGATACATGTGAATGGCTCAGGTCTTAGGACAAGACACCCTCCATGTTCCATATTGTTTGGCCCAAACATGTCAACGAGTTAATGTGCATGTTCCAGCTGCACAAAATGGTATTGCAGGATTAGCATTCTGTAACATCAAAGGGTAGGTAAAAGTCTTGCCGAGAAAAATATATGTTAGCTTGTTTCCTAGTCTCCAAAAGAACAACCACATACTTAACAGAATGTTATAATTAATAACCCTTGAAAATGTAAATCATAAACCATACAATGATATACGAATTCAAACTTAAAATCTCATTGTCACACTGTGTTGCAGTCAGTAGCAAGAAACGTAAGTGTAGTTGCAATTTTTTGACTATCAAGAGGAGTAACTCATCAAACTAATAAGTATCTCAAAGAATAGAAATGTCGGGTAGGTTCTAGTTTACATGCTCTATTATCAAATAAATACATGGCATTTTGTTGTGGTTACATACTGTTCAATAGGGTATGATTCACATACTAGTGCAATAAATAAATAAATATCACTATACTATGAATATGCTCAGAATAAATGAAGCCATGTGCAGTTTGTTTAGCCAATGTTGTGTTCTGGAAAAATACACAAGGGGGTAGCGAACAAGCATGAATCCTCCAGAATGGGGAAATTAACCACAAAAATATCCAATGTAACAAACTGTTGTGAATTCTCTGTTCATGCATTTTTCCTAGAGGAGAAGGGGAGAGAGTAGTACCTGTTGATGCTGGTAAGCAGACCTGCTAGGTCAGGATTGAGATGCCGGTAAACAGTGCCCAAAGTAAAGAGAGCTCAGCAGCTGTTTGATAAGGACGCAAACTTTCAGTGAGCCAAGTAACATCCTGTGAGCGAAGTAACATGTATGTCCACAGGAAAGACAAAAGGACAATATATGTGATTAAATATATTACTACCTGTTATAGTATCAAATTACTCAGAAGAAATTTTCCACAACTTCACTTTCCATATTTGAGAAAAATATTAAACATTCTATACTACCTATTGGGTGCATCCATAGATACAGACGGAAACCATCAAGTACAACGGTTCAGACCATAAGGTTGTCCAGGCTAACATGACACAAAAAATGGCATATCATAATGTCTCAACAGTATAGAGCATATATGGCATGGACATACCCAATTTTAATTTTTGATGAGTTAATTACAGAATGTCTAATGCACACATATACAAGCAAAAAAATGGTGACTATGCTTCAATGCCTTGGTACTTACGGTGAAAATTCTGATGAAAACAAACTTAGAAAATAAACAATGGGTTGTTATTACCTATAGAATTGGGCAACTAAAACACCTTAAGATTAATGTCGGGTGATTACTGGGTAACTACAGACAGCAGAAACATAGAGCAAGTGACACAAAATGCACTACCAATGTACATCTTGCACATTGACAATTAGGCCACGGAGAAGTACATTAGTACATAGTCAGTTCACAGATAAAACTACTTAGGGCATGTTCTGAGTGGAGTAATTCCATGGGAAAATTGTAGGAACTCAGTTTCCATAGGATTGATTCAATATAGCGTGTTCGGAACACATGATTTATGAATAGTAAAATGCAGGAAAACTGACTGAAGTTCGCATAGAACACTCTCAACTAGCCAAGCTTGTTCTCAGTAATGGGAGTATCAACTTGCTTTCTCTGTAATCAATCAGGATTTTGTTTTTACCATGCATGTTTATGTGTAATTAAACAAAGCAAGACTTTGTCCATCTCAGGTAAGATGCACTATCAAATGCATACTTGCACTACTCATGCATCTCTAGAATTTGTTTGTTTGTACACTAGTTGAAAACAGGTAACACAGTTAAGCAAGTGGCATGAACAACTATCTTACCAGGCTGAAAACAACATAGCAGCAGATTTGAGTTACTACCAGACCCACCAATGATAATTTCCGTCACACGCTGGCACATACAGAGCAACGGATTTGAGTTACTACTGAACCCACCATTGATAAATTATGTCATCGACGCTGGCACCTACAGAGCAGCAGATTTGGCACATTGAAACATCAATTTGGGCAGCCCAAACAACTTCATCAATCGATAGTGTTCAGAAAGAAAAGAAAGAGACCGGCCGATGCTGAAATCAAAAGTGACGATGATAGTAAGGCAGCACCGTCTCGTCGCCACCGACGCCGGGGCAGTTGGAAACGACCCAATCAAGCGTCGCGGCCAACCCAGCCCCTGCTGGTCCAGCGCCAAGCGCAGAGTTCACTGCTCCGGCAGCAACCACACCCGCCCTCCTTGTGACGCGCGTGGTTGGTGCAGCATCGGTTCTTGGTACCCACCGTCGTTGAGGTCTCAACATGGGTTGGTGGTTCTCGCCGCCGTCCTGGTGGCCCACCGGCGCAGCTGCGGGATGGTTAGGCCGGATCCGTGTGTGGATTGGCAAGATCCGTCCAGATCGAGGCTCGACGATGTGGGGTGGGAGGGGAGGGGAGGGGAGGGGATCGTGGAGAGAGTAGAAGGGAGGAGCGGTGCTGGAGGGGATTTGGGAGGAGTTAGGGTTTCAGAACTTTTTATATGACTTGGGTTGGTCTAGTTTCGGGCCTTTGGGCCGGGAAGGTCTCGCGCGCGTAATGCGTTTTGCGGGAAAATACGGTGAGACATATGGCGCGAGCTCAAAAATTGCCGGAGATATTCCCTCCATTCCAATGAATGCATGCATCTTAAATTTTAATTTTAACTACTTCCTCCGTTCCTAAATATAAGTCTTTTTAGATATTTCAATGCGAATTACATACGGATGTATATAGACGTATTTTAGAGTGTAGATTCACTCATTTTACTCTGTATGTAGTCCGTAATTGAATCTTTAGAAAGAATTATATTTAGGAACTGAGGGAGTATAAACTAGAACAGCCAAATATGGGTTATATGTGATAAAAAATTAGCATGAAAGTTCTGAAATATGGGTGGGTTAGGGTTTTTGACTCTCGGGAGAAGCTCCACCGTTGGATGGATGCGTGATGGATGGCTCAGATTGTGTCCAATTTGGTGATCCGCGTGAAAGCTGTTCCTCGCGTCTCATTGGCCGGCTATCTCGCACTTGAATCTCAAAATTTTGGACCCAAAACTTTTAAAAAAATTAAACATAACAACGGCATAGTCTGTCAAAATGATCTCGTTTTTTTCATAAGTGTGCATCTTAGAATGGCAAACAATGCCATAGTTCGAAGGCTTTTATTTTCTTTGCACAAAAAGATGATTTTTCATTTTTCGAATGCATAAAAAGATTTTTTGTGTGAAGAAGCTACCAAATATTTGTTCCAAAATAGCACAACTCCATTTTTCAAAAATATTAGACCACATTTTATGTAAAATTGACCAAATAGTTACATGTCAAAGGCTTTTGATCCACCTCTTATAAAAAACAAATTTCGTCCATTCAGTAGGAAGCGGGGAAAATTTGAACGAAAATTTGTTCAAATGATTTCATATTGTGCACAAGGGTGATTATTGGAATGGCGGACAATGTTGCCTAAGGTAGTTTTCATTTTCTTTGGACGAAAAAATCATTTTCCATTTTTCGAGTGCCCAAAATGATTTTTTTTGTGAAGAACCTACCAAATAATTGTTGCAAATTTGGACCAAAACATTTTTGTAAAATACTAGGTCATATTTAATGCACAATTGACCAAATGGTTGGGTGTCACAAGTTTTGATCCACCTCTGGTGAAAAAGACAAATTTCCGTCGATTTAGTTGGAAGTGGGTCAAATTTGAACTGCAGCTGCCTCATAGTTTGCTGTTTATTTTTTCCAAAAATCATTTCTAGGTACATAAGTACCTATTTAATCAGAGGAACACCAAAAAAATTCCAAGATTCAACAACTAGCTAGGAACGGTCATTCCCGCTGTTTTGACCGCATTTTGAAATGGGCATAAAAAATTCAAAAAAAATCAAAAAATTGTGAAACCTTCATATTGTGTCATTATATGTGGCCAAGTTCCCAGGAAAAATAACAAACTTGTAATACGGAACTTATTTTAAAAAAGTGTTCTCAGAAATGAGCTATCATGCGTGAAGATTCATGGCTTTCAAGCCAAATGATCAATCTTATGGCCAAATCCATGGCATAGTTTGTTCAAATGATCTCATATTGTGCACAAGGGTGCATCTTGAAATGGCAAACAATGTTGCCTAAGGAAGTTTTCATTTTCTTTGCATAGAAAATTCATTTCCCATTTTCCGAGTGCCTGAAATGAGTTTTTTTTATGAAGGACCTACCATATATTTGTTGCAAAATTGGACCAAATCAATTTTATAAAATACTAGGTCATATTTAATGCACAATTGACAAAATGGTTGGGTGTCAAAAGTTTTGATCCACCTCTGGTGAAAAAGACAAATTCCCGCCGATTTAGTTGGAAGCGGGTCAAATTTGAACTGCAGCTGCCTTATAGTTTGCTATTTATTTTTTCCAAAAATCATTTCAGGTTAAATAAGTACCTATTTAATCATAAATACATGGTTTGGTGGCGATACGTCGAGGTTTGGACGGTGGCCGAGGGCCCCAACTCCAGAGCGCGTAAACTCGCATGCCCGCCGCGTGGTCACCGCGTGACTGTGGCATTGTCATGTGTTCTAGGCTGCCTAGGCATGTCTAGTGGGTTGGGCACTCCCCAGGTAGGTGCTAGGAAGAAAATCACAACATAAGATTCTCACGAGGAGACCGATCGATGCTCAAACATGAATAAGCAGCCAAGTGTTTGATTAGCGGTACGGGAAATGCACATGGCTAATGGGTGTGAGTTTTGGTTGAGGATGATCAATAACTAAGAAGACCGTCTTCACAAATTTTCATCTCAAAAGGAGGAGCCTAGGTGGTACTTGCTTTGCAAAGTACCACACTGGACATAAATACGAATGTTGAATCCGGGCTCAAAATAATGAATGGATTGAGCTGGCATTTGTTGGAGGATGGTTATTTGCATAGAGGAAAGCACTATAGAAAATGGATACCATTTGGACATGCCAAAGTGGTACTTCCTTGACAAAGTGTTTTTCTGAACAGAATAGGAAAATGAATATTTTTGAATTATTTTTGAACTACACAAGGAAGGTTTTTTACATATTTGACGAAGATATGACCCAAAGAATTTATGAGATTTTTTTTTGGAATTTTGGGAATGACAGAAATATAGGTTGCTTCACAACCTAGGGCAAAAACTGCCACATGGACATGACACATAGGCAAACCTGATGAGGTGGCGCCTAGTCATAGCAACCCACCACAATTTACAAGGTTATGACCATCTATATTGGTCATCATCAGCTAGAAATAAGGCAGCGGACCTGTGCTATCTGCTTGATGACCATTTCGTATAAGGAAATTACGACCTTTTTGACCAAAATGGTCGTTATTGTTTAGGGTTTGGAGCCCCCCGAACAGCTTTTGACCAATTGGTCTGAAATGGTCATAGATCTATGACCAATTCTTCCAGGGTCACTGACAGAAGGTCACTAGTTGACATATTTCTTGTAGTGCGTGGTCGATTCCCCCTCCGCCGGAGCGCCGGCGAAGGCTCCAAGATGGGATCTCGCGGATACAGAAGGTTACGGCGGTGGAAATTGTTTTTCATTGGCTCCCTGGATGTTCTCGGGGTACGTAGGTATATATAGGAGGAAGAAGTACGTCGGTGGCCGCTCGAGGGGCCCAGGAGACAGGGGGCGCGCCCTCTATCTCCTGGCCACCTCGTTTGCTTCTTGACTTGCACTCCAAGTTCTCCGGATCACGTTCGTTCCAAAAATCACGCTCCCGAAGGTTTCATTCCGTTTGGACTCCATTTGATATTCCTTTTCTTCGAAATACTGAAATAGGCAAAAAAAAAACAGCAATACGGGCTGGGCCTCCGGTTAGTAGGTTAGTCCCAAAAATGATATAAATGTGTAAAATAAAGCCCATAAACATCCAAAACAGGTAATATAATAGCATGGAACAATCAACAATTATAGATACTTTGGAGACGTATCAAGCATCCCCAAGCTTAACTCCTGCTCATCCTCGAGTAGGTAAATGATAAAAACAGAATTTTTGATGTGGAATGCTACCTAGCATAATTCTCAATGTAATTTTCTTTATTGTGGCATGAATGTTCATATCCAAATGATTCAAGATAAAAGCTTATAAAACATAAAAATAATAATGCTTCGAAGCATACTAACAAATAATCATGTCCTATCAACATAGCATAGCCAAAGAAAGCTTATCCCTACAAAATCATATAGTTAGGCCATGCTTCATTTTCATTACACAAAATACTCCCATCATGCACAACCCCGGTTTCAACCAAGCAATTGGTTCATACTTTTTAACGCGCTTCAGCTTTTTCAACTCTTACTCAATACATGAGCGCAAGCCATGGACATATCACTATGGTGGTATATGGTGGTGGTTGTGAGGTCAAAAAGGGAGGAGATAGTCTCACATCAACTAGGCGTATCAACGGGCTATGGAGATGCCCATCAATAGATATCAATGTGAGTGAGTAGGGATTGCCATGCAACGGATGCACTAGAGCTATAAGTATATGAAAGCTCTACAAAAGAAACTAAGTGGGTGTGCATCCAACTCGCTTGCTCACGAAGACCTAGGGCATTTTGAGGAAGCCCGTCATTGGAATATACAAGCCAAGTTCTATAATGAAAAATTCCCACTAGTATATGAAAGTGACAAAATGAGAGACTCTCTATCATGAAGATCTTGGTGCTACTTTGAAGCACAAGTGTGGTAAAATGATAGTAGCATTGTCCCTTCTCTCTATTTCTCTCATTTTTTGTTTGGGCCTTTCTCCTTTTCTTTTTGGCCTCTTTTTTTCGTCCGGAGTCTCATCCCAACTTATGGGGGAATCATAGTCTCCATCATCCTTTCCTCACTTGGGACAATGCTCTAATAATGATGATCATCACACTTTTATTTTTCTTACAACTCAACAATTACAACTCGATACTTAGAACAAAGTATGACTCTATATGAATGCCTCCGGCGATGTACCGGGATATGCAATGAATCATGAGTGACATGTATGAAAGAATTATGAACGGTGGCTTTGCCACAAATAAGATGTCAATTACATGATCATGCTAGCAATATGACAATGATGGAGCGTGTCATAATAAACGGAACAGTGGAAAGTTTCATGGCAATATATCTCGGAATGGCTATGGAAATGCCATGATAGGTAGGTATGGTGGCTGTTTTGAGGAAGGTATATGGTGGGTGTATGATACCGGCGAAAAGTGTGTGGTATTAGAGAGGCTAGCAAAGGTGGAAGGATGGGAAAAAGTGCGTATAATCCATGGACTCAACATTAGTCATAAAGAACTCATATACTTGTTGCAAAAATCTAGAAGTTATCAAAGCAAAGTATTACGCGCATGCTCCTAGGGGGATAGATTCGTAGGAAAAGACCATCGCTCGTCCCCGACCTCCACTCATAAGGAAGAAAATAAATAAATAAATCATGCTCCGAGTTCATCACATAACGGTTCACCATACGTGCATGCTACGGGAATCACAAACTTCAACACAAGTATTCTTTGAATTCACAACTACTTAACTAGCATGACTCTAATATCACCATCTTCATATCTCAAAACAATTATCAAGCATCAAACTTATCTTAGTATTCAACGCACTCAAAAGAAAATTTCACATATCTTGAACACCAAGTATATTAACATTAAGCGAATTATCATGCTATTAACGACTCTCAAAATAATCTAAGTGAAGCATGAGAGATCAATAGTTTCTTTAAAACAAATCCACCACCGTGCTCTAAAAGATATAAGTGAAGCACTAGAGCAAAAATTATCATGCTCAAAAGATATAAGTGCAGCACTATGAGCAAAACTATCAAGCTCAAAAGATATAAGTGAAGCACTATGAGCAAAACTATCAAGCTCAAAAGATATAAGTGAAGCACGTAGAGTATTCTAACAAATTCCAATTCATGTATGGCTATCTCAAAAGGTGTGTACAACAAGTATGATTGTGGTAAACTAACAAGCAAAGACGCAAATAATACAAGACGCTCCAAGCAAAACACATATCATGTGGTGAATAAAAATATAGCTCCAAGTAAATTACCGATGGAAGTGGACGAAAGAGGGGATGCCTTCCGGCGCATCCCCAAGCTTTGTCTTTTTGGTGTCCTTGGATTATCTTGGGGATGCCATGGGCATACCCAAGCTTAGGCTCTTGCCACTCCTTGTTCCATAATCCATCAAAAGAATTCACCCAAAACTTGAAAACTTCACAACACAAAACTCAACAGAAATCTCGTGAGCTCCGTTAGAGAAAGAAAACAAAGAACTACTTAAGGTACTGTAATGAACTCATTCTTTATTTATATTGCTTTTAAACCTACTGTATTCCAACTTCTCTATGGATTATAAACTATTTTACTAGCCATAGATTCATCAAAATAAGCAAACAACACCCGTAAAACAAAATCTGTCAAAAACAGAACAGTCTGTAGCAATCTGTAACTAACACAAACTTCTGGAACTCTAAAAATTCTACCAAAATAGGAAGTCCTGTACAATTTGCTTATTGAACAGCAGCAAAAATAATCAACGCAAAATCACGTTCCTGTGATTTAACAAAATTATATTCGTGCGTGCAAAGTTTCTGTTTTTCAGCAGAAACAAATCAACTATCAACGTAGGTTATCGTATAGGTTCTACTTGGCACAAACACTAATTAAAACATAAAACCACATCCAAACAGAAGGTAGATGGATTATTTATTCCTAAACAGAAGCAAAAACAAAAAACACAAAAATAAAATTGGGTTGCCTCCCAACAAGCGCTATCGTTTAATGCCCCTAGCTAGGCATAAAAGCAAGGATAGATCTAGGTATTGCCATCTATGGTAGGCAATTCTTCAATGAGGCATCTACCTCCTTTAGAATTTTCTTTCTTCCTAGTAATTGTCAAATTTTCAGGCAAAAGATCTAAAAATTCATCTATAGCAAATGGTTCCTTAATGATGGTAAAAAGATTGGGATGAACACTAATAGATTTAAGATCCGCAGTTTCCTTACTAGATGATTCACCCTTATTCTTTGGAACATAAATAATCTTAGTATTTTTAGTAGAAGAACTTGGAGTGTTTTGAACAGAAGAAAAAGCGGTTCCCAAGTTGGTAATGATACCCTCAAGTTTATCGATTCTTGTGGAATCTAGATTTATTTTCTCATTAACTATGGGTTCTTTTTCTTCAATATTTTTCAAAGTCATTCCTACCTTAGATCCATATTGGGTAATTTGATTGTGGATCTTTTTATCAAGATTTTCAATTGATTCAATGGTAGCAACTTTATTTTCAATTGTTTCAAGCCTTTGCATAACATGCTCCAAAGTTAACGTAGTTCCATTAATCAAAAGGGGTGGTGAGCCAAATATATCTATTAAAGCATTATAAGAATCAAAAGTGTGGCTACCCAAGAAATTCCCTCCGGTAATGGTATCAAGGATATATCTATACCAAGGATTAGCACCTACGTAAAAATTGCAAAGAAGAACTGAAGTAGATTGCTTCCTAGTAGATCTATTTTGAGCATTGCAAATTCTATACCAAGCATCTTTTAGATTTTCTCCCTCCCTTTGCTTAAAATTTAGAACTTCATTCTCGGGAGATAACGGAGAAGATATGAGACTAGTCATGACGACAAGTAAGCAAACTAGCACACGAGCAAACAAAAAGGCAACGGGAAAAAGACAAACGGGAAAGAGAGGAGGAGATTGGGAAAGAGAGGGCGAATAAAATGGCAAGGGTGAAGTGGGGGAGAGGAAAACGAGAGGCAAATGGCAAATAATGTAATGTGAGAGATAGGGATTGCGATGGGTACTTGGTATAGTTGACTTGCTTGCGTGAGCCTCCCCGGCAACGGCGCCAGAAATTCTTCTTGCTACCTCTTGAGCATTGGGTTGGATTTCCCCGAAGAGGAGAGGATGATGCAGCAAAGTAGCGTAAGTATTTCCCTCAGTTTTTGAGAACCAAGGTATCAATCCAGTAGGAGACCACGCACAAGTCCCTCGTACCTACACAAAACGATAGCTACTCGCAACCAACGCGATTAGGGGTTATCAATCCCTTCATGGTCACTTACGAGGGTGAAATCTGATAGAGATGATAAATAATATTTTTGGTATTTTTGATAGATAGATGCAAAGTGAAAAGTAAAAAGCAAAGTAAAAGCAAAGCAAGTAATAAAGCGATAGAAATTGATATGATGAGAATAGACCCGGGGGCCATAGGTTTCACTAGTGGCTTCTCTCAAGAGCATAGATTTTCTACGGTGGGTGAACAAATTACTGTTGAGCAATTGATAGAATTGAGCATAGTTATGAGTATATCTAGGCAATGATCATGTATATAGGCATCACGTCCAAGACAAGTAGATCGAAACGATTCTGCATCTACTACTATTACTCCACTCATCGACCGCTATCCAGCATGCATCTAGAGTATTAAGTTAAAAACAGAGTAACGCCTTAAGCAAGATGACATGATGTAGAGGGATAAATTCATGCAATATGATAAAAAAAAACCCATCTTGTTATCCTCGATGGCAACAATACAATACGTGCCTTGCTGCCCCTGCTGTCACTAGGAAAGGACACCGCAAGATTGAACCCAAAGCTAAGCACTTCTCCCATTGCAAGAACTACCAACCTAGTTGGCCAAACCAAAAAGGATAATTCGAAGAGACTTGCAAAGATAACTCAATCATACATAAAAGAATTCAGAGAAGATTCAAATATATTCCATAGATAATACTGGATCATAAACCCACAATTCATCGGTCTCAACAAACACACTGCAAAAAGAAGATTCCATCGAATAGATCTCCACGAGAGAGGGGTAGAACATTGTATTGAGATCCAAAAAGAGAGAAGAAGCCATCTAGCTACTAGCTATGGTCCCGAAGGTCTGAAGTAAACTACTCACACTTCATCGGAGGGGCTATGGTGTTGATGTAGAAGCCCTCCATGGTGGATGCCCCCTCCGGCGAAGCTCCGGAACAGGCCCCAAGATGGGATCTCGTGGATATAGAAGGTTGCGGCGGTGATATTAGGTTTTTGGCTCCTGTTCTGATCGTTTGGGGATACGTAGGTATATATAGGAGGAAGGAGTACGTCGGTGGAGCAATAGGGGGCCCACGAGGTAGGGGGCGCCCAGGGGGGCGCCCTCCACCCTCGTGACCGCCTCTGGCACTTCTTGGAGTAGGGTCCAAGTCTCCTGGATCACGTTCGGTGCGAGAATCACGTTCCCAAAGGTTTCATTCCGTTTGGACTCCGTTTGATATTCCATTTCTTCAAAATACTGAAATAGGCAAAAAACAGCAATTCTGGGCTTGGCCTCCGGTTAATAGGTTAGTCCCAAAAAATAATATAAAAGTGGAAAATAAAGCCCAATATAGTCCAAAACAGTAGATAAAGTAGCATGGAGCAATCAAAAATTATAGATACGTTGGAGACGTATCACTGCACTGGGATAGGGGTTTAGTGATGAGAATGTTGTGGGGGGTGCTACGTCTTCAGCTTGCGTTGGTTTTCCTTGAAGAGAAAAGGGTGATGCAGCAATAGTAGCGTAAGTATTTCCCTCAGTTTTTGAGAACCAATGTATCAATCCAGTAGGAGGCTCCTCAAAAGTCCCACGCACCTACACAAACAAACAAAGAACTTGCAACCAACGCGATAAAGGGGCTGTCAATCCCTTCACGGCCACTTGTGAAAGTGAGATCTAATAGAGATAGTATGATAATATAAATATATTTTTGGTATTTTATAATATAGATGCAATAAGTAAAGATGCAAATAAAAGTAGATTGAAAGCTTATATGATAAAAGATAGACCCGGGGGCCATAGGCTTCACTAGTGGCTTCTCTCAAGATAGCATAAGTATTACGGTGGGTGAACAAATTACTGTCGAGCAATTGATAGAAAAGCGAATAATTATGAGATTATCTAGGCATGATCATGTATATAGGCATCACGTCCGTGACAAGTAGACCGACTACTGCTTGCATCTATTACTATTACTCCTCACATCGACCGCTATCCAGCATGCATCTAGAGTATTAAGTTCATAAGAACGGAGTAACGCATTAAGAAAGATGACATGATGTAGAGGGATAAACTCAAGCAATATGATGTAAACCCCATCTTTTTATCCTCGATGGCAACAATACAATACGTGCCTTGCAGCCCTTTCTGTCACTGGGTAAGGACACCGCAAGATTGAACCCAAAGCTAAGCATTCTCCCATGGCAAGAAAGATCAATCTAGTAGGCCAAACCAAACTGATAATTCGAAGAGACTTGCAAAGATAACTCAATCATACATAAAAGAACTCAGAGGAGATTCAAATATTTCTCATAGATAAACTTGATCATAAATCCACAATTCACCCGATCTCGACAAACACACCGCAAAAAGAGTTTACATCGAATAGATATCCACAAGAGAGGGGGAGAACATTGTATTGAGATCCAAAAAGAGAGAAGAAGCCATCTAGCTAATAACTATGGACCCGAAGGTCTGTGGTAAACTACTCACAACTCATCGGAAGGGCAATGGTGTTGATGTAGAAGCCCTCCCTGGTCGATTTCCCCTCCGGCGAAGGCTCCAAGATGGGATCTCGCGGATACAGAAGGTTACGGCGGTGGAAATTGTTTTTCGTTGGCTCCCTGGATGTTTTCGGGGTACGTAGGTATATATAGGAGGAAGAAGTACGTCGGTGGCCGCTCGAGGGGCCCAGGAGACAGAGAGGCGCGCCCTCCTATCTCCTGGCCGCCTCGTTTGCTTCTTGACTTGCACTCCAAGTTCTCTGGATCACGTTCGCTCCAAAAATCACGCTCCCGAAGGTTTCATTCCGTTTGGACTCCGTTTGATATTCCTTTTCTTCGAAATACTGAAATAGGCAAAAAAAACAGCAATACGGGCTGGGCCTCCGGTTAGTAGGTTAGTCCCAAAAATGATATAAATGTGTAAAATAAAGCCCATAAATATCCAAAAGGGGTAATATAATATCATGAAACAATCAAAAACTATAGATACGTTGGAGACGTATCAGGGGGAGGTGAGAGATGCGAGACCAAGGCGATCTATGTGATTCCACCAAGATGAGGGAGTACATTCCGGATCTTAGGTAAATATCAATAATCCTACACCTACTGCCCTTTTAGGGGCATGTTGCATAATTTTCCCTCACCAATTTGTCCCCCCCCCCCCCCGAATTTTTCTGGGGTGGGCCCCTTCTTCCATCAATTCCTAAACAAGTTAAGTGTCTCTTCGCTTGCTTGTTGTCATTAATTGTGCCTTATTAAAATGACATTCTTGTATTATCTTATTAAAATTCTATGACAAATATACAAGTGGACGGTTCCAGTGATGGAGCAATGTTCCATGTGACGCATCAGCGACGTGGAGTCTCGGCGGCATGGCACGGCGGGGTCTCGGTGACGGATGTGTGACAATGGACGCGCGTAGGGAGGAGGCTTTGTCTTGCGCCGTGTGGGTGCCGGTGGTAGGCCTTTCAAGGTTGATGCGTCAGTACCAGCTCTGAAGATGGATCGGTGAAAGACAGCGGCGGCGACCTCTGAGAGTGCGTCGGACTAGTATGTGCCCCAGACCCGGCATGACGGCTGGGTTGGGGCCCCTAGCTTTAGATCATAGACTTTGATGAGAGGTCTGGGTATTCGGTTTAGACCATCTGCACCCTTCATCAAGTGGATAGGAGTAGCGACAGATGTTGCCTAGATGGTGCCTTCAGATTTATTGATGTTTTACTTTGTGAGGTCTTTATGAATAATTAATAAAGTGATGTATGCATCGCCAAGATGCAAAGAACGGGTGTCATCCTCCTTTTCAAATAAAAATTACAAATATACAGGTTTGTTTGCCCGTGAGGTACTGTTTCTTGTTTTTCTCCCTTGTCAGGGGCAAAGCTGTGTTTGGACTCTGTATGCAAGGCAAAAAAAAATTTGTTTGGACTTTTGGGTTGGTGTTATGCAGATAGATTAGACAGATATTGATATATGGGTGATTATTACATGTATCATTGAGAGGCATGAGAGATCTTTTGGCAGATTTGGGCTAACTAGATCTTTTATAGATATGGATGATGATATGTAATTTATGTATCATTGAGAGGCATGCGAGATGCTAATAGGCACAACTTTGTATATGTATGTTCCTGAGGTGATTATTTTTGGGAGAGCATGCACTAGTTATGTATATTTGTTAGTCTCCATAGGCAATTCTGACATGCCGAAATACTTTTATGCATACTGAATCACTTTTTTATATGTGACATATATTGAATCTGCTTGTCTACATGACCAACTTGTATGTGATATTTAGGGGGCGAAATTGCTTCACGGATGACTATTTCCGCACGAGATGCGAACGATTTTTCCTCCCCAACAGCGCTCCTGTGTGCATGCTTGTTGTTGGCGCTGGCACGGAAGAAGCATAGGCGAACCGAACCTAGCTTAGATGGTTAGGTTTTTATGGTGGAACCAGCACACGAGGGATTAATTTAGTATTTGGCACTGTGGCTCGCATGTTTCTGGATTTAATTTAGTATTTCCAGCGATGTTCGTTCAGTGGGAATAGACGTTCCCGTCGACTACGGAGGCGTTTGTGATGACTTCGTAAATTTCAAGATGATGTGTCGGCTCTGTCTCTCAAAGATGTTCGGAATGGTAGGGTGTGCATGCATTCATAAGGATAAGTGTATGTGTGTATCTATGAGCGTTTGCGTCTATACTGTGTTAAAAAAACACCGTGTTTCTAAAATTGTTTAAATTACTGTCAAAATAAGTTAAATGTGTGTGAATATTTTTTATTTCTTTTGCTTCTATATATTGGCGGAATTCATTAAGATATGACTGAAATAATTAGAATCTGTATGAATCTCTATGTAATGTTTCTAAAATTGGTTGAACTATGATTGCAATTTGTGCGAATATTTATGAAATATGTTTGTAAACATTTTTGTACAATGAATCGTTAAAAATGCACAAATGTGTTTTCTAATGTCACTGAAATAACTGAAAACTTTTGTGTGAAACTTTTTTGGTGAAAATTAGTTTTGTTCTTTTTTTGAAATTTCTGCCAAAATTAGTTTTTAAAAAGCATTTATGTTGAAAGAAATATGAACCACCGGATGTGGTGGTGGGGCGAGTGATGACATATCAACATCGGAGTAACAAGATAAATGAGTTTCAGCCGGTACACTCTATGCGTTGGCGCCATCCGATTGGCTCACGGGGTCTCCGCAGGGCAGCGGAGCTAGCTGTTTAAAATGAACTTCAGCCTACTTGCAAAGACATTATTTCGTTTGTACATATTTGATCTATTTTGTTTGTTTGTGCACTCTCATTATTGTTTATTTTTCCTTTTATTTAAAAAACAGACAGTTGACTACGTCAACTCGGATTGTTCGCTAAAAAACAGGATATCAATCATGCTCGCCGGTGTCGTCATTGCAGTTCTCGGGGCCGAAGTAGACCCTGCTGGCGGCGAGGTCGTACACGAAGCGCGTGCACACTTGCTGCATTGCCCCGATGATGGTGATGTCCGGGCTCGGTGACACGGCGAGGCAAATGTCTTGCTCATGCACTACAAACAACCGATTCGGTGTGAGCACGAGGTCCTGCTCAAAGTGCAGTGTCACCGTGGGCAACTGCGAGAAGTGGGAGTGCATCGCGCGGAAGCAGAGGCCGGAGCTGGTGCGGCGCACCGGCAAACCGAGCCTCCTGCCGTGCTCCGCCAGGGTCTGCTCCAGGACACTGTATGCAGCTTCGATCATCACACTCCGAGACGTCCCGACGTCGATCACGGTCCCGCTGTGCCACTTGCCATCGGCGGTCTGTCGACGCCTGAACACCTCCGCCAGGTTGCCGCCCAGCTGCGTCCCGGCGACGCTGATGCCGCTGAGGCTGACAAAGTAGGAGCTATGCTCGGGGTAGACGATCCTGGTGCTCTTCATGCGCCTCGTGTCCACCGGGATGTCGTTGCCGAACCGGAGGAAGCCGTGCCGGTTCGCCGACCCGGGCACGAAGAGGCAGTAGGAGAAGCGATGTAAGCCGTGCCGTTGGAGTAACACCGGGACGAGCGACGGATACGTCTTGCCCAGGCCGAGGACGCCGGCGAGCACTCCGTGGCTGATGAAACCCGTGCTGCTGTGCGCGCAGCCAATGATGACGGTGGGAAAGACCGCCGGCGCAGATCCCGTGAAGGATAGGGTCTCGTCACCGAGCGCGCCGCTTGCATGTGCGCCACCGGGGTGGATGGGGGTGACGTGGAACTTGCACACGTCGTGCCCCGGGGGCGAACAAAGGCGGTTTGTGGGTGCGAGGTGGCGGAATGACGGCGATGTCCGCGGGTGGAAGGGCGGCGGCACCTGCTGAAACGGGTGTTGGATCGGCGCGCACTGCATCCACGTCAGGCTGCTGGTCATCTCCATCGCGAGGGTGTACGTGCGGCGGCCATGGCCTGTCCCAACAGTGGTGACAACGTTGTACTTCCCTGGGAGAAAGCGTACATGCGGTCGAAGCGCGGTGGTGTCGTGCCCAACTGGCTCCTTCAGATGAAGGAAGCCGTCGTCGTCGACATGGATGGTACTGTTCCAGCCAGGGCTGGGAACCATGCGCAGGCTAAGGCCGCCGTTGAGGCCTGGTGTGGCATCGTCAACAGTGGCGGTGGTGGTGTGCAGGAGCGCCGCAAGTACCAGAGGGAGGAGGAGAGTGTGAGCGGTGAGCTCCATGGATGTATATGTTGTAGAAATGCAAACACATCGACTGGCTAATTAACTTGTGTTGGTCTGTGCATGCAACAATGAGTAAGAGTATGTACCCTTTTGTAGATGGTGAATTGAACTATTGGAGGAGGGTTTGGTACCATTTATTATGAACCAAAAATCTCCGTTGAGATTTGCGTATCCCTTGCATACTTCTATGTAGAGGAGGTTTTGGCTGCATTTATTATGTACCAAAATCCTCTGTTGAAATTTGCATATCCCTTGCACACTTCCATGTAGAGGAGGGTTCGGCTACATTTATTATGAACCAAAAATCATCTGTTGTTATTTGCGTATCCCTCGCACTTCCATGTAGAGAAGGGTTTAGCTGCATTTACTATGAACCAAAAATCCTCTGTTGGGATTTGTGTATCCCTCGCACTTCCATGTAGATGAGGGTTTGGCTGCATTTACTATGAATCGAAAATCTCTAGTTGGGATTTGCATATACTCCTAGTAAATGAGGGTTTGGTTGCATTTAATATGAATCCAAAATACTCCCTCCGTCTCAGTTTACAAGTCCTATGCGTATACCTAGGTTGCCAATTTTATCATCCTAATATAAATTATATAACAAAAAAATATCTTTGGAAAATAGAACATCTGAAGTTTATGTTGGTATATTTTTTGTAATATATGACTTGTATTAGGTTGGTCAAATTGACGACCTAGGGGTACGTGCACGCCCTGTAAACTGAGAGAGAGGTAGTACTTTGTTGAGATTTGCATATCCCTTCCACACCACCATGTACTCCCTCCGTTCCCAAATAATTGTCTTTCTAGCCATCTCAAATGGACTACAATATACGGATGTATGTAGACATGTTTTAGAGTGTAGATTCATTCATTTTGCTCCGTATGTAGTCACTTGTTGAAATCTCTAGAAAGACAATTATTTAGGAACGGAGGGAGTAGAAGAGGATATTTCTACATTTATTAAGAATCAAAGATATCTTGTGGATATTTGCATATCCTTTGGCCTTTGCACACTTTCATGTACTATGAATTACTTTATACTACCTCCTTTCCAGTTTAGGCTAACCATAGTGGGAGTAACTTAGGTTATGCTTATGTGGCATGGAGTTAATGAGAAGAGAAGTGTTTGTGATAATATAATATCTTACGTAACATAACACACCTCAATGCAAAATGAGTCTGCAATATAATAAATGAAGGCTTGCATGACACTACACTTGTGTTACTACCCACTATGATTGTGGTAACTTAAACTAGTAACATGCATATGTTACTAGTCTAAGCTACTACCCACTATGACTAGCCTTATAGGGCTCAATTTATAAATCTCTCCGACCAAGGTAGATGATGAGTGGTGGAATAAATTTCATAATTTGTAAAAATACTTAATTACTAGAATATTTTTTCTTAAAAAGTTATGTTTACCGATGCATTAATTAGAATGCATGTATGCATGACCATTACATAACCAAAAACTTCTACTACCTCTCTCTCAGTTTACAGGGCGTGCACGTACCCCTAGGTCGTCAATTTGACCAACCTAATACAAGTCATATATTACAAAAAATATACCAACATAAACTTCAGATGTTCTATTTTCCAAAGATATAATTTTTTTGTTATATAGTTTATATTAGGATGATAAAATTGGCAACCTAGGTATACGCATAGGACTTGTAAACTGAGACGGAGGGAGTACATGCATTGGTTAGTTTTTTCTTAATCCTTGCATGCAGTGATTTAATGCATCTTGAAATCTGACCATATGATGGTGAAAAGTAGAATTGAGACTTATAAGATGGAAAAACAAATATTTTGAGATGAGTCCTATAAATCGGAAAGGAGGGGGTATCATTTCTGAAACAGATAGAGCCATAAAGGCCCCAAAAGCTTTCATAGACTATGAAAGTATTCGCATTACAAAGCTCAAACAAGGACGTGGAAAAAGAAAATTACAACTCAGTCTCTCACATTTTGAATGGGGACCCCAATATGAGAATAGAAAACATAATTGGGTCCAAATTGCATCTCCGGTCCAGATCCAACCATGCCAATGCTGGGGATGACGCCACTTGGGACAACAGGACCACCGCAAGTGCATCTCCAGCCAGTTCTCCAACAGCTACGCATGCCAGCAAGAGAAAACTGAAGTGACCATCACACTATATCTACACTGCCTCCCTTTTGCTGCATCGACCAGGATGAAGAAAGGGTGCTGGCAAGATGCCAAGGCTTTATTAGGCCGCCCTTTGGCCAGAGGATTCACTGGAGAGGCAATGAACATCGAACATTGACCGTTATGCAGGCGCCGGCTCCATCATGAACACCGAAGAAGAATAATTAGGCAAGAGCACTACAGACTCACAAACTTGCAATGAATGTAATGGGTTAGTCCACAAACTTGCAAAAGGTGATCACCTCATCCCTAGACTTGCAATATATGTGAAGGTTTAGTCTAGAGCCAATCACAAGCTGACAGATGGTGCCACGCTGGCCGTGTCTTGCCACACCGCTCAGGCCGGCTTTTTTTTTATGAAAACGCCCTCCACCTTTATGAAAATCACGCACACGGTATTTTTTCTCATATCTATATATTTTTTGTCAAAGGGCCCACCTCCCCAAATTTGTATTGAAAAAGCCAAGGCAAAAGTTCACATCAAGGATGATTCACTGCTCTCGGCCACAACCTAAAGTAGTTGTGACAAAAGACATATTACAGGCAACACGCTCATATATGTGTTTTGATGTCTACTTTTTTTTATACACATTGTACCTTTTGTATTCACTTGAAATATATTTTTATGCACATCTAATTTTTTAAATACATGATTAACATTTTTCTCATATATATATGTGTGTGTGTGTGTTTTGATGTCTACTTTTTTTGACGGACATTGTACATTTTTTGTATACATTAGAAATATTTTTCTGTACATGTTAACATTTTTAAATGCAAGATTAACATTTTCCAATTATGTTTGTAAACTGTAATAGATATATTTAGAATTATAAGCAAAGGTAAAAATAAAGCAAAACTATGAAAAAACAACCAGCCCATTCTGGGCGCTGCTTGATGCGAGGGTGGCCGGTGCCTCTACAAGCGAGACAGTCATGCCCTCGCCAAGCCCGGTCCAGCATACACCGGTGTTGTACTAGCCCAACCTTCTAGATAGACGGTTCGCCTGTCCAGCAAGTTTTTGTGTTCTGCTAAAAAAGAAGCAAGTTTTTTGTGTAGATGCAGAAAGTTTGGTCACACACACACAACTAAGTATAACCTTCCCTAGAAACAAACTAAATATAAGTTTCAGTACTACTGGGCACGAGGAGGAGGAGGTTAGCCTTCATGAGCAAGTGATACCTCGGAAGGACACTTTTCGATATTTAGGGGTTAATCTGCAGAAGGATGGTGATATCGATGAAGAAGTGAGTCATCAAACCAAAACTGGCTGGATGAAGTGGCGCCAAACTTCTTCTAGCGTTCTCTGTGATAGGAGAGTGCCACAAAAGTTTAGAAGGCAGGTTCTATTGGATGATGATTTGACTTGTGATGTTGTATGGCCTTGAATGTTGATCAACTAAAAGACGACATGTTCAACAGTTAGGTGTAGCACAGATACACGTGTTAAGATGGACATGTGTCAACACAAGGAAAGACCGAGTCCGGATGATGATATACGTTATAGACTTGGGGTAGCACTGATTGAAGGAAAGTTTGTCCATCATCATCTAAGATGGTTTGGCATATACAACACATGCCTCAAGAAGCGTCAATACATAGCAGATAGTTAAAGCATACTGATAATGTAAGGAAAGTCAGGTAGACCAAATTTGACAAGGGGAGAAATCCGTCAAGAGGGATCTAAAAAACTGAAATATTACTAAATAACCAGCCATGGACAGGGGTGCTTGAAAGTTAGCTATCCACGTGCCAAAATCATGACTTAGTTTCGAGATCTTATTAATTTCAGTTTTAGTCTACCCCAACTTATTTAAAACTGGAAGGCATTGTTGTTGTAAGATGTCCCGAGCGACGGAATGTCAATCCGGTGAAGATCTTTATGAATTCGATCAGCAAGCTCAACATTGTTAATTTGGACCTACCTACATGTCTAAATATAGTGCAGTTTCAGTTGAGTTTGCTGATCTTGTGAAGGCCTTGCCGCTTGCTGATCGGCTTTGCCACAGATCCATAATAATGGAATTGCGTCTGTGTCAAGGATCAAAGATTCATTACATCTTGATCCTGGGTGGTCAAAACCAATTGAAACTGAATCAGATTCAGAAATGTAGGTCGGTCAAAATTAACAAAATAATAAGTAAAAAATTTCCGTCGCCGGGACTTGAACCCGGGTCTCTCGGGTGAGAGCCGAGTATCCTAACCACCTAGACTACGACGGAATGTTGACGGTGCGAATACTGGATCCTATCTGTTCATGCGGACCACACAAAACTAGCACTAGCAGAGGTCAAACGATATTCTTGACATCACAAAACAGCACGAATGATAGGACTGGGCACGAGCTGGGCCGCACCTTTGTTTGATTCAGACATGGCTGGAAATGGTCTACAAAACCAGAACAAACTGCATTTGCTCCATTCGATCCATTACATATTTGAATTCCGCCATGCATGCGGACACATGGACTGTTCCAGATTCAGACAAAGGGGATCCTGAGAATCCAAACCAACAGATCATGTGTTTGTCTGGGACAAATTTCCAGCAATCTTCCTGGCCCCTCCTGACATTGGATGTTTCTAGACCGGGTTCCCGCCGGCTTTGGTATGAAAAAGAAAATGGAAATGGATGCCCTTCATGAACATTCAGTTAAAGTGCATTCTTATCCAGACAATGCACTGAATGTTCTGCAATCTGATTCAGTAAGCATACTGTGAATGCACATGGTGATTAAACAGTCTTCAGCTTCTAACTGTATAGTAGAAAGTTCATAGAGCAACTGATTCCAACGTATTATCGCAAAAATCGGAATCGAAAAATAAGATATCTATAGTAAGAAACTAACAAAAGAACTAACAAAGTGTCAACGAGGGTTCTCAACTTCAGGAAAAAGTTAACTAACAAAGGCCCTGTTCGGAATCACTCCAACTCCTAAAAATACGAGGAGCTGTGAAGCATCTGTTTCCAGCTCCGTGCCTTTTAACTCCAGATCCGGGAGCGGAGTGGTGGTGTGGCGGGTCTCCGAACAGGGTCAAAGTGTCAATGAGGGTTCTCAACTTCAGGAAAAAGTTAAAAAAAAACTCCGTCACCGGCACTTGAACCCGGGTCTCTCGGGTGAGAGTCAAGTATCCTAACCACCTAGACTACAACGGAATGGTGAGAGCAAGCATCTGAAATTATTAACCAACCAGACCACGACGGAAGCTGTGGCGAACGGGATGGCGTTTGTAATCTGAACGTTTTTCACGCAAACAGCACTGACTGCATCACTGGCACTGCAAAGCCATTCCCTGTCTCTGCATCACGAACCGAGGCGCAGCTTTGCTTGATTCAATAATTATTGAACAAACAATACCTGAACGTCCCTGAAGCAAGCAGCTTTGCTCAATATCTTGGAATCATCAGCTGTTTGTCTCTCAGTCGAAGAAACACCTGAAAGTTGGCCATCAATCAGCGCTCAAGCATCTAAGCTTGCTAAGTTTTACTACTGTAGCTTTTACAGGCATTTGCTTTGACCAAAAAAAAGAAAAAAAAAAACTAGCTGGAAGCAAACTCAAAATGGGCAGAACCATCCTCAAGCCTTAACACCACCGAAAAGATGAATGAGATTTAGGTTCGGGTGTGAAACTGCCTTTCCTATATCAGCTAGGGAAGTCCACCCAAGCAAGGGGGCTCGGCCCCCGATTTGTAAATGTGCGAATAGCTGGAAACGTCTTGCCTGTTAAGGCCGACGGGTACGTGTTAATATAGGCGGGGCGCACCTCCCGTACAGCGCATATAAAGTAGTTTGGATACAGGAGATATTCAGGGAGAAGATAGAACTTGGAGGGAAAGAAACAACTCAAGTATATCTATCCTATATCTATCCTAACTACCTCCTGATGCGGGTCAAGGATGACATGCCAATGTACGCAGTGTACGCGCCAATATACGCCATTGTATACCGTACCAATATAACAACATGTTTGACACCCTCCCTTAATCATAACTTCATCAAGTTGAGATTATGCTTGAAGTTTTCAAAGCTCTTTGTGGGCAGAGGTTTTGTGAATCCATCTGCAATTTGATCTTTGGAATGCACAAACCGGATGTCAAGTTGTCTTTGAGTAACTCTTTCTCTGACAAAATGAAAGTCTATCTCAATATGCTTTGTTCTGGCATGGAACACAGGATTAGCAGAAAGATAAGTAGCACCAAGGTTATCACACCACAAGCATGGAGCTTGTTTGCCTTTTACACCAAGCTCTTTCAACATAGACTGAACCCATATGATTTCAGCTGTGGCATTGGCTAGCGCCTTGTATTCTGCCTCAGTGCTTGACCTAGAGACAGTAGCCTGCTTACGTGCACACCATGATATCAGATTAGGTCCAAAAAATACTGCAAAGCCTCCTGTGAGCGCCTGTCATCCAGGCAGCCTGCCCAATCAGAGTCAGAGAAAGCACTGACAAGAGTAGAAGATGACTTGCTGAAATTCAGACCTATACTCAGAGTATGTTTAACATATCTAATGATACGTTTTGCAGTTGTCAAATGAACAGTAGTTGGTGCATGCAAAAATTGGCAAACTTTGTTGACAGCAAATGAAAGATCAGGCCTGGTAAGAGTTAAGTACTGAAGAGCACCTACTAGACTTCTATATTTTGTACTATCTTCCTGACTCAAAGGTGTACCTTCCATACGTGATAACTTTTCTAAGCTTGATAATGGTGTGAGAGAAGGTTTACAACCTTGCAGTCCTGCCTTTTTAACCAGATCAGTTGCATACTTAGCTTGAGAAAGGTGAAGTCCATTCGAATGCTTCTTTACCTCAATTCCAAGAAAATAGTGCAAGTCTCCAAGATCCTTTAACGCAAAGTCTGCACTCAAGTCCTTTAACAGTCCTTTAATTGCTTCATCAGATGAACTAGTTACAATTATATCATCAACATAGATGAGAACAAATATACATGTATTAGATCTGTTATAGATGAATAATGACGTGTCTGACTTAGAGGGGATAAATCCAAGTGTTTGCATCTTGTGACACAGACGTGAGTACCACGTCCTTGGAGCTTGCTTCAATCCATATAATGCTTTATCAAGTTTGCACACATAGGAGGGAGTTTTCTTACTTTCAAACCCAGGAGGTTGTTTCATATACACTTCCTCTTCCAGAACACCATGAAGAAACGCGTTCTGTACGTCAAGCTGCCTGAGACTCCATCCCCTGAAAACAGCAATGGACAAAACAAGACGAATGGTGGCTGCTTTTACCACAGGACTAAATGTATCCTCATAGTCTATACCATATCGCTGATTGAAGCCTTTTGCAACTAGCCTAGCCTTATAGCGATCAATAGTTCCATCAGATCTCCTTTTGATCCGAAAAACCCACTTGCAATCAATCAAGTTTTTACCTTGCTGTGGAGGAACCAAGTGCCAAGTCTTGTTTTTCTTTAATGCCATGTATTCTTCATTCATTGCCTTCTTCCACTTATCATCACGAAGTGCTGCATCAAGAGTCGCTGGCTCATCTGGTTCTCCTGTGGAACAGACCAAGCCATACTTGGTTACATGTTTATAATTTAAAGGCTGAATTAACCCTTGTTGGAGCCGTGTTCGTCGCGAAGGAAGGGCCACAGAGTCTGCAGCCACAGAGGATCCAGAGCGCAGCACGGGTGGATCAGCAACAGATCCCGAGGGGGATCCTGCCGCGGACCCAGCAGCAGGTGCAGCAGCAGTCCCAGTCAGCGCAGGGCTGGTCGGATTTTCTGTGGTCGCTGGCTAAGGCGCCTCGTCACGGGTGGGCGCAGAAGATCCCGAGGCGGGGACCCGCTCATCATTGCGCGGTCCGGCCGGTTGATCAGCACCGGGGGGACCAGCTCCAGAGTCCCGCGCGGATCCGCGCCGCTGATACGTGACGGGACGAGCGCCGTACCGTGCGCTGCCTGGAGGTGCCCGCATGTCGGGGCGGGCCCATGTGTCTGTGGTGGAGACGCGCGCATCTGGGGAGGCGGCGCGCACGCCTGCACCTGGCGTCCCTGCACCATCAGATTCCGAGGGGGATCTGGTCAGCTGCTGCGCTGCCGATCTCGAGGCGGATCTGATCTGCTGCTGCGCTGCCGATCCCGAGGCGAATCTGTCCCCTGGCGCGTTGTCTCCTGCCACGGGACACATGAAATATGGCCCGGATTTTCACCTTGTTGATTATTTTCTTCACAATTTTCTCCTGTTTCATCAACACAAAGCTCATGCATGCCATTAGATGAGTTAGTCAACTAATCATCATCAATATTTAGTCCCCTTTGTCAAAACTAGTGAGATGGGGGGGTAGGAGGAGAATTTCTTCTCGAAGTAGTGCCGGCGTTTGGGTGGAGATCGGCGAATGGAAACTTGGTTTCATCAAAAACGACATCACAGGAGATGTATACTCGCCCGGTGGAAACATCTAAGCACTTGCCACCTTTGTGTTGTGCGCTATAACCAAGAAATACGCACTGTTTTGATCGAAACATGAGCTTTCGGTTGTTGTAGGGACGAAGGTTAGGCCAACATGCACACCCAAATACACGAAGAGACTTATAGTCTGGTTTGGTGTGGAGAAGTCTTTCTATCGGAGTTTCATTATGAATAACACGACTAGGGAGCATGTTGATGATATGGACTGCGGTTAAAAACGCTTCATCCTAGAATTTTAGAGGCATGAATGCGCCGGCTAGAAGGGCAAGGCCAACTTCGACAATGTGTCGATGCTTGCGTTCTGTTGACCCGTTTTGCTGGTGAGCATGAGGACATGACACTTGATGGGAGACACCAAGTGTTTGGAAGAAGGAGTTTAACTTTTCGTACTCCCCTCCCCAAACTGACTGGACAGCGATGATTTTGCTGTCAAATTTTCGCTCAACAAGAGCTTGAAAGTTTTTGAACACTTGAAACACATCGGACCGTTTCTTTAAAAGATAGATCCAAGAAAATTTGCTAAAATCATCGATGAAGCTAACATAATAAGTGTGTCTGCCAACAGAAGTAGGGGCAGGACCCCAAACATCAGAAAAAATCAATTGTAGTGGTTTGGTAGAAACACTGCTAGAAACAGGGTAAGGCAACTGATGACTTTTAGCTTTCTGACATGAATCACAAATTGTCTCATTATGACGCTCACCAACAAACGGGAGATTATTTTTCCTAAGTAATTTTTCAACTAAAGAAAAAGATGCATGTCCTAAACGATCATGCCATCGTGTGGACGAAAGCTTGATAGCACCACAAGAATATTTATTTGGTCTTCGAAACTCCGGAATCAACGGATAGAGGCCGCCAACGCATCTACCTCGATAGAGAACAGTCCTCGTTGCCTGATCCTTGATCAAAAAGAAATAAGGGTGAAATTCAAGAAATACATGATTATCAAGGGCAATTCGATGGACAAAAAGAAGACTCTTGTTGGCACTAGGAACATGCAAAATTTTTCTAAGATGAATATTACGATGAGGGGTACGAAATATTGAGTGACCAAAGTGACTTATACTCATACCTTCTCCATTGGTAGTATGGATTTGATCCTTGCCGCGATATTTCTCCTTCATGGTTACTTTCTCGAGCTCATTGGTGATGTGGTTGGTAGCACCACTGTCAACAGACCAGTTCGTGTCGACACCATATGAGCCATCAGCCGCCGCAGCGACCTTTTCTTCATCTTGGGAGTCGTAGTCGTCCTCCTCATACCTGTACCAGCAATCTTTTGCTGTATGCCCGACCTTGCCGCAGATCTGGCACTTGGGGGTGTCCGGACGGTTCCTGCCGCCGCCACCAGCACCGCGTCCGCGGCGTCCTCGGCCACCATATTGAGGTGGCGCTGCGCCACGGGTGCTGCCGCCGGACCTGCCCTTGTTGCAAGAGGAGCCACGGGAGCGAGAGCCGCCGCCGCCGCCGCGCCCGCGAGTGGCCGCGTTCGCAGATGATTTGAAGCCGCCGCCACCGGCCCCTTGGAAGTGAGCCATGCGCTGATCGAAATTGGATAACATGGCAAAGAGTTCATCAAGGGTTACCCCGGTCACGCGAGCGTCGAGGGCAGACACCAGAGGCTGATAGTCGGCGTCGAGCCCATGGATGATGTAGGAGGCGAGTTCATCGTCGGGGATCGCCTTGCCTGCGGCGGCTAGCTCGTCGGTGTAGCCGCGCATGGCGGCGAAGTAGGAGGCAACGGAGAGGTTCCCCTTCTGCGCGTTGATGAGGGACGTTCGTATGTTGTTGATGCAGCTGGCGGACTGGGATGAGAACATCCCAGCGAGCGTCGTCCAGAGCGCGCCCGCGGTGGTGACCGTGGTCACCGTGAGCAGCACCTCACGCGTCAGGTTGTTCAGCAGGTATCCCAGAATCTGCTGATCCTCCCGGACCCAGATTGGGTGGAGAGGGTTGGGCGTTGATGACACCTCCTTGCCGTCCTTGGTGGTGACGAGGAGTTTGGACGGCTCCGGCTGGGTGCCGTCGACGTAGCCGTAGACACCGGCGCCGCGCAGCTGAGGGATGACTTGCGTGCGCCATAGCACGTAATTTGTGCGGGTTAGCTTCTCGGTAACTTGGCCACTGAGGCTGGTTTGGGATGCGCCGGAGGTGGAAGACATGGCTAGGGCTAGATGGAGTTTGCAGGGAGCTTTGATGGGAAAAGGATAGCTCTAATACCATGTGCGAATAGCTGGAAACGTCTTGCCTGTTGAGGCCGACGGGTACGTGTTAATATAGGCGGGGCGCACCTCCCGTACAGCGCATACAAAGTAGTTTGGATACAGGAGATATTCAGGTAAAAGATAGAACTTGGACGGAAAGAAACAACTCAAGTATATCTATCCTATATCTATCCTAACTACCTCCTGATGCGGGTCAAGGATGACACGCCAATGTACGCAGTGTACGCGCCAATATATGCCATTGTATACCGTACCAATATAACAACATGTTTGACAGTAAGAACAGAAACCATCAGTTGAGCTACTACTAACGAAATAAAATCAGTGCGAAATGAGTCAACAGCACTGAAGCTCTGCGCCGTGGATCAGACGGAGTCTTTGAGAATTCTGCGCCGAGTCTGGGAAAGTTCGACCAATATGCCTCCCAGTTGATCGGCGGTAGAAGCTGCCCCCACTGCTGTTCAAAATCTTGGAATCGTCGACCGCCAGTGTCTCGGTCATGGAGAACATCTCAAGGCTCAAGGTTACCATCACAGAGTAGCCCATCAACGAACTAACATGCACCCATTACTGACGGCAGCATTCTGAAGCAGCAACACTACCGAATAGCTGAATGAGATTCCAGTTCAGGGTGACAGACAAGTTGTCTTCCCTATACCATAGATAACTCATCAGCTCATCAGGCATCTAGCTTGCTCAGATTTACCTTACAAGCATTTGCTTTTGCCGAAAACTAGTACGTAGAAAGCAACCTCAAGATGGAGATAACTGTCCATTATTTTTTTTTTTGATAGAAAGACTGTAAGGGGAACCCCCTACAGTATAATTGGTGCAACAAACCCAAATTGCAAGTATCATGTCTTGAACCTGGGTGGGTGGGAAGGCATCAACCCCTCACCACCACTAGGCTATGCCTTAGTTTGCAATAACTGTCCATTATTAGTGACGGCAGCATCCTGAAGCATTAACGCTACTGAAGAAATGATCGAGATTCCGCCTCAGGGTGACAGGCTGTCTTTCCTATATCAGGTAGGGAAGGCCAAATGGTCAGGTACTTAAAATTCTGGATAAAACAGTGAGCATGTAGGAGAAGGGAGCTTCCATGTGGTAGCACTTTGTCAGATGTATTTATCCTTCACTGAGTAACACATCAGGAAAAATGGTCATTCGACTTGTTACCTTGTGTATTGTACATTACTTCAAAAATCATGTAGTTAGTTCCTTTTTTCGACAGGAAGTTAGTTCTTCTCAATGTGTCAAATTCAATATAAACCAGAATGTTTACAGATAAGATAATGGATGTTTTGAGGAGAAGGCAAGTCTAACTCAAAGAGGCTTATCCTTGACATCAATTCTTTGATGAAATTAGTCTTCAAGGTTGTTGGATTGCAGCACATCTGATAGTCTTGGTGAAAATATAAATCCCTGGAGCAAGAACTTCATTTCTAGACACTAGTTTGGAAGCTTACATATCAAAAGTGGAGAAAGCCACCCCAGCCCACTTCTGCAACTCAAAAGCTTTATACCAAAGAATATATGCTTTGACCACATGACTGAGAAAATCACTGATTTTTTTTCCACACATAAGTACATAACTGAACCAGTCACTGAATTTTGTGGCAACAGCAAACATGATATTTTAACAAGGGAAAAGCTGAGCCTAAGCCTCTGATCTGAACAAGGCATATCACGTATTGGTAAGAAATTTAGAAATGAATAGAAACACGTGAAAACATATCACACCATGCCATTCATTAGGGGCAAATACTATTACTCTGCTACAGGCTACAGACTACAGCACTACAGCTTCCTACGGATCATGAGAGACTACATCTTCCTATCAAGGAACCGTCACGGTCAGGGGAGGCCATCCAGGGCGTCGTTTTTTTTGGAAAAGGAGGTTCTCCCCCGGCCTCTGCATCAAAGTGATGCATACGGCCAATTTATTAAAAAGCAAAAGGTTCAACAAAATCTCCAATTCTCAGACAAAAAAACTGCTCACACAGAGCAAAAAACAAAGGAACAGGATAGCCACAATGATAGGATATGGTAGGGTAATTCCCGATTACTAGCAGCAATTCCTCACGGAGGTAGGATTTAGTGGCGATTACAGGAGAGATTACAAGAATGAGGTAGCTAGGGTTCGTCGCGGAGAAGAAAGGGGAGGGGATAAGAGCCGAGCCACCGTTGCCGTTGATCCACTGGATGCCCTTCCTCTCGAGTGCGTCGCCTTTAGTAGTAGCTGTTGGGCGCCTCAGTTGGCCCATTCCGGCCCGTGGACTCTTGGGTTGGGCTGCTTGGGCCGAGTGGGTCTGGTAGCAGCCTGGTGGGTGCGGTCGTCGCTGCCTTGTGGGGTCCCCATTGTCGGGCGCACAGACATCCCCTCCTCCTTGGGAAGAGGCTTGCCCCCAAGCCTCCGCATGCGGGAGCAGGGCCATCAAGCTTGCTTTATCCTTCCAAGTGATGCCCAGATTGGAAGAAGCTGACCATTGTATCTTCACTTGTTCACGGACACCGTCTTTGTACTTGTGCCAGCGGGTCTGAAGAACAGCTTCCGGCACAGCAATGTCATCCAAACAGTGTGGAAGGTGAGTTTCAGCGCTCGTACCAGGGAGGAGAGCTTGCCGGAGGAGTGAAACGTGGAACACAAGGTGAACTGTTGCTTGTGGGGGTAGCTGGAGTTTGTACGCCACCTCATTGATCTTGTCGATGATGGGGAAAGGCCCGTAGAACTTGTAAGCCAGCTTGTGATTTGCTCTTGGGGCGACGAAAGATTGTATATATGGCTGTAGCTTGAGGTAAATTGTGTCACCCACCTCAAATGTTTGAAAGGAACGCTTCTTATCAGCTTAGTCCTTCATTAGTTGTTGCGCTCGGTTGAGGTGTTGCTGCAGTAATGCTTGGACAGTGGCGCGCTCGTCAAGCCAAGTTTGGAGTGCTGGTACTGAACATGTACCTTCTGCTGTGATTCCCCAGTGGCGAGGTTCGTAGCCGAACATGGCTTTGAACGGTGTCATCCCTGAATAATGTGCATTGTTGTACCAGAATTGAGCCAATGGTATCCAAAAGCTCCAGCGTCGCGGGCAGGCTTGTGTGAAGCAGCGCAGGAAGGTTTCAACACATTGATTAACTCTTTCCGTTTGTCCATCCGTTTGAGGATGGTTTGCCGTGCTCAGCCGCAGTTCTGTTCCTGCCCCTTTGATTAGCTCTTGCCAAAAGTGGCTTGTGAAAACGGGTCTCTATCAGACACAATTGCTGCTGGTAGACCATGGATCTTGTAGACCTGGTGTAGATAGAGTTGCGCGTCTGATACTGCCGTGTAGGGGTGAGCAAGAGGTAGAAAGTAGGCAAACTTGGTATGTTTGTCCACAATGACCAGCAGGCAGTTGAACTTGCTGGACTAAGGGAGGCCGTCGAAGAAATCCATTGATATCATCTCCCACGGTTGACTGGGTACTGGAAGCGGTTGGAGTAAGCCCTTTCTGGTTTGGCTTGTTGGCAAATTGGGCAGCAGCGCACGTATTGCAGGATGTGCGCTTTCATCTTGGGCCAAGCAAATAGACGCCGGATGCGACGATAAGTCACTGGGAATCCGGAATGTCCACCCATCGGGCTGTCGTGGAAAGCACCAATGATGCGTTGTTGTATCTGTGTGCCCCCTCCCAGCCAAATTTTGCCGTGGAATTGGATGATCCCTTGCTCCAGAGAAAAACGGCCTTTCGGGTCCTTCTGAAGTGCCAACTGTTCGAGAAGGTGTGAGGCATGTGGATTGTTGCTGTAACTGTTGACGACATCTTCGAGCCAAGCTGGTACGCAGGAAGTAATGTTGTTCAAGGAATCTGCTGGGTTCGCCCTTGACAGAGCATCTGCTCCGGCGTACTCAACGCCCTTCTTGTATCTGATGCGGTAGCGCAGGCCAAGGAGTTTGGTAAAAGCCTTCTACTGCCATGGAGTGGTTAGCCTCTGTTCCTCCAAGTGAATCAGGCTTTTCTGATCGGTGAGAATGATGAACTCTGCATGCTGAAGGTAGGGACGCCATTGATCCACCGCTACTACAATAGCGAGATATTCCTTCTCGTAAGTGGAAAGGCCTTGATATCGCTGGCTGAGCGCCTTGCTCATGAATGCTATAGGGTGCCCTTGTTGTTGCAGAATTGCCCCGGTGTCGTTGTCGCTAGCATCTGTCTCAATGACGAATGGCTGTTTGAAATTGGGCAGTGCCAGGACAGGGGCTGAGATGAGTTGTTTCTTCAGAACTTGGAAGGTTGTTTCCGTGGTAGATGTCCACAGGAATGGTACTTCTTTCTTGAGCAAGTTGAGCAAGGGGTGTGCGATGACACCAAAGTTTCTGACAAACCGGCGATAGTAGCCTGCGAGCCCCAAGAAGCTGCGAACTCCTTTGACATCTGTCGGTGCCTGCCAATCTTTTACGGCCGCAATCTTGGACATGTCGATGGACACGCCTTGTGCACTAATGGTGTGGCCCAGGTACAAGATTTTTTGTTGACCGAAGACGCACTTGCTCATCTTAGCTTTCCAGCAGTCCTTTCTCAACAGCGCCAGCACTTGCCGTAAGTGGTCAGCGTGTTCCTCTAATGAGAAACTGAAAACCAGGATGTCGTCGAAGAAGGACACCACACAGACACGGTTAACTAGCTTGAGTGTTGTGGTCACTGCCCCCAAGAATGTGGCTGGTGCACCGGCAAGTCCGAACGAAACCACTCTGAATTCAAAGTGCCCTTGATGCGTCTGAAATGCAGTCTTGTATTCTTCCCCTGGTGCCAGACGAATTTGGTGGTAACCCGCATGGAAATCTAGTTTGGAGAACCACTTCGCGCCGTGAAGCTCATCCAAGAGTTTCAATGATGGGCACTGGGTACTTGGGCACCACCGTAAGCGCATTGAGCTGCCTGTAATCGATACAGAGTCGCCACGTGCCATCTTACTTTTTGACCAAAATGACTGGTGAAGAAAAGGGACTGGTGCTCCGCTGAATAACTCCTGATCTCAGTAGTTCTTCCACTTGGGTTTCGATCTCCGTCTTGTGTTCTGGCTTGTGGCGGTATGGCCGAATATTGATAGGCTAGGCTCCAGGGATAAGAGGTATCCTGTGGTTGCATGCATGCCTTGGAGGGAGGCCTGTTGGCTCGATGAAAACATACGTAAACTCGTCGAGGACGCGCTGGATGTAGTTAGGAAATGGCATTGATGATTCTGGCGCAGGTGCGACCATGCACAGATGCACCACATGCGAGATAGCTCCTCGACTGCAGAGCCCTTGGAGCTGAATTGTGTTGATTGACTCGCAGGTTGTTGTAGAGGCGTCGTGGCCGACCAAACGGAGTGGACCGGCCGGTGTGGGGAAGCGAGCGCGCCAGTCGACGACCATGGGGCTGTGCTCCTCGAGCCAATCCATGCCCAAGATGGCTTCATAGGTACCCAATGCGAGCACCTTCAAGTCGGTGAAGAACTCCTGGCCTTGTGAATACCAGGAGCAGTTGGGGACGAAAGCAGAGCAAGTGAGCTCACTGCCATCTGCGACGCGGACGCGACCGGGCCTTGGTAGAGGATGGACGCTGGTGAGTGTCGCAGCCGGACGCTCGTTGAAGAATGAGTTGGAGATGCCGGAATCCACCAGGAGTAGCACTTCGTGCCCCTGAATCTAGGCGCGTAGCTGGAATGCCTTCGGGGACACCCCTCCTGTGACCGCAAACAGGGAGATGGCCATGAAGGAATCGTTGGCATCACCTTTTACGGTGGTGGGACTTGTGTGTCGATGATGTTGTCGAGGCCGAACAAGTCAAGCAACTCCTCGACGACATGTAGCTGCACGGAAGTGGGGCATGTGTGTTCCTGGCCCCACCTCTCGCCGCACTTGAAGCAGAGGCCTCGGGCTCGCCTGTAATCCCGGAGCGTCTTCAACTTGGACGCATCAGCACGGGCGGAGTCAGTACTGCGGCGATCAGCCGCAGGAGCCGCTGGTACTGTGCGCGCCGGGGGCAGCGGCAACGGCAGAGGTGTGCCCGGTCTTGGCGTCGTGTCTGGTGGTCGCGGCAATGTGCCGAACGCACCATCCGCCATTTCTTCTTGCAACAATGCCAGAGCACAAGCTGTGTTCAGATCGGGTGGCCGTTGGACGAGCACCACCGCGTGGATATCCTTCCGCAAACCCTCGACAAAACGAGTCAAAAAGTAGAATGGGTGAATAGTATCCGAGCACGATGAGATATGATTTATAATTAGCTCAAATTGCTCAATGCAACTAGCGACTATAGAAGTTTGGCGGACAGTGGTAGAACTGTCGAATCAGCGTTTGATGCCGATCGCGCCCAAAGCAGGTACAGAGTAAACTGGTAAAGGATTTCCAATGAAATCAGCAAGTCGTTTTTGAATCGACTGTAACCACACCGATGCTGAACCAGAAAAATTCTGTGCAGCCATCAGTACCCAAAAGGACTGTGAAATTCCAAACATGTGAAAATACTGTTCGCATAGCGTTTTCCACAGGTTCGGGTTGTCGCTCGTAAACTGCGGGAAGGATATGGATGGGTGGGTTTTCCCCAACCCGGAGAGAAGTTGACTGGCATGTGCAAATGGTGACAGAGAAGAAGGGGATGCCGCCAAGGCATTGTACTGACTCGTTGCCGGGGGTGGCGGCGGGGTCTGGAAGGACGCCGCCGCGGACCCCCGTGGAAGATGAAGCAGGCCGTGGCTCACTCGCCCTTGGGGAACGTCAACCGCGCCAGATCCGGCCCCCGTGTGGGCGCCGATCATCGCAGGTGGGTGATACGTCTCCAACTTATCTATAATGTTTTATTGTTCCATGCTATTATATTATCTGTTTTGGATGTTTAATAGGCTTTATCATATACTTTTATATTATTTTTGGGACTAACCTATTAACCAAAGGCCCAGCCCAGATTGCTGTTTTTTTGCCTATTTCAGTGTTTCGCAGAAAAGGAATATCAAACGGAGTCCAAACGAAATGAAACCTTCGGGAACGTGATTTTTGGAACAAACGTGATCCAGAGGACTTGGAGTGGACGTCAAGAAATCAACAAGGAGGCCATAAGGTAGGGAGGCGCGCCTGCCCCCCTGGGCATGACCCCCACCCTCGTGGGCCCCTCGTAGCTCCACCGACCTACTTCTTCCTCCTATATATACCTACGTACCCCGAAAACATCCAGGAGCACCATGAAACCCTATTTCCACCGGCGCAACCTTTGTTAGAAATATGCCCTAGAGGCAATAATAAAAGTATTATTATATTTCATTGTTCATGATAATTGTCTTTTGTTCATGCTATAACTGTATTATCCGGAAATCGTAATACACGTGTGAATACATAGACCACAATATGTCCCTAGTGAGCCTCTAGTTGACTAGCTCGTTGTGATCAACAGATAGTCATGGTTTCCTGACTATGGACATTGGATGTCGTTGATAACGGGATCACATCATTAGGAGAATGATGTGATGGACAAGACCCAATCCTAAGCATAGCATAAAGATCGTGTAGTTCGTTTGCTAGAGCTTTTCCAATGTCAAGTATCTCTTCCTTCGACCATGAGATCGTGTAACTCCCGGATACCGTAGGAGTGCTTTGGGTGTATCAAACGTCACAAACGTAACTGGGTGACTATAAAGGTGCACTACAGGTATCTCCGAAAGTATCTATTGGGTTGACACGGATCGAGACTGGGATTTGTCACTCCGTATGACGGAGAGGTATCTCTGGGACCACTCGGTAATGCATCATCATAATGAGCTCAAGGTGACCAAGGTGTTGGCCACGGGATCATGCATTACGGTATGAGTAAAGTGACTTGCCGGTAACGAGACTGAACAAGGTTTTGGGATACCGACGATCGAGTCTCGGGCAAGTAACGTACCGATTGACGAAGGGAATTGTATACGGGATTTGATCGAATCCTCGACATCGTGGTTCAACCGATGAAATCATCGAGGAGCATGTGGGAGCCAACATGGGTATCCAGATCCCACTGTTGGTTATTGCCCGAGAGTCGTCCCGGTCATGTCTACGTGTCTCCCGAACCCGTAGGGTCTACACACTTAAGGTTCGGTGACGCTAGGGTTGTATGAATATGAGTATGCAGCATACCAAATGTTGTTCGGAGTCCCGGATGAGATCCCGGACGTCACGAGAAGTTTCGGAATGGTCCAGAGGTAAAGAATAATATATAGGAAGAGGTATTTCGGCCATCGGGAAAGTTTCGGGGTCACCCGGTATTGTACCGGGACCACCGGAAGGGTCCCGGGGGTCCACCGGGTGGGGCCACCCATCCCGGAGGGCCCCATGGGCTGACGTGGGAGGGGAGCCAGCCCATAGTGGGCTGGTGCGCCCCCCTAGGCCCACCCCCTGCACCTAGGGTTGAAACCCTAGGTTGGGGGGGGGGGCGCACCACATGCCTTGGGGGGCACTCCTCCCCCCTTGGCCGCCGCCCCCTTGGGAGATCCAATCTCCCAGGGCCGGCGCCCCCCCTGGGGGCCTATATAAAGGAGGGCAGGGGGGAGGGCAGCCGCACCCATTTGCTTTGGCGCCTCCCTTCCCCTGCTATACCTCGTCCTCCTCCCGTAGTCACTTGGCGAAGCCCTGCTGGAGTTCTGCTGCATCCACCACCACGCCGTCATGCTGCTGGATCATCATCAACCTCTCCTTCCCCCTTGCTGGATCAAGAAGGAGGAGACGTCTCCCGTCCCGTACGTGTGTTGAACGCGGAGGTGCTGTCCGTTCAGCACTTGGACATCGGTGATCTGAATCACGTCGAGTACGACTCCATCATCACCATCCCCTTGCAAGCTTCCTCACGCGATCTACAAGTGGTATGTAGATGCAAACTCACTCCCTTGACTCGTTGCTTAGATGAACTCATAGATGGATCTTGGTGAAACCTTAGGAAAATTTTTATTTTCTGCAACGTTCCCCAACAGTGGCATCATGAGCTAGGTCTATGCGTAGTTCTCTAATGCATGAGTAGAACACAATTTTGTTGTGGGCGTGGATCTTGTCAACTTGCTTGTCTCTACTAGTCTTTTCTTGCTTCAGCGGTATTGTGGGATGAAGCAGCCCAGACCAACCTTACACGTACGCTTACGTGAGACCGGTTCCACCGATTGACATGCACTAGTTGCATAAGGTGGCTGGCGGGTGTCTGTCCCTCCCACTTTAGTTGGAGCGGATTCGATGAAAAGGGCCCTTATGAAGGGTAAATAGAAGTTGACAAAATCACGTTGTGGTTATTCGTAGGTAAGAAAACGTTCTTGCTAGAACCCAATTGCAGCCACGTAAAAGATGCAACAACAATTAGAGGACGTCTAACTTGTTTTTGCAGCAATTGATCATGTGATGTGATATGGCCAGAAGTTGTGATGAATGATGAATTGTGATGTATGAGATCATGTTCTTGTAATAGGATTCACGACTTGCATGTCGATGAGTATGACAACCGGCAGGAGCCATAGGAGTTGTCTTTATTTTTTGTATGACCTGCGTGTCATTGAAGAACACCATGTAAACTACTTTACTTTATTGCTAAACGCGTTAGCCATAGAAGTAGAAGTAGTCGTTGGCGTGACAACTTCATGAAGACACGATGATGGAGATCATGATGATGGAGATCATGGTGTCAAGCCGGTGACAAGATGATCATGGAGCCCCGAAGATGGAGATCAATGGAGCTATATGATATTGGCCATATCATGTCACAACTATATAATTGCATGTGATGTTTATTATGTTTATGCATCTTGTTTACTTAGGACGATGGTAGTAAATAAGATGATCCCTTACAAAAATTTCAAGAAGTGTTCTCCCCTAACTGTGCACCGTTGCTACAGTTCGTCGTTTCGAAGCACCACGTGATGATCGGGTGTGATAGATCCTTACGTTCACATACAACGGGTGTAAGACAGTTTTACACAGCAAAAACACTTAGGGTTAACTTGACGAGCCTAGCATGTGCAGACATGGCCTCGGAACACGGAGACCGAAAGGTCGAACACGAGTCGTATGGAAGATATGATCAACATGAAGATGTTCACCGACGATGACTAGTCCGTCTCACATGATGATCGGACACGGGCTAGTCGACTCGGATCGTGTAACACTTAGATGACTAGAGGGATGTCTAATCTGAGTGGGAGTTCATAATTTGATTAGAACTTAATTATCATGAACTTAGTCTAAAACCTTTGCAAATATGTCTTGTAGATCAAATGGCCAACGCTCATGTCAACATGAACTTCAACGCGTTCCTAGAGAAAACCAAGCTGAAAGATGATGGCAGCAACTATACGGACTGGGTCCGGAACCTGAGGATCATCCTCAAAGCTGTCAGGAAGCAATATGTCCTAGAAGGACCGCTAGATGACGCTCCCGTCCCAGAGAACCAAGACGTTATGAACGCTTGGCAAACTCGTGCTGATGATTACTCCCTCGTTCAGTGCGGCATGCTTTACAGCTTAGAACCGGGGCTCCAAAAGCGTTTTGAGCATCACGGAGCATATGAGATGTTCGAAGAGCTGAAACTAGTTTTCCAAGCTCATGCCCGGGTCGAGAGATATGATGTCTCTGACAAGTTCTATAGTTGTAAGATGGAGGAAAACAGTTCTGTCAGTGAGCACATTCTCAAGATGTCTGGGTTGCACAACCGTATGACCTAGCTGAACATTAACCTCCCAGATGAGGCGGTCATTGACAGAATCCTCAAGTCGCTCCCACCAAGCTACAAGAGCTTTGTGATGAACTACAACATGCAGGGGATGGTGAAGACCATTCCTGAAGTGTTCTCAATGCTGAAGTCAGCAGAGGCTGAAATCAAGAAAGAACATCAAGTGTTGATGGTCAATAAGACCACTAAGTTCAAGAAGGGCAAGGGCAAGAAGAACTTCAAGAAGGACGGCAAGGATGTTGCCGTGCCCGGTAAGCCAGTTACCGGGAAGAAGTCAAAGAATGGATCCAAGCATGAGACTGAGTGCTTTTATTGCAAAGGGAAGGGTCACTGGAAGCGGAACTGCCCCAAATACTTAGCGGATAAGAAGGCCGACAACACCAAAGGTATATTTGATATACATGTAATTGATGTGTACCTTACCAGTACTCGTAGTAACTCCTGGGTATTTGATACCGGTGCCGTTGCTCATATTTGTAACTCACAGCAGGAGCTGCAGAATAAACGAAGACTGGCGAAGGACGAGGTGATGATGCGCGTCGGGAATGGTTCCAGAGTCGATGTGATCGCCGTCGGCACGCTGCCTCTACATTTACCTACGGGATTAGTTTTGAACCTTAATAATTGTTATTTGGTGCCAAGTTTGAGCATGAACATTGTATCAGGATCTCGTTTAATATGAGATGGCTACTCATTTAAATCCGAGAATAATGGTTGTTCTATTTATATGAGAGATATGTTTTATGGTCATGCTCCGATGGTCAATGGTTTATTCTTAATGAATCTCGAGCGTAATATTACACATGTTCATAGTGTGGATGCCAAAAGATGTAAAGTTGATAACGATAGTCCCACATACTTGTGGCACTGCCGCCTTGGTCACATTGGTGTCAAGCGCATGAAGAAGCTCCATGCTGATGGACTTTTAGAGTCTCTTGATTATGAATCGTTTGACACATGCGAACCATGCCTCATGGGCAAAATGACCAAGACTCCGTTCTCCGAAACAATGGAGCGAGCAACCAACTTGTTGGAAATCATACATACCGATGTGTGTGGTCCAATGAGCGTTGAGGCTCGCGGAGGATATCGTTATGTTCTCACTCTCACTGATGACTTAAGTAGATATGGGTATGTCTACTTAATGAAACACAAGTCTGAGACCTTTGAAAAGTTCAAGGAATTTCAGAGTAAGGTAGAGAATCAACGTGACCGAAAGATAAAGTTCCTACGATCAGATCGTGTAGGAGAATACTTAAGTCACGAATTTGGTACACACTTAAGGAAATGTGGAATCGTTTCACAACTCACACCGCCTGGAACACCTCAGCGTAACGGTGTGTCCGAACGTCGTAATCGCACTCTATTGGATATGGTGCGGTCTATGATGTCTCTTACCGATTTACCGCTATCATTTTGGGGATACGCTCTAGAGACAGCTACATTCACTTTAAATAGGGCACCGTCTAAATCCGTTGAGACGACACCGTATGAATTATGGTTTGGGAAGAAACCTAAGCTGTCGTTTCTAAAATTTTGGGGATGCGATGCTTATGTCAAGAAACTTCAACCTGAAAAGCTCGAACCCAAGTCGAAAAAATGCGTCTTCATAGGATACCCTAAGGAAACTGTCGGGTATACCTTCTACTTAAGATCCGAGGGCAAGATCTTTGTTGCCAAGAACGGATGCTTTCTGGAAAAAGAGTTTCTCTTGAAAGAAGTAAGTGGGAGGAAAGTAGAACTCGATGAAGTACTACCTCTCGAACGGGAAAGTGGTGCAGCGCAGGAAACCGTTCCTGTGATGCCCACACCAACTGAAGAGGAAAACAATGATAATGATCAAGGTACTTCGGATCAAGTTGCTACTAAACTTCGTAGGTCCACAAGGACACGTTCCACACCAGAGTGGTACGGCAACCCTGTCCTGGAAATCATGTTGTTAGACAACGGTGAACCTTCGAACTATGAAGAAGCAATGGCGGGCCCAGATTCCAACAAATGGCTTGATGCCATGAAATCCGAGATAGAATCCATGTATGAAAACAAAGTATGGACTTTGACAGACTTGCCCGATGATCGGCGAGCGATAGAAAACAAATGGATTTTTAAGAAGAAGACGGACGCGGATGGTAATGTTACCATCTATAAAGCTCGACTTGTCGCTAAGGGTTATCGACAAGTTCAAGGGATTGACTACGACGAGATATTCTCTCCTGTAGCGAAGCTGAAGTCCGTCCGAATCATGTTAGCAATTGCCGCATACTATGATTATGAGATATGGCAGATGGACGTCAAAACAGCATTCCTTAACGGACATCTTAAGGAAGAGCTGTATATGATGCAGCCGGAAGGTTTTGTCGATCCTAAGAACGCTAACAAAGTATGCAAGCTCCAGCGATCCATTTATGGGCTCGTGCAAGCATCTCAGAGTTGGAACATTCGCTTTGATGAGATGATCAAAGCGTTTGGGTTTATGCAGACTTATGGAGAAGCCTGCGTTTACAAGAAAGTGAGTGGGAGCTCTGTAGCATTTCTCATATTATATGTAGATGACATACTCTTGATGGGAAATGATATAGAACTTCTGGACAGCATTAAGGCCTACTTGAATAAGTGTTTTTCAATGAAGGACCTTGGAGAAGCTGCTTATATATTAGGCATCAAGATCTATAGAGATAGATCGAGACGCCTCATAGGTCTTTCACAAAGCACATACCTTGATAAGATTTTGAAGAGGTTCAAAATGGATCAGTCCAAGAAAGGGTTCTTGCCTATGTTACAAGGTGTGAGATTGAGCTCGGCTCAGTCACCGACCACGGCAAAAGATAAAGAAGAGATGAGTGTCATCCCCTATGCTTCAGCCATAGGATCTATTATGTATGCCATGCTGTGTACCAGACCCGATGTAAACCTTGCCGTAAGTTTGGTAGCAAGATACCAAAGTAATCCCGGCAAGGAACACTGTACAGCGGTCAAGAATATCCTGAAGTACCTAAAAAGGACAAAGGACATGTTTCTCGTTTATGGAGGAGACGAAGAGCTCGTCGTAAAGGGTTACATCGACGCTAGCTTCGACTCAGATCTGGATGACTCTAAGTCACAAACCGGATACGTGTATATGTTGAATGGTGGAGCAGTAAGCTGGTGCAGCTGCAAGCAGAGCGTCGTGGCGGGATCTACGTGTGAAGCGGAGTACATGGCAGCCTCGGAGGCAGCACATGAAGCGATTTGGGTGAAGGAGTTCATCACCGACCTAGGAGTCATACCCAATGCGTCGGGGCCGATCAAACTCTTCTGTGACAACACTGGAGCTATTGCTCTTGCCAAGGAGCCCAAGTTTCACAAGAAGACCAGGCACATCAAGCGTCGTTTCAACTCCATCCGTGAAAATGTTCAAGATGGAGACATAGATATTTGCAAAGTACACACGGATCCGTTGACTAAACCTCTCTCGCGAGAAAAACATGATCAACACCAGAACTCTATGGGTGTTCGATTCATCACAATGTAACTAGATTGGTGACTCTAGTGCAAGTGGGAGACTGTTGGAAATATGCCCTAGAGGCAATAATAAAAGTATTATTATATTTCATTGTTCATGATAATTGTCTTTTGTTCATGCTATAACTGTATTATCCGGAAATCGTAATACACGTGTGAATACATAGACCACAATATGTCCCTAGTGAGCCTCTAGTTGACTAGCTCATTGTGATCAACAGATAGTCATGGTTTCCTGACTATGGACATTGGATGTCGTTGATAACGGGATCACATCATTAGGAGAATGATGTGATGGACAAGACCCAATCCTAAGCATAGCATAAAGATCGTGTAGTTCGTTTGCTAGAGCTTTTCCAATGTCAAGTATCTCTTCCTTCGACCATGAGATCGTGTAACTCCAGGATACCGTAGGAGTGCTTTGGGTGTATCAAACGTCACAAACGTAACTGGGTGACTATAAAGGTGCACTACAGGTATCTCCGAAAGTATCTGTTGGGTTGACACAGATCGAGACTGGGATTTGTCACTCCGTATGACGGAGAGGTATCTCTGGGCCCACCCGGTAATGCATCATCATAATGAGCTCAAGGTGACCAAGGTGTTGGCCACAGGATCATGCATTACGGTATGAGTAAAGTGACTTGCCGGTAACGAGACTGAACAAGGTATTGGGATACCGACGATCGAGTCTCGGGCAAGTAACGTACCGATTGACGAAGGGAATTGTATACGGGATTTGATCGAATCCTCGACATCGTGGTTCAACCGATGAAATCATCGAGGAGCATGTGGGAGCCAACATGGGTATCCAGATCCCGCTGTTGGTTATTGCCCGAGAGTCGTCTCGGTCATGTCTACGTGTCTCCCGAACCCGAAGGGTCTACACACTTAAGGTTCGGTGACGCTAGGGTTGTATGAATATGAGTATGCAGCATACCGAATGTTGTTCGGAGTCCCGGATGAGATCCCGGACGTCACGAGGAGTTTCGAAATGGTCCAGAGGTAAAGAATAATATATAGGAAGAGGTATTTCGGCCATCGGGAAAGTTTCGGGGTCACCCGGTATTGTACCGGGACCACCGGAAGGGCCCTGGGGGTCCACCGGGTGGGGCCACCCATACCGGAGGGCCCCATGGGCTGACGTGGGAGGGGATCCAGCCCATAGTGGGCTGGTGCGCCCCCCTAGGCCCACCCCCTGCGCCTAGGGTTGAAACCCTAGGGTGGGGGGCGCACCACATGCCTTGGGGGGCACTCCTCCCCCCTTGGCCGCCGCCCCCTTGGGAGATCCAATCTCCCAGGGCCGGCGCCCCCCTGGGGGCCTATATAAAGGAGGGCAGGGGGGAGGGCAGCCGCACCCATTTGCTTTGGCGCCTCCCTTCCCCTGCTATACCTCGTCCTCCTCCCGTAGTCGCTTGGCGAAGCCGTCCTGGAGTTCTGCTGCATCCACCACCACGCCGTCGTGCTGCTGGATCATCATCAACCTCTCCTTCCCCCTTGCTGGATCAAGAAGGAGGAGACGTCTCCCGTCCCGTACGTGTGTTGAACGCGGAGGTGCTGTCCGTTCAGCACTTGGACATCGGTGATCTGAATCACGTCGAGTACGACTCCATCATCACCATCCCCTTGCAAGCTTCCGCACGCGATCTACAAGTGGTATGTAGATGCAAACTCACTCCCTTGACTCGTTGCTTAGATGAACTCATAGATGGATCTTGGTGAAACCGTAGGAAATTTTTTATTTTCTGCAACGTTCCCCAACAACCTTCTGTACCCGTGAGATCCCATCTTGGGGCCTTTTTTCGGCGCTCCGCCGGAGGGGGCATTGATCATGGAGGGCTTGTACATCAACACCATAGCCTCTCCGATGATGTGTGAGTAGTTTACCTCAGACCTTCGGGTCCATAGTTATTAGCTAGATGGCTTCTTCTCTTTCTTTGGATCTCAATACAAAGTTCTCCTCGATTCTCTTGGAGATCTATTCGATGTAATCTTCTTTTGTGGTGTGTTTGTCGAGATCCGATGAATTGTGGTTTTATGATCAAGATTATCTGTGAACAATATTTGATTCTCCTGTGAATTCTTTTATGTATCATTGGTTATCTTTGCAAGTCTCTTCGAATTATCAGTTTGGTTTGGCCTACTAGATTGATCTTTCTTGCAATGGGAGAAGTGCTTAGCTTTGGGTTCAATCTTGCGGTGATCGATCCCAGTGACAGAAAGGGAAACGACACGTATTGTATTGTTGCCATCGAGGATAAAAAGATGGGGTTTATATCATATTGCTTGACTTTATCCCTCTACATCATGTCATATTGCCTAATGCGTTACTCTGTTCTTATGAACTTAATGCTCTAGATGCATGCTGGATAGCGGTTGGTGTGTGGAGTAATAGTAGTAGATGCAGGCAGGAGTCGGTCTACTTGTCACGGACGTGATGCCTATATACATGATCATACCTAGATATTCTCATAACTATGCTCAATTATATCAATTGCTCGACAGTAATTTGTTCACCCACCGTAATATTTATGCTATCTTGAGAGAAGCCACTAGTGAAACCTATGCCCCCCGGGTCTATTTTCCACCATATAAGTTTCCGATCTACTTTATTTTGCTTTCTTTACTTTTAGTCTTTATCATAAAAATACCAAAAATATTATCTTATCATCTCTATCAGATCTCACTTTTGCAAGTGGCCGTGAAGGGCTTGACAACCCCTTTATCGCGTTGGTTGCAAGGTTCTTATTTGTTTGTGTAGGTACGAGGGACTTGAGCGTGGCCTCCTACTGGATTGATACCTTGGTTCTCAAAAACTGAGGGAAATACGTACGCTACTTTGCTGCATCACCCTTTCCTCTTCAAGGGAAAACCAACGCTGTGCTCAAGAGGTAGCAGTGGGCGCGTGGTTGGGTGCAGCCGCCCGTGTCTCCTCGCCCTCCTTGGTAGACGGTGACTGCGCTTGTTGAAGCACCGCCACCGCATTGCCAAGATCAGCGACCCGTTTCTCCAGATCGAGCCGCCATGCGACGAGCTCGTCGATCTTGGCTGTCGAGAGTTGGATCTCCGCGATTGCCTTGGACTGGGCCTTCATGTTGGTGTTGAGGCGGTCGAGGAATGCCTGGATCGACAGATCCATGGTGGTCAGCAGGGAATGTGCTTGCCGCACGCGACGGGTTTCGATGAACTGGTCCAGAGTGGAGTGGAAGGGATTTGGGTTGGTCTCTGATACCAGATGATAGGATATGGTAGGGTAATTCTCTATTACTAGCAGCAATTCCTCACGGAGGTAGGATTTAGTGGCGATTACAGGAGAGATTATAAGAATGATGTAGCTAGGGTTCATCGCGGAGAAGAAAGGGGAGGGGATAAGAGTCGAGCCGCCGTTGTAGTTGATCCACTGATGCCCTTCCTCTTGAGTGCGTCACCTTTAGTAGTAGCTGTTGGGCGCCTCAGTTGGCCCATTCCGGCCCGTGGACTCTTGGGTTGGGCCACTTGGGCCGAGTGGGTCTGGTAGCAGCCTGGTGGGTGCGGTCGTCGCTGCCTTGTGGGTCCCTATTGTCGGGGGCGCTGACACACAACCGGCGGTATAAAGGAAGATATAGGAAACTAAACACCTATCATATTACATGACCGCCATCCAAACTGGTTGAACATAGCCCGTGCTACCATCTCCCACCGAATAGACCCAGTAACCATACGCGCGCTGGCATCCATCGCAGTGAGTAACGACCACATACGGATCAACGTAGTGGCCCAGAAGATAACCTGCAAGAAATGAACATTTGTTGTTATGTTAAAAACCAAATCGTTTCTGCTGTTCCATATAGCCCATAATAAAGCACATATGCCTACACGAATGTGTCTCACTGATTCTATCTCAACTCCATTTAGCCATTGTCCCAAATAACGTGTTGATGCTAGTAGGGGGAGCAATGTTAAACGCTATATGGATAGACCGCCATAAAATTTTGGCCAGAGGGCAATCAAGAAAGAGGTGTTTGATAGATTCATCATGATCACAGAAACTACATCTGCGAGACCCTGTCCAGTTATGTTTTGCCAAATTGTCCTTAGTGAGAATGACTTGTTTGTGGACAAACCACATGAACACTTTAATTTTTAAGGGCACTTTGACTTTCCAAATATGCACTGATTGGGGAATAGAAGCCGAATTGATCATATCCAAATTCATGGATTTCACCGAAAACACTCCATTCTTGGTTAGTTTCCGGTGCAACTGATCTGGTTGTTGAGAAAGTAGGACATCCATCAATCTTCTCACAAGATGGAGCCATGCTTCCCAACAGTTTCCCGCTAAAGTCCTTCTGAAGTGAATATTTAGAGGGCTGGACTGTAATACTGTTGCAACATAGGCATCCCTATGCTGAGCTATATTATATAGAGAAGGATATTGGATAGCAAGAGGCGTCTCCCCCAGCCATATGTATCCTCCCAGAATCTCGTGGAAGTACCATTACCAACGATAAACTTTGTTCTGTGAAAGAAGGCCGATTTCACTCTCATCAGTCCTTTTCAAAAAGGCGAATCGGTTGGTATGACCGTCACTTGTGATAAGATCTTAGAATGAAGGTACTTATTACGCAGAATCTAGGCCCATGTGGCATCGCTCTCTACGGATAACTTGTACATCCATTTACTGAGTAAGCATCTGTTCTTCACCTCTAAATTTTTAATGCCAAGACCACCTTGGTCTTTTGGCCTACAAATAATATCCCATTTAGCAAGTCTGTATTTCTGTTTTAATTCGTCACTCTGCCAGAAGAAATGCGATCGATAGAACTCCAGTCTTTTCCGTACTCCTACTGGTACCTCGAAGAAGGACAAGAGAAACATTGGCATACTCGTGAGCACCGAATTAATAAGAATTAGTCGGCCTCCGTATGACATAAGTTTGCCTTTCCAGCAACTTAGTTTCTTTTCAAATCAATCTTCATTGCATTTCCATTCTTTGTTAGAGAGCTTGCGATGGTGAATCGGAATGCCCAGATATGTAAAAGGCAATGAGCCAATCCCACATCCAAACAATTGTTTGTAAGATTCTTGTTCGTCTTTAGCTCTCCCAAAACAGAACAATTCACTTTTGTGGAAGTTAATCTTTAACCACAACAACTGCTCGAATAAGCATAACACAAGCTTCATATTTCTTGCTTTCAACAGATCATGCTCCATGAAGATGATGGTATCATCTGCGTACTTTAGAATGGACACTCCACCCTCCACTAAATGAGGAACGAGACCACCTACTTGGCCGTTTTCTTTAGCTCTTCATACCAGAATTGTCAACATATCTACCACTATGTTGAACAAGATAGGAGACATGGGGTCTCCCTGTCTTAGACACTTGTGTGTCTGAAAATAGTGACCTATATCATCATTCAGATTTATTCCCACACTGCCTTTTTGCATGAAAGAATCTACCTGCTTTCTCCAGGATTGATCGAATCCTTTCATCCGCAAGGCCACTTAACCTTATCGTACGCTTTCTCAAAATCCACCTTAAAAACCACTCCATCTAGTTTTTTCATGTGGATCTCATGGAGCGTTTTATGAAGGACCACAACCCCTTCAAGGATGTTTCTGTCCGGCATGAAGGCTGTTTGAGATGGTTGCACCACACTATGTGCAATTTGTGTCAGCTTGTTAGTCCCCACCTTGGTGAAAATTTTAAAACTAACGTTAAGAAGACATATCGGTCGGAACTGCTCAATCCGTACCGCCTCTATCTTCTTAGGTAGCAGAGTTATCGTTCCAAAATCCAGGGCGTCGTTGGCGCCCCATCAGACTCATCTTCATAGTGGTGAAACATCGTCAGTTATCATGCCTTCGCCGTCGAGACGACCGGCCGGCCGGGTCTATGTGACCGTCGAGACGCTGCTTTCGCTACTTGCTTGTCGTCTTCGGAGAAGTTCGAGGGAATCATCTGGGCATTGTCGTCGTAGGAGGCCTTCGGATTAGGTCACCAAGCCCAAGCCAACCAAATGGGGTGCGCCAAGGGGTTGCCTTGGGGGACAAGTCAAAGGCGAAACACGAGGGTCTGAGGCGTTCCCCCCTTGGGGCGTACACCGTGATCTTTGGTGTTTCTAGAAGAGTCCTAGGAGGACGACATAAGGGATAACTCCTTCCCAAGTCGCATCCCTTGGCTCCACCTATGAATATGCGTGGAGAGGGTGCACCCCTTAGAAACAGACTAATCCTTTGGAGCACACCCTTGCTTTGTGTCCCTCTCTCTCTCTCTAGATTGATCTAGACGGAGAACACTGCTAGCTAGGGTGCCGTCTCGTCCCTCTAGTTCTTTCTTCATTGTTGCCTCTGGGAGCTCATGGACGAATAGGGCCACCTTCGAGATCCATTTTGCCGGAAGCGGAACCAGCGAACGACCATCATGGCATAGAGCACTCGCAGTGGAGCTCAACGACATCGAAATCGCGGCCACGCCGGCGCCATTCTGAAAGCCGGAGCTCATTTTCGGTGGGCTTGTTGGGCGACGCGCTAGCATGACTTCAAGGAGAATCAAGTTCCTCGAAGTTTGTAAGCTATATCGTCAACCCCCCCGCCCATCCGTAGGCTCATTGCCGCCACAACGTTGCCCATGGAAGCTCACATCATCCGCTCACTAAGTGTTTGACGAATTGCCTAGGTAACTTTTTGCCTTTTCATTGTTGTTTTACTATTTTTGCAATCAACATGAAATGTTGCAAGTAGTAGATTAAGAGGTCAAGGAAGATGTTCTTCGACGACTCTTCGTTGGAGAAGAAGGAAGAATATGACGATGATTTTGAGATGGCCATTGTTGTGATAGTTCATGAGGACTTTCGGAGACCAAGACTAGGATCACAATTTAGCCGCTTGGATATCAATCATGATAGAGCAGAAGCTCATCACAAGCTTATCAAGGATTACTTTGCGCCCAATCCAACATATTAGGAGAAGTATTTTTGGCAGTGATTTCGAATCCGAGTTGTAGCATGAAATTTGGTCTATTTGGGTAGGATGGAACACCACCATGTAAAGACCGAAGATCAAATAGTGAAAAACGGAGAAGACTGAAATAATTTAGGACGTCAACTACGAAAGACCGAGAAGATCGTACCAAGCAAACTGAAAAGACCTAACGTTCGGGCTTACTGCTAGAGATGCTCTTACTTCATGCGTCAACGACTTGAAGCATCACATTACAGTGCGTAGCAATGCATACTAATAGTTCACCCCAAACAAAAGCGGGAAGTTAAAACACACATAAGAAAAAACTCAAAACACAGCGTCCCTTATCTTGCAGCATCTTTTCCTTCCAGTGTCTAAACATAGGCCTGAAATCAATGCGTCCAGCTCAACTGGTCTCCGCCGCCCTCAGGTACCATCATGTTCTACCCAGACGCTGCAACTTTCCCGAGCCTGGATAGGTCCAGCATTGGGGTCGTCGGCAAGGATGACGGAGGTCAATTCGTGGTGGCCTGCAGTGAGCCTATTGATGGTATAGCTTAGAACATGAAATGGCTTAGGCCATGGCTCTTTGACGTGCTGTTCTTTTGGCGCATGATGAACAAGTTTCAGATGTTATCTTCGTCTCTGACTGTCTCTCACTTGTGCAAAAGATCAATTTGTCCATGAGTGACCGTTCTTCAATTGGGGTGGTGGTGGTGGCTGAAATCAAGTCTATGTCTGAAGGTTTCTCGTCAGTGTCCTTCAAACATGTCCGTCGGCATTTGAATGTTCCTGCTCATGTGCTAGCTAAATCATGTATGAACTCTTCTGGTCTTTGTGTTTTTTATTCTGTTCCAGATTGTATCCGGTGAACTCTGTGTAATGTTGTTCATTAATCTATAAAGCCGACGTTCTCTAAAAAAAAACACAACGGTTGGCATTTCTTACATAACATATTTGGGTTGTTTGTAGTATTGCAAATTTGCCTACTTTTTATATCCTGGGACACCGTACATAACATATTCGTCGATGTCTTTTTTATTTTTGAGCAAAGGCACACGGTACACGTGAATTATGCACTTTTTTTAGGGGTACGTGAGTTAGTCACTTATTAGCTTCACGGGCGAATGGCCTTTGTTTTCTAAGCCCAGAACACGACAATAGCAAAAGGCAACGGCCCATGCGTACAGACTATTCATTCCATCAGCATGCGCAGCATCCCACCTTTTTTAGTCCCACCTCGCCTAGCGAGCAGGGAACAGACCAGCTTAAATAGCACTCTCTACACACTGTCTCGCCGAGCACACTAGCGAGTGCTTGTAACCCGAGCGGGGGCTTCAAGGTGGTGCGAACGTTGCTGTAGCGCTGTGGGCCTGGTCCAGTCGTGCTTCTGCTGGCCCGCCCGTTCCAAGTTGGTAGTGGATCCGCTGGGGCCTGTGCGAAAGCTAGGCGTCACGGGCTATAATGTGGCAGGCATTGCGTGAGGCTGGTTTCACAGAGCAGCGAAAACTGCCCGCTTCCAACGGTGGGAGGATAACGGGCCGCTGCACAACTGGGCCGCTTGGGCCTCACAGCCTACTCCAACGAACCACCATCTTTTTTATTTTGTTTTTGTTCTGCTCACAAGGATTAGAGGCTGAACTGAATTGCAGATAAATACCTCTGAAATTGTTTACAAATTTCTATCTCTTGGTTACAAACTAAATACCTTTAGATTGTTTACAAATTTTGATCTCTTGTTTACAAACTGTGATTGGAAATTCTCTTGGTTATCTGCAATTCAGTTCAGCCTCTAATCCTTGTGAGCAGAACAAAAACAAAATAAAAAAGATGGTGGCCCGCCCGTTCCAAGTTGGTAGTGGATCCGCTGGGGCCTGTGCGAAAGCTAGGCGTCACGGGCTATAATGTGGCAGGCATTGCGTGAGGCTGGTTTCACAGAGCAGCGAAAACTGCCCGCTTCCAACGGTGGGAGGATAACGGGCCGCTGCACAACTGGGCCGCTTGGGCCTCACAGCCTACTCCAACGAACCACCATCTTTTTTATTTTGTTTTTGTTCTGCTCACAAGGATTAGAGGCTGAACTGAATTGCAGATAAATACCTCTGAATTGTTTACAAATTTCTATCTCTTGGTTACAAACTAAATACCTTTAGATTGTTTACAAATTTTGATCTCTTGTTTACAAACTGTGATTGGAAATTCTCTTGGTTATCTATTTTTCAGTTAACATGTTTGTACGGTGATCATGTCTTCAAGTTTTTTTTATTTTTTTGCTCTCTGGTGCTGTGGAAGGCAACACAAAACATTTTACTCAATCAGTTTATCATCGCGGAGGAGCGGAGCTAGAAAACAACCCATGGCAACGTTTTGAAAGCACATAGTTCGTGGAAAGAAAAAAAATCATACAAAAAACATGGACAACCCAATCATATTCCATAAATTGAATTTTACTTAGAAGCCACATCGACACCAAAATAAATAAAGCCTATTACATCACAGAGAGCAAGATTCAGAAAATAACGTGCAATCATCCATGTCGTTGACCTCGTCCTCCGGAATGTTCCATTTCTCGGGCTCCTCCAAGCACTCATCGTTGGTAGACAGCAAGTGCAGCACCTGAAAAGCATGACATATTTTTTTGTCATTTCATCTAAACATCAGTAACTTAAACCTAGCAAGTATGATGAATGGGTACCTCGGACATCGATGGCCGCCACATTGCGGGCCGCATGATGCAGCGCGATGCGACGGTGACCATCCTCTTCAGCTGGTCCTTGTCGTAGTCATCGCCGAGGGCAGGGTCTGCGAGCTCGATCGCTTGCCCGGCCTCCAGAAGAGGTTTTGCCTAGAAAGACAGATTGATGAAACACACATAGTGTGAACTGTTCTGTTCGTTGGCGATTCAGTTAGTTCACTGGAGTGTGCTCATTCAGTTAGTGCTCACCCACTGAAGAAGACTTTGCTTGGAGCAGTCGATAGGCCGCCTTCCGGTGACGATCTCTAGGAGAAGAACTCCAAAGGCAAATATATCTGTCTTTTCATCGACGATGCCGTGCATGAAGTATTCTGGCGCCAAATACCCAAATGTGCCCTCTATGGGTACGACGGAGTGATGAGTCCATTGTTTTGGAAGCCACTTTGCCAGCCCAAAGTCAGAAATCTGTTGTGTAGACAGACAAATGGCCATCTTACTAAATAATCACATCACTTTCATAGTTGATTAACTGTCATTTCATTACTTGCATGGCATATAATTTTCGAGTAACTGTATTATTTTCTTTTGAAAGAAGATTGTTGTTTGGTGTGAATAGTAGATTTTTTCGATGAAAGTTCGGTTTTTATTGACTCAAAATATAGGGAATGTTAGTTTCACCTGAGGTTCAGAATCATCGCCGAGGAGGATGTTAGCGGCCTTGATGTCGCGGTGGATGATCCGATGCCTACAGAACATGTGCAGATACTGCAAACCCCTCGCGACACCCACCGCGATCTTCTGCCGCAGAGCCCACTCAAGGACCTTCCCACTATTCCCTGCAGAAAAAAAAATGTCATCGCCAGTGTCACTGACAAAAATCTTCAGGTCGATCACTCTGAACTTGCACACCGACTGAAATTCATTCGGATACCGTGGAGCGCCGATGCGAGCGTCCCGTTCGCGCAGAGCTCGAACACCAGGTAGAGCCCGTTCTCGACGCAGCACCCGAGCAGGTCGGCCGTGTTTGGGTGGCAGACATGCACCTGGATCCCTAGCTCTGACAGGAACTCCTTCTCCTTCTGCTCACTGGGCTTGCCCTTGGCCAGCCTCTTCACTGCTATGCATTGGCCGTCAGACAGTATGCCCTTGTACACTTCTGCATAGCCTCCTCTCCCCACTATATTATCTACATGAACATGAAACAATCAATCAAGTTACATTAAATCTTGCTGAATTTTGCATGATACATAAGTCTCTGAATTTTTTTTATTCAAATGATATGAACAGAAGGCCTGAAAAATAAGTTACCAACCTGGACTGAAGTCGTCTGTAGCAACTGAAATCTCTTCATAACTGTAGCACTTCCAGGCAGGTTTCTGATCTTCAGAGAACGTCGAGCAGACGTCGCCGGCTTTCGCGCCTTCGTCGTTGACGGTTCGTAGAAATGGTAGCCAGAGCTTCATGTCCGACAGCCGTCTCCATATGCCACTGTGGCCACGCCGGCTCATCGTGTCATTGCTACATGTGCTGCTGTAGCACTCTTCAGTGACCTGCAGGCGTTCCCCTCCCTCCGGTCCATCGAGGACCGCCCTCGGCGAGCTCTTGTCTTCCTCGTCGCCGTCAGCCTGCTTGCGTACCGAGCTTGATCGAAGTAGTTTTGTGAATGTTCTGCTCCATGTTGAACTTGAGGAGATGTTGCTGCTGCCTGCAGTTTGACGTTTTGAATTAGAACAAGAATGGACACACATGTTGGTTTTCAGAAGAAAAATAATAAGTGCTGAATTCTTTCACCATCAAATGACTGAGACTTGAGCCGGTTGCTACTCTGGGTCTGTGCCAGGCCTTCCCTTCCGACCGCGATCACCGAACAGTTGTTGGGAGCGTTCATGAAGCAGTAGTTTGCAACCTCAAAGTGATTCCTGAAATGCATAATACTGCTGATTACATTTACAGGAAGAGTGCAAATTTGCAGAAAAATACAGTTCAATATATGTACATGAACAGAGGAGTAGCTTATTGTTATTATTATTATTATTATTATTATTATTATTATTATTATTATTATTATTATTATTATAGGAACTTACTAAAGATTACCTGCGATATTTACTCCTTGATCTTCCAACGACTAGAAACTTGGCATCAGTCTGTTCAGCTTCCCGGGCCAGGGCTCTTGGAATGCTTGAGCTGCAGATTACCTTGGCCTCCAAATTGACCTGGGAAACAGAGCAAAGGCAGAGAAAACAGAGGATAAAACTCATCACCCTTTTGTTTCAGCTTGACGCAGAAGTAGTAATAAACTAATAATAGGCTTAAATGGAAGTTCAGTCCCAATTTGGCAGCATTGAAGACTGAATATAAGCACATGGATGAGGAAGCATAAAGGAAGACAAACCCAGGCCACCGTACTAATTACACCGAACAGGTGAACAGAGACATGACACCAAACTCAAAAACCTGTGAGCACAAACTTTGCTTCCAAGTTGCCACTGCACTGTTTTCACCAGAAGAGAAACGGAAAAAAAGGCGCAAGAAATGTAAACTAAGGACTGAACACCAAAGATCATCAGAAGCCATGTTCAGAAATGAATGTAAGCAGTTTGGTAAACAAATTGCAGAACTGAAATTGTCTTGTTTTCTGATAAATCTGGACCTGCTTGGCCTCGCATGTCTCCACCAACTCCCCAAGCATGTAGATGACGAAGGCGTTCGCCTTCTGGAGCCTGTTCTTCCTCCCCCTCCCTCCTGCCGGCCACGGACCACCACAACAACAGCAGCAAAATCATGAGCACAAGAGCAAGAATTATATTCATGGAGCAACACAAGTAAAATTGCCAGACGGTTACCAAGAACATGAACGGCGACGACGGAGTCGTTGGGCTTGGCAACGACCCTGATCGCCCACGACAGCAGCTCGGAGCAGCCGCGGGAGTTGTTGGGCACGCCGACCAGTATCCTGGAGCCAAGCAGCAGCAGCTGCTGCCGCCGCCGCCCATCGCTGCTGCCCCTGCTGCACTCCTCAATGGCGTCCATGTCTAGACCTCCCCTTACCAACCTCGATCCTTCCCAGGCAGCACCACTACTGGTTAGTGGCTGTGACCGGAGGACGAAGGCGACGACGACGGCCACGACAATGACAGGGATTTTGTAGAGGCAAAAGGTGACATGGCATGGTGAAAGGCACGCGAGTGCAGTGTAGTGAGAGAGGCAGGCGGTGGTTAGTTAGTTGGAGGTAGTGATGGCCATTTAGCTAGCTTTATTCCCCGTGGGCGACCACCATGGAACTCAGCGGAAGCTCGCAGCAGCACCAGCACTTGGCAGCAACCGCCGTGGCATTGCTTGCTTACAAAAATTGGGTTGCTTGGTGGTGAAGATGCGTGCCGGTGGTACAAAGACGGGTAGACCGGTGAACACCTAGGAGTGGCTCATGCTTGGATCTGATTGGGTCCTGCGGCATTTGGTAACCAATCTAATCTGCCATCTGTGGTGCATTTTATATAACCGTTTTAACGGTGCCGAAGGGCCGTTAAACTTAGCTGTTTGAGCAATTTACATCAGCAACTGCCTTTTATTATACTCTAAAGCATAAGAACTTTTAGAGATTCCACTATGAACTACTCCGTATGCAGTCTATAGTGGAATCTCTAAAAGGTCTTATACTTTAGAGTATAAAAGGTTATAATTAGGTCCTAATACAGCCAACCACCGCCTCCGTCGTTCCATCGCCAGAGCTGGCCTGACATTGCATCCCATGGCCGAAAGTTGTGATGCTAAGGTGCAGGGGCTCGAGTTGCAGGGGTGAAACTCTAGGTCCGGCGTTCATTGATTGAAGTTGACAACTACGTTGTACATGCGACGTCTCTTTATTGAAGGAATTGCATGAAGCTTTTGTACGTTCTCTATCTTGAGTAGTAACTTCATATTGTGTTGATGGAGAGACCAAATATAGTAGACATCTTCTCAACATTAATATATTTTCCTTCAAAAAAATTACATAACGGAACCTACGACATTTCGTTACAGAAGTTTTGCAGGAGATGACAAACTGTGGGTTTCCATTGGTGGAGGCAGCAGTGGTGGTTGGTAGTGTTGTGGGATCCACACACACACATGCGTGCATGCCAGGTAGGTTATATCTGAATTTTGATCGGATCAGCTCACTCCTACTGCGGCAATGGGACACTTGGCTCTGGTTCTGGTGGTGGTAGGGCTGTGCGGTGCATGCCAAATCTTCCACTGCGGCAAAGGTGTAATTATTACTTTGATTGTGGTGATTGTGAGTGGGGTCCTTTGGAGGTTTCTTGGCTTATTTCTCACTTATTTGGAGATGATCATCGCACAGGCAGCGGCCCACATTCCACGACTGATGCAATGAGTGTGCGGTTGTGAGTTGTGAGGCGTGGAAACGGAACGGGCGTTCCCGTCCAAAACTGGGAAAAAAGAAGTTTGCCACGACGTGGTGTTTACAATAAAATTCAGAAAAATAGGAAAAACATTAAAAAAAATACTCTCATAGTGTAGTGTCAAAAAACGTCTTATATTATGGGACGGAGGGAGTATATGACACGCATTGTTGAATGTTTCAGCTGCGCGCAAAGTTTCATGACAAACAACGTGATTGCTCGGTTGATTGGGACCTAGTAAAGTCTGAGTCGATGCTATTTCCTGAGATCTTACATGGAGATAGATTTTCTTTTGATTTTTTTTCTTGCTTCTTTTTTATATATTGTGTCACTTGACTGGGACTTGGTTAAGTCTTGATCGGCTGAGATCTAAACACACACAAAGAAACTTTCATAGTGCTCTGCGCAAAAATAAGATAAATCAATGCTCTGAAAATGCTATTTTGAAAGCATTTTGGACCACTGATTTTATTATATTTTCCAGGACTTCCATGAGTGACATTACAACATGAAAGTTTGCAAAGATGATAAACAATGTTTATCTTTAGAAATATCAGAATGCTTTTATTATTTTGCCAATTTTTTTATATGTTACTATCCATACAAGGTTCATTTGCACCCAGGAGCAGAAGGACACTTTTGGTTTGCCCTGAGTGGAAAATGGAACAAAACTTCCACCAAAATGGAAACAGAATTTGCTGTATATATGGATATAAAAAGTATCTGTTTTTCATATTTGTATGCCTACCTTTTTTTACCTGGAATCACAGGACAGTTGGACACTTATATGAATATATGTAAAATATTTACATGGGGATATTTACAAATGTAAAAGAAAAGTCAGAAGAGATGAAGGATCAAGTTGCATCTAGTTATAAAACTTTTTCCCCTTTTCCTGTTCATGGAGAGGTGAAAAAGAGATGGCTGAAATTCCCTTGATTTACCGCTGGTCGGGCTGGTGGTTCCCCCCCTCTTCGTCTGCCGCTCTGGCAGTGGGAGAGCGGGGGGAGGGGGCATGGATTTGGGGCCCTTATGTGTTTGTAGTAGGGATAGGTTTCTCGATGGCACATGATGGGGGAGGTGACACCGCGTCAGAGTAACAATGACGATGCACGGACCCCGTCTCGATGAGGCCATCTGTGGAGAAGCCAGAGAGCAAGAATTTTGGTGGCCTCTTGAATCGGTTGATCCGATGAGGTGAGTGTCTCCCTGTGTGTTCGTCGCAGTGGAGGTGGTAGTTGTTCCATGTATCTTTTTTACCCGTCTCTCTTTTCACCGTTGTGTTGAGGGCTTCGATGATAGACCGGAAAGTCGGTAGTACCCTCGGTAGGGTAGCGAACATGGCCGGAAGTACCAGAACGAAGCCCACATGCACTGTTCACCCAAGTTAATTTAGACCTCTGGTGAGGAGTAATACGCTATGTCCTGCTTTGTGTTGTTATTCATGGTGGGTATACCTCGTGTGAGGGATTACAATGGAGTAGATGAGTTGCTACCGAGAGTCTAGTTCTACCGAAGTAGATGAGTATGAGAGCCCCATAGCCTTGGCTTATATACATGGTGAGTCTTTTTTTTACAAAAGGTAGATCACATCTCGGCCGCCCCCATGATGTCTTGGTTGCCAAGATGGTCCTTGGGTGCCTGCCTGGTCCTCGGGGATCCTTCCTGTCGCCACCTTCTTGGTGGGCTTCATGTGCCCCTGGACCAGGCTTCTATCGAGCTCCCATGGGAGGAGCCACACACCCCCCCAGTCTAAGGCACTGTTTGTGGCCCCCAAGCCTGTTTGGAGTTGGAGTCTCTTCGGTTTTGAGAATCCGTGCGGGCTCCTAATCTTATTGCCGACCAATGGGGAGCTCGGCCTAGTAGGCTCGCAGGGGCCCCTGTCTGGGGAGCCTCTTGAAGAAATCTTGCCACCTCCAGGAGCTCTCCTGCCCCGGGGCTCATAATCTTGTCGCCACGAGCTCGTGGGGAGAGAGCTCTCGGATCCGAAGTCTTCGCATGTCGGCGGGCTCCGAGCGCGTTAATGCTTGAAGGAGGCATGACCGCCGGCTGGGCCAATGAGGGGGGCTGGGCTGCGATTGGGTCCCAACTACGGCGGCCGCTGCCCGTCACCATCGCCAACGTCACAAGCATAGACATTGTTTTTAGTGGAATCTCTATAAGTTGTGTCGTAGCCCGAGATCCTTGTGTGCCATTATGAATTGGAAGGGACAAGAGCCAATTACGCATCTCTCTCTCTCTCTCTCTCTCTCTCCCTCCCTCCCTCTCCAGACCCGTCAACTTCCTTGGCTTAAGAACATGAACCCCTAGTGCCGATGGTTGGTCTAGTCGTCAAGAAGGAGAGTGGCATGACGGATGGAACCCAGGTCATGCCGCGGGGAAAACGCGGGACTATCTACATCCAAAACTGGATCAAAGGCAATCAACACCATGTTGATGATGCACCCCATGTGACACACTATAACAAAGCCATAACGACATACAAATCCACACATGTATTATCACAAGTCTTATCATGACAATAGTGTCCCCGGGAAAGCACCCTAGGGGGCGCTTGGTACAACAACCAAGACACTCATAATTTATTAGCTTAGTAACATGGACAATACCCCAGGAGACCAAGGTAATGACAATGCCCGAGTAAGCATGTGCATGATTATATATGAGGCTAGGGGGTTGAACAACATGTCTTCAAATTCTAGTTGGTAAATTTTAACTTTAAGCTACAATTGCCTAAAACACCATACACATGCAAGTCAAGAAAAGTAAGAGCGAAATAAGATACATGGATGCATCCGGAGATTTGGATAGTTGTTGAAATCCTACCTATAATTGGTGGAGGCTCAGACACAAAGTCACAAGACACACATATATCTCAACCACTTCACCACAAATATCTTGGAAAAAGTCACCTATTTAACCATGGAGGTCCACTAATGTGTAATTCTCACTTGGGGTAGATCTTTAGACAAAGCACACGATCTCTAGGGTCTTCAGAAGCTCATACACGACTTGAAGCCTTTAAGCACCTAGAGAATCTCGGAGAGCTCACACCCTCCATGAGTAGTAAGAATTTTGGTTGCTTGTTGAAGAATCCATTTCTTGCTCCCAATACAAAATCTCCTTTACTCTGAAACTCTCATGGATCGATCTTTAGGCATGATATTGGAGTATTTGAAAGATTGGAGTATTTGAAAGATAGGAGTAGATCTCATGTTCTGATCATTTCTACTCAGAGGTTCCAAACTGGAGGAAAGGAGGCAAGTTTTATAAGGCCCAGAGGGTGTGACCTACCCTGTATGGAGGTTCTGAATGAGAGCACAGTAGACACCAGAGGTCTCAGAAGATACATGCTAGGCAACTCTGAATGAACCGTTAAGGATACTTTCATCTGTGCATCGAAGCCTTACGACAGTCCCATGTGATATATTTGGGTGTGAGGCGTAAACTTAGGCCACCAAGGGTTTCTAGACACAATTTACCCAGTTTCGTCCCACCTTGTCGCGGGTAATAGGTTGGCTCATGGTTTACTTGTACTACTCGCTCCTTGATGATTGTCACCATGGACTCCAACCATTTAGAGCTTCATAAGTGCACTTGCCATCTTTTTATTTTCCCTTTTTTCTAGCTTATATTTCCTTTTTGTTGTTTCTTGTTGCTTCATTATGTTTATATTTACATCACTTTGGGTGTGTTTGGTTGCCCGCATCGAGCCAACCAGACCCGTGCGGGAAGGAAGAGGCCTGTTTGGTTGCCTAGTTTCACTATTGGGCCTGCATCGCACGCTTCTCAAAGAAGCCTAGAGCCTGGATCGCTGGAAACATTCAGATCGGTAGTTTCTCGCGAGCCAGGCTGAGTGCGGCGCGAGGTCGCACGGGCAGGTGCGACACGAGGGCGAGGGGGGATGGCGGGAGATGGAAATCTAGTGCACCGCCCCGGCGCCAAATCTAGCCTCACCCCCTTTCACTCGCTCACCCATAGCCACTACCCCCCTTTCTTCCCTACTGCCTCACCACTGGCGGCGGCTGCGATTTCATATCTGCTCTAGAGGCGGCGGCGGCGTTTGCGGCGGATCTGGTGCTCCCCTTGCTATTGGCCACCGTCTGGTCGACCTTGTCTGTGCCATGGCTCCCCCTACGCCGTCCTCGTCTCCGATGCCGGTAAGCAGCACCCCCTCCCCCCTTTGTTAGGTTGGTGGTTAGGTCGTTAGGCTAGATGTAGGATCGATTTCCCACTGAACGAACCATCAATGTCGACTAGGTTATGGACGCACGGATGAGGCTGATAATTCAGGCAGCAGCACTTATTGGTGTGATTCAGGCATGGGTCATGTTCATGCACCAGAGAGCTGTTCATCGTGCTGGGAGACCTTTTGTAAGGGCATATTTATCCCCAAGGTATTTTGGTGATTGATGACAATGCTTTTGCGGACTAATCGTGTGCGTTAAGTTTTTTAGAGATTCATCCTTTGGCACGAGACGATTCCCTCCCCTCGGTGTTTTATTCAAGACGGTGTAGCTCTTTTGTTTCTATGTTGGTGGACTAGTTTCGTAGGAGTCTCCGTACTATCAAGAGGGGATCTGCTTTGGTAAGGCTATAGTGGAATCAACACGTACACATCTTTATCGCACCCGCTGTTCCTTTCCGCTTCAATGGAATTCCCTTCCCTCTCCTAGCTTGCTCTAACTGGTCCTCAGCGGTAGTACCGCCGAAGCACATCAAGCGGTAGTACCGCTCCTCAAGCGGTAGTACCGCTTGCTGTCTTCGGCCGTAGTACCGCTGAGGCTCCGGGCTACTACCGCCTCGACTCGAGGCCTTTGTTTCTCGTGTTGGGTTGTGCGGTACTAGTTGCGGCAGTAGTGGCGGTAGTACTGCCCCAAGCGGTAGTACCGCTCTTACCTCCGCGGCAGTACCGCTCTGGGCCTAGGTCCCTGCTCCCCTCTTATGCGCGGCAGTACCGCTGGGTGGGGATGGTAGTACCACTTGCTCAATGGTAGTACCGTCCGCCCATGCGGTAGTACCGCTCTGTGCGGGGCTGCTTGGGGGGTAACGGTTGGATTGTCCCCCCCCCCCCCACTATACAAAGGGGTCTTCTTCCTCAAAGTTGACCTACCTCTTCCCCCAAAGCTCCATTGTTGCTCCAAGCTCCATTTTCGCCCGATCTCTCTCCCTAGCCAATCAAACTTGTTGATTTTCTCGGGATAGGTTGAGAAGGCCCCGATCTACACTTCCACCAAGAGAAATTTGATTCCCCCACTAATCCCTAGCGGATCTTGTTATTCTTGGGGGTTTGAGCACCCTAGACGGTTGAGGTCACCTCGGAGCCATAGTCCATTGTGGTGAAGCCTCGTGGTGTCGTTGGGAGCCTCCAATTAAGTTGTGGAGATAGCCCCAACCTTGTTTGTAAAGGTTCGGTCGCCGCCTTCAAGGGCACCAATAGTGGAATCACGGCATCTCGCATTGTGTGAGGGCGTGAGGAGAATACGGTGGCCCTAGTGGCTTCCTGGGGAGCATTGTGCCTCCACACCGCTCTAATGGAGACGTACTTCCCTTTAAAAAGGAAGGAACTTCGGTAACACATCCTCGTCTCCATCGGCTCCACTCTTGGTTATCTCGCGCCTTTACTTGTGCAAGCTATTTGTGTTGTATCCCTTGCTTTCTTGTGCACTTATTGTTGTTGCATCATATAGGTTGTTCACCTAGTTGCATTTTTAGACAACCTACTTTGATGCAAAGTTTAATTTGGTAAAGAAAAGCTAAAAATTGTTAGTTGCCTATTCACCCCACGCCCCCTCTAGTCAACTATATCGATCCTTTCAATTGGTATCAGAGCCTCGTCTCTTTATTAAGGACTTTGCCGTTCGAAGAGTATGGTTGACACCGTAGACGGTGGGGAGGAGGAGCACTCCAATGTGAATCCGATCTCGTCTACGGGTGATGGGGAAACCGCGGTGTCCCGTGAGGAATTCAATGTGGCCTTGGACACATTGAAAACCTCCATGACAACCATGATCGAAAGCATGTTTAATAAATTCTTAGAAGGACTTAAGCTACCTACCTCGCCGTTGAAAGTGGGTGATCCCACTAACAAGGTGACGGATGCTAACTCCGACAAGGGGAAGCTAATAGTGAGAAGGGTCCTTCTACTAGTGGTAGAAATGGCACTGGCATCTTTGCCCATGTGGAACCTCCAACTTATGGAGGACCGATTCCCTCTACTCATTTAAATCATGCCGGCCCTCCTCCTAAGATTGTGAAAATGAGGATTTTGATTCTTGGGTGTATCGCTTCAAGCGTCATTTAAATCATGTGAATACTAATCTTTGGAGAATCATTGAAGAAGGTTTCTACCCACATGACCGAAGCAACTTCACCCCTAGAGAAGCAGTGGATAATCAATTCAATGAGAATGCTCTCTTCATCATCCAAGATGCTATCCTCCCTGAACATCTCCCTCATCTCTGACCCCATGCCATGGCCAAAGACGCATGGCAATGCGTTGTGTCTCTTTATCGGGGAAGCGCAAGCATTCAACGCTCCAACTATGAAGTGGTGCAAGATGAAGCCGATGAGTTTGCAATGAAAGAAGATGAAGAATCTCGTGATCTCTTTCGGAGAGTAACCAAACTCGCGGTCTCACTCCGAGATCATGGAAGCAAGGACACGGATGACAATTGGATCAAGCGCAAGTTCCTCAAGGCCATGATGCCCTACAACAAGGCCATGTCCTCCGTCATTCGTCAAAGACCGGACTTCCACTCCATGACCTCAAGTGAAGTGTTGGATGAGTTCGTTGCAATGAGCATCTTGGACAAGACCTCCAATAACGTGGTGCTCCGCTCTCAAAGGGCAAAGAAGCCCAACCTTGCATTGAAGGCCAAGGTTATTGTGTAAGAAGAGGAAGAAGAAGATGATGAGGAGAGCAACCCCGAAGATACAAAATATGATTATCATGAGCACATGGCTCTTGCTTCAAGGAAATTTTGGAGCAAGAAGAACTCAAGGCCCAATTTCAACAAGAACAACTCAAGTGGCTTCAAGGGCAAGCAACGAGTAAGAACTTGTTACAACTGTGGCAATGTGAGCCATTTCGTTGCGGATTGTCCTTACGAGAAGCGGGAAGACAATGGTGGCAAGATCATCCGAAAAGACAAAGCCAAGTCCTTCCCCAATAAGAATAACTTCACCAAGAAGGCTCCTACTCGAGGGTTGCTGGTTCAAGAAGAATACCGTGAGGATTACGATGATGATGAAGATAGTGAAGCAATGACCATGGCATCCGTTGCCATTGCCACAACTCCCCGGATGTCTCTCTTCGATTCACCCAACGAGAACATCACCGCCAAGTGCCTCATGGCTAAAGCCACCAACAAGGTAACCCCCAACATCAAAACCACCATCATTACTACTCCCTCTTTGATGGATGGCATTGATGAAACTGAAGGGTCTAATGAGGAAGTCAATGAATTTGAGTCTTTTATGAGTAATCTCAAGGGCAAATCCAAGAAGCATTTTGTTGATCTCTTGGAACAACTTGGTGAAGCCAATGACATGATCGAGGCTCACGAAGAAACCATCTCTAAGATGGAAGGTCATAGTCATGACTATGCCGATGAGTGATACGTCTCCAACGTATCTATAATTTTTGATTGTTTCATGCTATTATATTACCCCTTTTGGATGTTTATGGGCATTATTATACACATTTATATCATTTTGGGACTAACCTACTAACCGGAGGCCCAACCCATATTGCTATTTTATTGCCTGTTTCAGTATTTCGAGGAAAAGGAATATCAAACGGAGTCCAAACGGAATGAAACCTTCGGCAGCGTGATTTTTTTGGAAGAATATGATCCTGGAGACTTGGAGTCCACGTCAGAAGATCCTCGAGGAGTTCACGAGATAGGAGGCCGCGCCCCCCTTACAGGGTGGTGGCCCCCTGTCTCGTGGGCCCCTCGAGCACCTCCCGACCAACTTCTTTCGCCTATATAACCCTACGTACCCTAAAACCATTAGAAATCAAGATAGATCGGGAGTTCCGCCGCCGCAAGCCTCTGTAGCCACCAAAAACCTCTCAGGAGCCCGTTCCGGCACCCTTCCGGAGGGGGAATCCATCACCGGTGGCCATCTTCATCATCCCGGCGCTCTCCATGACGAGGAGGGAGTAGTTCACCCTCGGGGCTGAGGGTATGTACCAATAGCTATGTGTTTGATCTCTCTGTCTCTCTCGTGTCCCCTCTATGGCACGATCTTGATGTATCCCGAGCTTTGCTATTGTAGTGGATCTTATGATGTTTCTCCCCCTCTACTCTCTTGTGATGAATTAAGTTTCCCTTTGAAGTTATCTTATCGGATTGAGTCTTTTATGAGAACACTTGATGTATGTCTTGCCGTGATTATCTATGGTGACAATGGGATATCACGTGCCTCTTGATGTATGTTTTGGTGACCAACTTGCGGGTTCCGCCCATGAACCTATGCATAGGGGTTGGCACACGTTCTTGACTCTCCGGTAGAAACTTTGGGGCACTCTTTGAAGTACTTTGTGTTGGTTGGATGAATTTGAGATTGTGTGATGCATATCGTATAATCATGCCCACGAATACTTGAGGTGACAATGGAGTATCTAGGTGACATTAAGGTTTTGGTTGATTTGTGTCTTAAGGTGTTATTCTAGTACAAACTCTTTTATAGATTGATCCAAAAGAATAGCTTTGAGGTGGTTTTGTACCCTACCATAATCTCTACGTTTGTTCTCCGCTATTAGTGGCTTTGGAATGACTCTTTGTTGTATGTTGAGGGATTGTTATATGATCTATCTATGTTATTATTGTTGAGAGAACTTGCACTAGTGAAAGTATGAACCCTAGGCCTTGTTTCCTATCATTGCAATACCGTTTACGCTCACTTTTATCATTAGTTACCTTGCTGTTTTTATTATTTCAGATTACAAATACCTATATCTACTATCCATATTGCACTTGTATCACCATCTCTTCGCCGAACTAGTGCACCTATACAACTTACCATTGTATTGGGTGTGTTGGGGACACAAGAGACTCTTTGCTATTTGGTTGCAGGGTTGTTTGAGAGAGACCATCTTCATCCTACGCCTCCCATGGATTGATAAACCTTAGGTCATCCACTTGAGGGAAATTTGCTACTGTCCTATAAACCTGTGCACTTGCAGGCCCAACAACGTCTACAAGAAGAAGGTTGCGTAGTAGACATCAATGAGATATCGTATATCTCTAATGCTCTTGAGGAAGAGCGTGGGCATCGTTTGGCTCTTGAGGAGTCACACAATGATGACCATGCCAAGTTAAAGAAATATCTTGATCATGCTCTTTTTGTGTCTCGTGTGCTAACTTTCGAGAAGGCTAAACTTGGGGTTGATCATGCTAGACTCAAGGAGGAGTTTGATGTACTTGACAAGGCCCACAAGGTCTTGAAGGGTGCTCATGCAAACCTCAAGGAGTCTCATGCTCAACTCCAAGTTAAGCTAACCAAGGAAAAGGCCACCTTCCCTCATATGGTACTAATTGATAATGCATATGCCACTAACCCGTGTTGTGAGCATGTGCATCTTGTGGAGGAGAATGCCAAATTGAAGGATCAACTTGAGAAAGTCCTTGTGACATGCATTGAAGGTGAGAAGAACCTCAATGACCTTTTGAGCAATCAAAAGGAAGTTGTGGCCAAGGAGGGAATTGGGTTCGCACCCAAGTCCAAGAACAAGAAGAAGAACGACAAGACCAAACGACCTCCCCCTCTCAAGCAAACCTTTGTGGAAGAGGGAGAGGGTGCTCCTAAGGAGAAGAAGAACAATGTGAATGGTGTTGATGTCAAAAAGGGCAAAACCACCACCTCCAACAAAGCCGGCGACTTTAACCCTTCTTATGTGTTGTGCCGTGCTAGTGATGGGCATGTTTATGCTAAATTTGTTGGTTCTCCTTATGAGTACGTTGAATGGTCTATTTGGGTTCCTAAGACCCTTGTTACTAACATCAAAGGACCCATTACAAAATGGGTACCTAAAACCAAGCATTGATTTCTTGTAGGTGTTTGCTTCCAGTGGGGGATCATGGTTGCTCGATAGTGGAGCAACAAATCATATGACCGGGAGCAAGGACTTGGTGCTGGACGAGCACAAGATTCCTTCTATGCCCACAAATGTCGAGTGGGGTGATGCCTCGTCTTCTAAGGTATTGGGTCTTGGCAAGGTTGTCATTTCTCATGATCTAATGATCGAGAAAGTCATGCTTGTTGAGTCCCTTGCAGTCAATCTTCTTTCCGTTCGTCAACTTGCACTCATGGGCTTTGCCACTTTCTTTGATATTGATACCGTGGCTCTCTTGTGGAGCAAGACTCTTAAAGTAGCCTTTCTTGGGCATGTCGAGAACGGTCTTTATGTGATTAACTTTTCAAAGCAACCCACTAAGACCGCGACATGCCTAATGGCTAAAGTTGATGTGGGATGGATTTGGCATCGCCGTTTAGCCCACGTCAATATGAGATCTTTACAAAGTCTTCTCAAGGGGGACCATGTTCGTGGACTAACAAATGTTAGTTTTGCCGAAGATCGTGCTTGCAGTGCGTGTATCAAAGGAAAGCTTCATGAGAAGGGTCACCCTCCAACGACTATCATCTACTCGAAGAGACCCTTAGAGCTCCTTCACATGGAACTCTTTGGGCCTCCATCATTTGATAGTCTTGGGGGTAGAAAGTATTGCTTGGTGATTGTGGACGATTATTCAAGATACACTTGGGTATATTTCTTCAAGAGGAAGAGTGAGATTCAACAAACCGTCATCGACTTTGCAAATGAAGCTCAACGTCAACATGATGCAAAGATCATGACAATAAGAAGTGACAATGGCATTGAGTTCAAGAACTACACCTTGGATGAGTTTCTTAGTGATGAGGGGATCAAGCATCAATATGCTGCACCATATACCCCTCAACAAAATGGTGTCGCGGAGAGGAAGAACTGGACATTGATGGATGCGGCAAGGACCATGATGGCGGAGTTCAAGTCTCCATACAACTTTTGGGCCGAAGCCATCAACACAACATGTCATGCATCCAATCGGCTCTATCTCCGCAAAGTCTTGAACAAGACTCTCCTGATGAAATACTCACCCGTAACAAGCCCAATCTCAAGTACTTCCGGGTGTTCAGGTGTAAGTGTTTCATTCTCAAGAGAGGTGTTCGTTTGTCTAAATTTGAGGCTAGAGCTTATGAGGGCATATTTGTTGGTTATGCTACAAACTCTCATGCTTACCGTGTCCTCAACAAGTCCACCGGACTCATTGAGGAGACGTGTAACGTGGAGTTTGATGAAAATAACGGCTCCCAAGTGGAGCAAAGTGGTACTTGTGATGTAGGTGATGAAATTCCTCCCCAAGCCATAAGAAGAATGGGTATTGGTCATATTCTACCCATTGACGAACCCCTTGTGGCCGAAGGAGAAGGACAATGCTCCACTCAAGTGGAGCCATCACCTCCCCAAGACCCACACGCTTCCGAAGAACAAAGTGAAGACCCTCAACCTCGTGAACAAGACCAAGGACAAGATCAACCTCAATATGGTGGTGAACCACCAAATGATGCCCAAGGTCAAGTTCTCCCCCTCGAGCAAGTTCAAGATCAAGAGCAAACTCAAGATCTTGAACAAGCTCAAGACGACGCTCAAGATAATCAAGTTAACCCTCCTCCTTCCACTTCCGAGGAGGAATTAGAGCGTCGTGCCGTGAAGATTGCTTCCAAGCTCACCACCAAAGGTCATCTCATGGAGAATGTGGTTGGAAGCCTAAGAAAGGGGGTAAGCACTCATAGACAATTAGCAAACTATTGTGAACACCATGCGTTTGTCTCTTGTGTTGAACCCCAAAAGGTCTTTGAGGCGCTCGAAGATCCGGATTGGCTCAATGCCATGCATGAAGAACTCAACAACTTCGAGTACAACAAAGTGTGGGGATTTGTGCCAAGGCCGTCGGGGAACCACAACGTCATTGGGACCAAGTGGATATTCAAGAACAAGCAAGATGCTCATGGGAACATCATTCGCAACAAGGCAAGATTGGTAGCACAAGGCTACTCCCAAGTCGAGGGTATTGACTATGGTGAAACCTTTGCTCCCGTTGCTCACCTTGAATCCATTCGTTTGTTGATTGCTTATGCTTCCCATCACAACTTTAAGTTACAACAAATTGATGTGAAAAGTGCTTTTCTTAATGGTCCTATTAATGAGTTGGTTTATGTCAAGCAACCCCCCGGGTTCGAGGATCCCTACTTCCCGGATCATGTATATCGACTCGATAAGGCACTCTATGGCCTTAAACAAGCCCCACATGCGTGGTATGACCACCTTACCGAGTTGTTACAAGATCGTGGATTTGAGGTTGGGCAAATCGATCCCACTCTTTTTACCAAGAAGGTCAAAGGGGAGTTGTTTGTATGCCAACTATATGTTGATGATATTATCTTTGGTTCTCCTAACAAAGCTTTCAATGAGGAATTTGCCGCTCTCATGACCTCTAAGTTCAAGATGTCGTCGATGGGAGAGTTGAAGTTCTTCCTCGGTTTCGACATCAAGCAAAGAAGAGAAGGTACCTTCATCAATCAAGCCAAATACACTCAAGACATGCTAAAAAGATTCAAGCTAAGTGATGTCAAGCCGGCCTCTACTCCAATGCCTACCAAGTGCCAACTTGACATTGATCCCAATGGTAAAGCGGTGGATCAAAAGGTATATCGATCCATGATTGGCTCCTTGCTTTACCTTTGTGCATCTAGACCGGATATCATGTTGAGTGTGGGAATGTGTGCACGGTTTCAAGCCGCACCGAAGGAAAGACACTATGTGGCGGTCAAGCGAATCTTTCGATATTTGGCTCATACCCCAAACTTTTGCTTATGGTACCCAAGAGGAGCAAACTTCAAGCTTGAAGGATTTACGGATTCCGATTGGGCGGGAGACAAAGTGGATAGGTGATACGTCTCCAACGTATCTATAATTTTTGATTGTTCCATGCTATTATATTACCGATTTTGAATGATTATGGGCTTTATTATACACTTTTATATTACTTTTGGGACTAACCTACTAACCGGAGGCCCAGCCCATATTGTTGTTTTATTGCCCGTTTCAGTATTTCGAAGAAAAGGAATATCAAAAAGAGTCCAAACGGAATGAAACCTTCGGCATCGTGATTTTTTGGAAGAATATCATCCTGGAGGCTTGGAGATCAAGTGAGAAGACCCTCGAGGAGCCCAGGAGATAGGGGGCGCACCCCCCACAGGGCACGGCCCCCTGTCTTGTGGGCCCCTCGAGCACCCCCCCCCCCGACCGACTTCTTTCGCCTATATAACCCTACGTACCCTAAAACCATCGAATATGAAGATAGATCGGGAGTTCCGCTGCCGCAAGCCTCTGTAGCCACCAAAAACCTCTCGGGAGCCCGTTCCGGCACCCTGCCGGAGGGGGAATCCATCACCGGTGGCCATCTTCATCATCCCGGCGCTCTCCATGACGAGGAGGGAGTAGTTCACCCTCAGGGCTGAGGGTATGTACCAGTAGCTATGTGTTTGATCTCTCTCTCTCTCGTGTTCTCTCTCGTGTTCCCTCTATGGCACAATCTTGATGTATCCCGAGCTTTGCTATTGTAGTTGGATCTTATGATGTTTCTCCCCCTCTACTCTCTTGTGATGAATTGAGTTTCCCCTTTGAAGTTATCTTATCGGATTGAGTCTTTTATAAGAACACTTGATGTATGTCTTGCCGTGTTTATCTGTGGTGACAATGGGATATCATGTGCCTCTTCATGTATGTTTTGGTGACCAACTTGCGGGTTCCGTCCATGAACCTATGCGTAGGGGTTGGCACACGTTTTCTTGACTCTCTGGTAGAAACTTTGGGGCACTCTTTGAAGTACTTTGTGTTGGTTGGATGAATCTGAGATTGTGTGATGCATATCGTATAATCATGCCCACAGATGCTTGAGGTGACAATGGAGTATCTAGGTGACATTAGGGTTTTGGTTGATTTGTGTCTTAAGGCGTTATTCTAGTACGAACTCTTTTATAGATTGATCCAAAAGAATAACTTTGAGGTGGTTTCATACCCTACCATAATCTCTATGTTTGTTCTCCGCTATTAGTGGCTTTGGAGTGACTCTTTGTTGCATGTTGAGGGATTGTTATATGATCTATCTATGTTATTATTGTTGAGAGAACTTGCACTAGTGAAAGTATGAACCCTAGGCCTTGTTTCCTATCATTGCAATACCGTTTACGCTCACTTTTATCATTAGTTACCTTGCTGTTTTTATTATTTCAGATTACAAATACCTTTATCTACTATCTATTTTGCACTTGTATCACCATCTCTTCGCCGAACTAGTGCACCTATACAATTTACCATTGTATTGGGTGTGTTGGGGACACAAGAGACTCTTTGTTATTTGGTTGCAGGGTTGTTTAAGAGAGACCATCTTCATCCTATGCCTCCCACGGATTGATAAACCTTAGGTCATCCACTTGAGGGAAATTTGCTACTGTCCTACAAGCCTGTGCACTTGCAGGCCCAACAACGTCTACAATAAGAAGATTGTGTATTAGACATCAAGCTCTTTTCTGGCGCCGTTGCCGGGGAGGTGAGTGCTTGAAGGTATATCTTTAGATCTTGCAATCGAATCTTTTTGTTTCTTGTTTTATCACTAGTTTAGTTTATAAAAGAAAACTACAAAAAAATGGAGTGAAGTTTGTCTCATACGCTTCGTCTTTTTAATATCTTTCGTGAGAATAATGGAAAGGAAAATTGTGCTCAAGTGCTAGAGGAAGAATGCATTAAAATGATTGGTACTAAATCTTTGAATGATGAGCATGATTGCAATGTTGTTAGTATAAACTCCTTGAATATCCATAGTACTAATAATGATTGCTCTAGTCATGATGAAAATATCTTTTTTGAGCATGTCAACTTTTGTGGAGTGCATGTTTGCATGAACACACCAAATAGAGAAGATATATATTGCAAGAAGCATGAGTATTTAGAAACTAAGAGGTTGCAAGAAAGGCTAGATAAGAGTGCGGAGAATTTAAGATATCTTTCCCGTTGTGAATTTTGCAATAAACAAGATCATTTACATCTCCAATGCAAATTGTTTCATGATCGGATTGTGTCCAAAAATTGTGATGATTTGATCTCCCTTTCTCATTACAATGAACTTAGATTGCTTTTGGGTTGTGAAGAGTTGAAACGTTTAACTAAGCCTATTCCAGAATTTAATCTTAAGCATTTTCTTTATATTGATCTAGAAAAGATTTATATGTTTTGTGCGGAGAATTGCATTGAAAATCCTTATATTTCCAATTACCTAAAGAAAAGAAAGCAAATGGAAGATGATGAGAATACTAATGAAAGGGAAGATAATTCCCAATCTCCTCCTATTATTTCTCATGATGAATCAGGTAACGAGGAGGAGCTTTCTATTCAACCAATCTCATCAATAAGGAGCTCAAAGAGGAAGGTTGAACCTACACATAATGTGAACAAGAAAAAGAAAAGAAGGAGAAACAAAGGTAAAAAGGTATCTCTCCCAAATGATGTTGCTCCTACTACTACTTGTGATGATGATAATTGCTATACTATTGGTGCTATCAATATTTTTAATGATGAGAGTGATTATGCTTATGATATGAAAGGGCCCAAGCTTGGGGAAGCTATGTTTGATTGGGATGAAATATTTGAGAATATATTTGCTGGAATCAATGTTTGTCCCAAGCTTGGGGATGCTATGTTTAACGAAGATGATATTTTTAGTGTCCCAAGTTTTGATATGCAAAGTTGTTATGATGATAGCATGCCTCCTACCTATGATGATTATATTGATGAAAGTGGGTTTGGAAGAGTGTCAAATTAAGGAAGTAGTGATCCCACTATTTTGGAGGATGTTGAATTTTATTGTGATGAATATGAAAGTGGATTTGGAAGAGTGTCAACTTTATTTAGTGATTCCACTATCTTGGGAGAGGTTTCAATCGATTATGATGAGAACGAAGTTGCTACTTATGATGATTATTGTGATGAAACATATGCTATAAAAAGTAGTGATGATTATATTTACAAATCTTTTCATGATTATGATTACCCTTTTTCTGAACATTACTCTTTTAATGTGAAAACAATTTTTAGTGTTCAAGTCTCTTATGATACTCCAACTATTCCGAATGAGAAGAATTTTGCTTATGTGGAGAGTAGTAAATTTTCTATGCTTGTAGATCATGAAAAGAATGCTTTAGGTGCTGGTTACATTGTTGACTTCATTCATGATGCTACTGAAAATTATTATGAGGGAGGAATTTATGCTTGTAGGAATTGCAATAATGCCAAGTTTCCTCTCTATGTGTTGAAAATCTTGAAGCTATGCTTGTTTTGCCTTCCTATGCTTGTTGATTATTGTTCCTATAAGTTGTTTGCTCACAAAATCCCTATGCATAGGAAGTGGGTTAGACTTAAATGTGCTAGTCATATGCTTCATGATGCTCCCATTATGTTTCAATTCTTATCTTTTATGTGAGCATCATTGCCATCATCATACCTAGCTAGAAAGGCATTAAAGAAAGCGCTTGTTGGGAGACATCCCAATATTTATCCTTACTGTTTTTGTGTGTTCACATGATTATGCTACTGTAGTAATCATGTTTTATATGTTTTGTTTCAATAAAGTGCCAAGTAAGACCTTTAGGATAGCTTACGGTGATAGTTGTGTTGATCCTGCTGAAAATCAGAAACTTTTGCACCCAGTAAATTAGTTTTGTTAATTCACATAAACGTGCTTCTGATCTGATTCTTTATGCTATGGATTGGTACACGAATTGATTAGGACTTACTAATTTGGTAGAATTTTTGGAGTTACAGAAGTATACATTTGATACAGATTACTACAGACTGTTCTGTTTTTGTCAGATTCTGTTTTCTTCGTGTTGTTTGCTTATTTTGATGAATCTATGAGTAGTATCGGAGGGTATGAACCATAGATAAGTTGTAGTACAGTAGATATTACACCAATATGAATTTAGAATGAGTTCATTACAGTACCTAAGTGGTGGTTTTATTTTCTTATACTAACGGAGCTTACGAGTTTTCTGTTGAGTTTTGTGTTGTGGAGTTTTCAAGTTTTGGGTAAAGATTCGATGGACTATGGAACAAGGAGTGGCAAGAGCCTAATCTTGGGGATGCCCAAGGCACCCCAAGTTAATATTCAAGAATAGCCAAAAGCCTAAGCTTGGGGATGCCCCGGATGGCATCCCCTCCTTCGTCTTCGTTCATCGGTAACTTTACTTGACGCTATATTTTTGTTCGCCACATGATACGTGTTTTGCTTGGAGCGTCATTTTCTTTTGTTAGTATTTGCTTGCTGTTATTTAGATTAGTGTTTTGCATCTTTAGTTTCAATAAAGAAGTCAAGGATAGCCTTTGCCATGCTTATTTTGCTAGTATACATGTTGCTGTTTGAAAACAGAAAGTTTACCGCTGTTGCAAAAATTCCGTAGAAAAGTCAGAGCATGATATAATGTTGAAACCTTTTGCATAATGAGATATGATAAATTTACTACAGTGGGAATTTTATTTCATAATGTTTGGAGTTAGGGAAGTATTGATACCCTTGCATTCTTTACAGACTGTACTGTTTTGACAGATTGCTGTTATGTTTGCATTGTTTGCATGTGTTTGCTTATTTAATGATTCTACTTGAGGATAGGAGTATTAAATATGCTGAGGCATTTAGTATGCAATGTTGAATAATAATGTTAGTGATTTGTTACAGTAGAAAATGATAAGGTTTTTGCATTGGTTTATACTAACTTATCTTACGAGTTCTTGTTGAGTTTGTTGTGAATGAAGCTTTTGATAAAAAGAGAAATCATGATATGAGACGAATTAAGAAGACACAAAATTTCAAGCTTGGGGATGCCCGAGGCACCCCAAGATAATATTTCAAGAAGTCTCAAGCATCTAAGCTTGGGGATGCCCCATTAGGCATCCCACATTTCTTCTTCCACAACTATCGGTCAGTATCTGTTGAACCAAGATCTGAAATTCCTTAATGTTAGAGAGTCTTCTTCAACAACTATCGGTAAGTTTTTGCTTCTTCACATGAGTTGTGCTATCCTTGCAATGTCATTTTATTTTGTTTTGCTTGCTGTTTGAATACAATACCAAGATCTGAAATTCCTTAATGTTAGAGAGTCTTCACATAATTGCACAATTATTCGACTACTCATTGATCTTCACTTATATCTTTCGGAGTAGTTTGTCATTTGCTCTAGTGCATGACTTATATCTTTTAGAGCACGGCGGTGGTTATATTTTGTAGAAATTGCTAGTCTCTCATGCTTCACTTATATTATTTTGAGAGTCTTTTAGAACAGCATGGTATTTGCTTTGGTTATAAATTGGTCCTAGAATGGTAGGCATCCAAGTTGGGTATAATAAAAACTATCATAGGAAGTGAATTGGATGCTATGATCAATTTGATACTTAATAATTGTTTTGAGATATGGAGGTAGTGATATTAAAGTCATGCTAGTTGGGTGATTATGAATTTAAAGAATGCTTGTGTTGAAGTTAGCAAGTCTCGTAGCATGCACGTATGGTTAAAGTTGTGTAACAAATTTGAAACATGAAGTGTACTTGGCTTGTGCATCCTTATGAGTGGCGGTCGGGGATGAGCGATGGTCTTTTCCTACCAATCTATCCCCCTAGGAGCATGCGCGTAGTACTTGATTTCTAATGACTTCTAATTTTTTGCAATAAGTATATGAGTTCTTTTGACTAATGTTGAGTCCATGGATTATACACACTTTTACCTTTCCGCCTTTGCTAGCCTCTTCGGTACCGTGCATTGCCCTTTCTCACCTTGAGAGTTGGTGCAAACTTCGCCGGTGCATCCAAACCCCGTGATACGATAGGCTCTATCACACATAAACCTCCTTATATCTTCCTCAAAACAGCCACCATACCTACCTATTATGTCATTTCCATAGCCATTCCGAGATATTATTGCCATGCAACTTTCCACCATTCCATTCATCATCATGACATACTTTACTTTTGTCATATTGCCATTGCATGATTGGGGGAGTCCTGGACTAGGGGGTGTCCGGATAGCCGGACTATCATCATCGGCCGGACTCCAAGACTATGAAGATACAAGATTGAAGACTTTGTCCCGTGTCCGGATGGGACTTTCCTTGGCGTGGAAGGCAAGCTTGGCGATACGGATATGTAGATCTCCTACCATTGTAACCGACTCTGTGTAACCCTAGCCCTCTCCAGTGTCTATATAAACCGGAGGGTTTAGTCCGTAGGACACACAACAATTACAACAATCATACCATAGGCTAGCTTCTAGGGTTTATCATCCTTGATCTCGTGGTAGATCCACTCTTGTACTACCCATATCATCAATATCAATCAAGCAGGAGTAGGGTTTTACCTCCATCGAGAGGGCCCGAACCTGGGTAAAAACATCGTGTCCCTTGTCTCCTGTTACCATCCGCCTAGATGCACAGTTCGGGACCCCCTACCCGAGATCCGCCGGTTTTGACACCGACATTGGTGCTTTCATTGAGAGTTCCTTTGTGTCGTCACCGATAGGCTTGATGGCTTCTTCAATCAACAACAACGCCGTCCAGGGTGAGACTTTCCTCCCCGGACAGATCTTCGTGTTCGGCGGCTTTGCACTGCGGGCCAATTCACTTGGCCATCTGGAGCAGATCGAAAGCTACGCCCCTGGCCATCAGGTCAGGTTTGGAAGCCTAAACTTCACGGCTAACACCCGTGGAGACTTGATCTTCGATGGAGTCGAGCCACAGCCGAGCGTGCCACACTGTCACGATGGGCATGACTTAACTCTGCCTCCGGACAGTACCCTGGAGGCTGCACACAAGTCCGCTCTGACCCATAGTTCGGAGCCGACCGCGCAGATCGAGGACAGGTGGTTGGACACCGCCTCGGGGGCTGCAACTTCTACGGCGATAGAGCCGAATACCGACCTTGTCCCTTGCAAAGCTTGTGACTCCGAGGTGCCGGACTCCGAGCCTCCGACGCCCCTGCCAATCAAATCCGATTGGGCGCCGATCATGGAGTTCACCGCTACGGACATCTTTCAGCACTCACCCTTTGGCGACATCCTGAATTCGCTAAAGTATCTCTCGTTATCAGGAGAGCCCTGGCCGGACTGCGGTCAGGATGGTTGGGATGCGGACGACGAAGAAATTTGAAGCCCACCCACCACCCACTTTGTAGCCACTGTCGACGATTTAACCGACTTGCTAGATTATGACTCCGAAGACATCGACGGTATGGACGACGATGCCGGAGACGATCAAGAACCAGCGCCTACAGGGCACTGGAAGACCACCTCTTCATACGACATATACATGGTGGACACCCCAAAGGATGGGGATGGCGAAGAAGCAGCGGAGGCAGATTCCTTTAAGAAACAGCCCAAGCACCGACGTCAGCGGTGCCGCTCTAAATCCCGCCACAGCAAGAATGGAGATTCCAACACCGGAGATAATAACACCCCAGAGAGTGCCGAAGACAACCCCCTCCAGCACGATTCAGCACAGGAGTATGGAGTAGCCAGCCCTCAGGAGAGAGCGGCAGACGAGGAGGACGAAAATTACATGCCTCCCTCCGGAGACGAGGCAAGCCTCAATGACGATGAATTCATCGTGCCCGAGGATCCCGTCGAACAAGAGCGTTTTAAACGCAGGCTAATGGCCACGGCGAACAGCCTAAAGAAAAAGCAGCAACAGCTTCAAGCTGATCAAGACCTGCTGGCCGACAGATGGACCGAGGTCCTCGCGGCCGAAGAGTATGGACTCGAACGCCCCTCCAAAAGCTACCCAAACGCAAGTTGCTCCCCCGGACTAGAGGAGGAAGCATACAAACCTTCATCACCAGCGCACAATACGGCAGACCGACCACCTCGAGGCCACGACAGAGAGGCATCCAGGCCCTCCGCCAGAACCGTACCCCGGCACCGCTTGAAGCCACGGGGTAATGCGCCGTTGCGGGATATATTGGAGGATAAGGCAAGACAATCAAGATCTATCTACGGATCACGCGGGCACCCCACGACCCACGACGACTACCGTCGCGCCGGATACAGCAACTCCGGTCGGGCCGAACACAGCAAACAAAGCTCTCTTGAGCTACGTCGTGATATTGCTCAATATAGAGGCGCCACACACCCACTATGCTTCACAGATGAAGTAATGGATCATCAAATCCCTGAAGGGTTTAAACCCGTGAACATTGAATCCTACGATGGCACAACAGACCCCGCGGTTTGGATCGAAGATTATCTCCTTCATATCCATATGGCCCGCGGTGACGATCTCCACGCCATCAAGTATCTCCCACTCAAGCTTAAAGGACCAGCTCGGCATTGGCTTAACAGCTTGCCAGCAGAGTCAATTGGGTGTTGGGAGGACCTGGAAGCCGCATTCCTTGACAACTTCCAGGGCACATATGTGCGACCACCAGACGCCGATGACCTAAGCCACATAATTCAGCAGCCAGACGAATCGGCCAGACAATTTTGGACACGGTTCCTAACAAAGAAAAATCAAATCGTCGACTGTCCGGATGCAGAGGCCCTCGCAGCCTTCAAACATAACATCCGCGACGAGTGGCTGGCCCGGCACCTAGGACAGGAAAAGCCGAAATCCATGGCAGCCCTCACATCACTCATGACCCGCTTCTGTGCGGGAGAGGACAGCTGGCTAGCTCGTAGTAACAACCTCAGCAAAAATTCTGGCAGTCCGGACAGCAAGGACCGCAATGGCAGGTCGCGTCGCAGCAAAAACAAACACCGCGTTAACGGCGATAACATTGAGGATACGGCAGTCAACGCTGGATTCAGAGGCTCTAAACCCGGTCAGCAGAAGAAGCCATTCAAAAGAACCACTCCGGGTCAGTCCAATTTGGACCGAATACTCGACCGCTCTTGCCAGATACATGGCACCCCCGAAAAGCCAGCTAATCACACCAACAGAGATTGTTGGGTATTCAAGCAGGCAGGCAAGCTAATTGCCGAAAACAATGACAAGGGGCTGCATAGCGACGACGAGGAAGAGACCCGGCCGCCGAACAGTAGAGGACAGAAGGGTTTCCCCCCGCAAGTGCGGACGGTAAACATGATATACGCAACCCACATACCCAAGAGGGAGCAGAAGCGTGCACTTCGGGACGTATATGCGATGGAGCCAGTCGCCCCGAAGTTCAATCCATGGTCCTCTTGCCCGATCACTTTCGATCGAAGGGACCACCCCACCAGTATCCGCGGATTCGCCGCATTGGTCTTAGACCCAATCGTCGATGGATTTCACCTCACTAGAGTCCCGATGGACGACGGCAGCAGCCTGAACCTGCTTTATCAGGATACAGTGCGCAAGATGGGCATAGACCCCTCAAGGATTAAACCTACAAAGACGACCTTCAAAGGTGTCATACCAGGTGTCGAGGCCAATTGTACAGGCTCGGTCACACTGGAAGTGGTCTTCGGATCCCCGGATAATTTCCGAAGCGAGGAGTTAATCTTCGACATAGTCCCGTTCCGAAGTGGCTATCACGCCCTGCTCGGACGAACCGCGTTTGCAAAGTTCAACGCGGTGCCGCATTATGCATACCTCAAGCTCAAGATGCCAGACCCTCGTGGAGTCATCACGGTCAATGGAAACACTGAACGCTCCCTCCGAACGGAGGAACACACAGCGGCTCTCGTGGCAGAAGTACAGAGCAGCCTCTTAAGGCAATTTTTGAGTCCGGCCGTTAAAAGACCGGACATGACTAAGCGTGCTCGGAGCAATATACATCAAGACCACCTGGCACGTTTCGAGCACGCGTAGCAATGCGGCCCTAACCCCAACCCTCGCAGGATTGCAAGACAAGCTCTCCGCGTACATTATTACGCTCTGGAGATACCTTGGGCACAGGGGGAGGAGCACGACCACGACAGGCCCAGAGTGCGGCTCAACCACACCAGGGGCTCCCAAGTGTGTCGCTCTTTTTCTTTTCCTTTTTATTTTTTATCCACAGGACTCCATTTACCAGAGGCCCTGTCCGGCAGTAGATCTGCCGAACTCACGATGCAACAGCCAGGGAGGAACAATGGCTACGACGAACACTCAGGTGGTCTCCATTACGAGCATTAAATCTGTTTATTATACCATTCCACAGCCTACCCCTGGAGGGGGACATGTCTAATAGTCAAAACCCTTGCTTACCGCACTATTTGTATCGTTCGGCACTCATAGCAGAATTCCTTGAATAAACAATGCATCACTTTTCGCTTATAATTGCATTCCTTTTCTTTATATATATGTTCGTTTATGACATCTTGCATCCATACAATTTGGTATGACCAAATACACCAGGGGCTTATGTTCCCCGCATTATGGTGTGAGAAGCCCGAACACTTTCACAAGTGCGGCACCCCGAACTTATAGCACTATATGCATCGGCTCCGAACGTGTCTTGGGTCAATAGTTGGGTTTGCCCGGCTCCCATGTTTTGGAACCTTACGTTCCGTTCTATCGGCTAAGGTAGCACTGGGAGAACCACTGCGATTGCGCCCCGGTTGAGCTGGGCGAGCGCCTCAGTGGAGAAAGCTAAAACTGACCGTCATGATAAGGCAAGAGCTGGTCGCTGTTCGAGAGGTCTTTTCGAGTCCCTAAAGACTTATGCCGCGTAGAGCGAGGAACCGGCTGTGTCTGGCCCAGGCGCGGATAGCGCCCCGAATTCGGTCTTCCGAACACTAGGGGCTTCGCTGAAATTTAAAATTATAGAATTCCATGGCTAAGTGAGAGTGTTCAAGCATTATAAGTCCGGTTGCCTTGTTCGTTGTGTTGAGCGCCTCCCTAGATGGACCCAAAAATGAGAACAAGAGCGCTCAAGTTTATCCCGAACACCCCAGCACTCGTAGCTTGGGGGCTGAAGCCGACGACTTGCCATCTCTCAGATTTGATAAACGGCCGCACAGAAGGTAATATTTTAAATCAAATAAGCGTTGCTTAGCGCATATGAACAAAGTTTTCAGCGCACAGGATAACACATTGCGAGTCTACTCAAAAATTACATCTCTCGGGCACTCATCCGCAATCTTGCGGGCACCCTTCAGGACAGTCTTATAGTACATTTCGGGTGTACGATACTCCTTGCCCGCCGGCGGTGCGTCCGTCAGAAGCATCTCAGCATCTAGCCTGCCCCAATGCACCTTTGCACGGGCAAGGGCCCGACGGGCACCTTCAATGCAGGCGGAGCGCTTGATGACCTCTACCCCGGGGCACGCATCCACCAGCCGCCGCACGAGGCCGAAGTAGCTCCCGGGCATGGCCTCTCCAGGCCACAGCCGGGCTATGAGGCCCTTCATGGCCTGCTCGGCTACCTTGTGGAGCTCGACCAGCTGCTTCAGCTGGTCGCTAGGGGGCACTGGATGTCCGGCCTCAGCATACTGAGACCAGAAGACCTTCTCCGTCGAACTCCCCTCCTCGGCCCGGTAGAATGCGGCGGCATCGGATACGCTGCGAGGCAGATCTGCAAACGCTCCTGGAGAGCTCCGAATCCGGGTAAGTAACAGGTAATTTACATTCACATGCTTGCTTTGCATGAAAAATGCCTTACCCGCCGCTATTTTCTTCACCGCCTCAATCTCCTGGAGGGCCTTATGGGCCTCGGCCTTAGCGGCTTTGGCACTTTCAAGAGCCTAGGCAAGCTCGGACTCTCGAGTCTTCGAGTCGCGCTCCAAACTCCCATGCTTTTCCATGAGAGCCTGGAGCTCTTGCCGCACCTCCGCCACCTGCGCCTCCTGCTTCTCTCGCTCTGCTCGTTCCGCGGCCGCATTGCGTTCGGCCACGGACACGGCCTCCTTCAGGGTCGCCACCTCGTTCGTGGCCCCTGCAGTACCCATGTAATCCTTGTTATCTCTATTGCAACCAAAACCCTTTTCTGTAAGGTACGAATTTAATACAGTGTTCCTCACCTTCTTTGTCCTCGAGCTGCTTCTTGGCAAGACCGAGCTCATTCTCGGTCCGCTCGAGGTCTTGCTTCAAAGCACCGACCTCTGCAGTCAATGCGGCAGAGGTTAGCAGCGCAGCCTGCAAACCCATATTGACATAATTTTTAGAACTCCTGCGTATATCTTTTTAGATCCTCAGTCCGGCTTTTCTTTCCGAACACCGAACCGAGCATCAGGGGCTACTGTCTATGCGGTATTACATTGCATATTTTAAAAACTTCTTACCTCAAAGCCTGTTAGAAGGCTGCTGCAAGCTTCGGTCAGCCTGCTCTTGGCGAGCTGAACCTTCTGAATCACCGCACTCATAATAGTGCGGTGTTCTTCCTCGATGGAAGCACCGTTGAGCGCCTCTAACAAGTTGTATGGCACCTCCGGTTGGACGGAGGCTGCCGGTGTCACGGTCTTGCCCTTCCTATGAAGGGGCCGCCTGCCATACTCCGGAACCACTGCGGGTTCCGGCACGGAGTCCGGCACGAAGTCCGGGAGGTTGCCTTGTGGCACCTCCGGAGCCTCCCCCTCCTGGCGGGTCCCCTCCTGGGATCCCACCTCGGCGTCCTCAGCATCGCGAGGGGTGGAGGCGGTCGGAATGGAATCTACATCCGACGGAGCCAAGACCCGCTGGATGAAGCGGGAAGATCCTCCTCGGCCGGGCTACAGGTAGTACGCGGCATTATAAGGACACTACGTGGCACAAAAGAGAAATTACAAATTGCTCAGGAATCCGGATACTTACGATCTTGCCAGGGGCTTGGCCCTTGAGGGCCACTCTTCCTCGCCGTCGTTGGCGTTGGCGGAGCTGTTCGGAGGAAGGGTCCTTCCCCTCTTGGACCCTTCGGCCTCCCCCGTTGGGGAAGCCTTCCTCTTCCTCTCTCCC
>NC_041393.1:695146514-695187937 GCF_002162155.2 Triticum dicoccoides
TCGGAGTCATCGAACGATGAGCCCGATACCACCTAGCACCGGGAACTCCTTCGGGTTCCCGTGGACTTCTTCTTGGCCTTCTTCTCCGGCACTACATAAAGTGCCGGGACTAGCATCCCCGTTAAACGGGCATCCGCTGGTTCTTCAGGGAGGGGAGCCGGACAGTTAACCTGTCCGGACATCCTCTGCCTGTCTTGTTAAAGGCATTGGGAATTTTAGATCCCACATAGAGTCAAACTATTGAAGAAATACGTGTCCCATAAAGGATAACTTACCGCACCGGCCGGGCGTTTCGTGCTGAATCCGCGATCTTCAGTCGCGGATGCGGGGGCTTCTCCCCCCTTGAACAACACCCTCCAGGAAGCTTTGTACGTCGTGTCGAAGAGCCCGCTCAGGGTCCGGTGCTGCGCCGGATCGAACTCCCACAGGTTTAAGGCCCGTTGTTAGCAGGGGAGAATCCGGCGGACGAGCATGACCTGGATCACGTTGACAAGCTTGAGCTTCTTGTTCACCAAGGTCTGGAGACAGGACTGGAGTCCGGTCAGCTCCTCCAAACTTCCCCATAGCAAGCCCTTCTATTTCCAGGAGGCGAGCTGCATAGGGGCACCAGATCTGAACTCGGGGGCCGCTGCCCATTTAGGGTCCCACGGCTCGGTGATATAGAACCACCCCGATTGCCACCCTTTGATGGTTTCCACAAAGGCGCCCTCGAGCCAGAGGACGTTGGGCATCTTGGCCACCATGGCGCCTCCGCACTCCGCTTGGCCGCCCTTCACTACCTTCGGCTTGACATTGAAGGTTTTTAGCCACAAGCCGAAGTGGGGCTGGATGCAGAGGAAGGCCTCGCACACGACGATAAACGCCGAGATGTTGAGAATGAAGTTTGGCGCCAGATCATGGAAGTCCAGGCCATAGTAGTACATGAGCCCCCAGACGAAGGGATGAAGTGGGAAGCCCAGTCCGCGGAGGAAGTGGGGAAGGAATACGACCCTCTCATGGGGCCTGGGGGTGGGAATGAGCTGCCCCTTGTCGGGCAGCCGGTGCGCGATGTCGCTGGACAAGTATCCGGCGCCGCGCAGCTTCTCGATGTGCTCCTCTGTAACGGAGGAGGTCATCCACTTGCCTCCCGCTCCGGACATGGCTGGAGAAGGTTGAGACGAGATGTGCGGGCTTGGGCGCTGGAGCTCGAGTGCGCGGAGATGGATAAGCAAAGGAGGAAGAAGGCGTGGGTAAAAAAGGTGGATCCTTATCCCCTTATATATGGACGGACGAAGTCTATGCGTCCCCATCGGCCTGGTAAAACTCGCTTATCCCCCAAGCGCCACCATCAATGGCGTGGTTGGGTTACCCACGTCCGTATTGATGAGAATCCCGAAATAAGGGGAACACGATCTCTGCTTCGACAAGACGTGCCAAGGAAACCGCTTCGCTAAACGCGCTGAGGTGGTATAATAAAAAACGATTCAAGTAAAGGCTTAGTAGTGGAATGACGTCATGCCATGAAATAGGCCAGCAGATTGAACTTGTGTGCATATTATTCTCTCTACGGTGGAATGTGGAATTTATTTTGCAGAGCCGGACACTATCCTGGTGTTCACAATCTTCTATGGATTATTCGGAGGAGGAACCCGCCTTGCAATGCCGAACAATATGCGCGCCGGACTCATCATCATTGAAGCCTGGTTCAGGGGCTACTGAGGGAGTCCTGGACTAGGGGGTGTCCGGATAGCCGGACTATCATCATCGGCCGGACTCCAAGACTATGAAGATACAAGATTGAAGACTTCGTCCCGTGTCCGGATGGGACTTTCCTTGGCGTGGAAGGCAAGCTTGGCGATACGGATATGTAGATCTCCTACCATTGTAACTGACTCTGTGTAACCCTAGCCCTCTCCGGTGTCTATATAAACCGGAGGGTTTAGTCCGTAGGACACACAACAATTACAACAAGCATACCATAGGCTAGCTTCTAGGGTTTAGCCTCCTTGATCTCGTGGTAGATCCACTCTTGTACTACCCATATCATCAATATCAATCAAGCAGGAGTAGGTTTTTACCTCCATTGAGAGGACCCGAACCTGGGTAAAAACATCGTGTCCCTTGTCTCCTGTTACCATCCGCCTAGACGCACAGTTCGGGACCCCCTACCCGAGATCCGCCGGTTTTGACACCGACAATGATCATGTAGTTGCCATCGTATTTGTGGCAAAGCCACCATGCATTATTTTTCATACATGTCACTCTTGATTCATTGCACCATCCCGGTACACCGCCGGAGGCATTCATATAGAGTCATATCTTGTTCTAGTTTCGAGTTGTAATTCATATGTTGTAATCAATAGAAGTGTGATGATCATCATTATTAGAGCATTGCCCAAAAAGAAAAAAAGGAAGAAAGGCCAAAAGAAAAAAGGAAGGCCCAACAAAAAGAAAAGAAAAAAAAAGAAAAAAAGAAAATAAATAAAAAGGGCAATGTTACTATTTCTTTTTCCACGCTTGTGCTTCAAAGTAGCACCTTGTTCTTCATGTAGTGAGTCTCATATATTGTGCTTCAAAGTAGCACCATGTTTTTCATATAGTGAGTCTCATAAGTTATCTTTTTCATACTAGTGGGAATTTTTCATTATAGAGCTTGGCTTGTATATTCCTACGATGGGCTTCCTCAAATGCCCTAGGTCTTCGTGAGCAAGCAAGTTGGATGCACACCCACTAGTTTTCTTTTGTTGAGCATTCATTTATAGCTCTAGTGCATCTGTTGCATGGCAATCCCTACTCCTCATGTTGACATCAATTGATGGGCATCTCCATAGCCCGTTGATTATCCTTGTCAATGTGAGACTTTCTCCTTTTTCGTCTTCTTCACACAATCCCCATCATCATATTCTATTCCACCCATAGTGCTATATCCATGGCTCATGCTCATGTATTGCGTGAAGGTTGAAAAAGTTTGAGATTACTTAAGTATAAAACAATTGCTTGGCTTGTCATTGGGGGTATAGAAGTTGGGAACATCTTTGTGTGACGAAAATGAAGCATAGCCTAACTATATGATTTTGTAGGGATGAACTTTCTTTTGCCATGTTATTTTGAGAAGACATGATTACTTTGATAAGTATGCTTGAAGTGTTACTATTTCTTTTATCAATATCAACTTTTATTTTGAATCATTTGGATCTGAACATTCATGCCACAATAAAGAAAATTACATTGAGAATTATGCTAGGTAGCATTCCACATCAAAAATTCTATTTTTATCATTTACCTACTCGAGGACGAGCAGGAATTAAGCTTGGGGATGCTTGATACGTCTCCAACGTATCTATAATTTTTGATTGTTCCATGCTATTATATTACCTGTTTTGAATGATTATGGGCTTTATTATACACTTTTATATTACTTTTGGGACTAACCTACTAACCGGAGGCCCAGCCCATATTGCTGTTTTATTGCCTGTTTCAGTATTTCGAAGAAAAGGAATATCAAACGGAGTCCAAACGGAATGAAACCTTCGGCAGCGTGATTTTTTTGGAAGAATATGATCCTGGAGACTTGGAGTCCACGTCAGAAGATCCTCGAGGAGTTCACGAGATAGGAGGCTGCGCCCCCCTTACAGGGTGGTGGCCCCCTGTCTCGTGGGCCCCTCGAGCACCTCCCGACCAACTTCTTTCGCCTATATAACCCTACGTACCCTAAAACCATCAGAAATCAAGATAGATCGGGAGTTCCGCCGCCGCAAGCCTCTGTAGCCACCAAAAACCTCTCAGGAGCCCGTTCCGGCACCCTGCCGGAGGGGGAATCCATCACCGGTGGCCATCTTCATCATCCCGGCGCTCTCCATGACGAGGAGGGAGTAGTTCACCCTCGGGGCTGAGGGTATGTACCAGTAGCTATGTGTTTGATCTCTCTGTCTCTCTCGTGTCCCCTCTATGGCACGATCTTGATGTATCCCGAGCTTTGCTATTGTAGTGGATCTTATGATGTTTCTCCCCCTCTACTCTCTTGTGATGAATTAAGTTTCCCTTTGAAGTTATCTTATCGGATTGAGTCTTTTATAAGAACACTTGATGTATGTCTTGCCGTATTTATCTGTGGTGACAATGGGATATCATGTGCCTCTAGATGTATGTTTTGGTGACCAACTTGCGGGTTCCGTCCATGAACCTATGCATAGGGGTTGGCACACATTTTCTAGACTCTTCGGTAGAAACTTTCGGGCACTCTTTGAAGTACTTTGTGTTGGTTGGATGAATCTGAGATTGTGTGATGCATATCGTATAATCATGCCCACGGATACTTGAGGTGACAATGGAGTATCTAGGTGACATTAGGGTTTTGGTTGATTTGTGTCTTAAGGTGTTATTCTAGTACGAACTCTTTTATAGATTGATCCAAAAGAATAACTTTGAGGTGGTTTCTGTTGGGGAACATAGTAATTTCAAAAAAAATCCTACGCACACGCAAGATCATGGTGATGGCATAGCAACGAGAGGGGAGAGTATTGTCCACGTACCCTCGTAGACCGTAAGCGGAAGCGTTAGCACAACGCGGTTGATGTAGTCGTATGTCTTCACGATCCGACCGATCCAAGCACCGAACGTACGGCACCTCCGAGTTTAGCACACGTTCAGCTCGATGACGATCTCCGGGCTCCGTTCCAGCAAAGCTCCGGAGATGAGTTCCGTCAGCACGACGGCGTGGTGACGATGATGATGTTCTACCGGCGCAGGGCTTCGCCTAAACTCCGTGACGATATGACCGAGGTGGAATATGGTGGAGGGGGCACCGCACACGGCTAAGGAACGATCCGTAGATCAACTTGTGTGTCTATGGGGTGCCCCCCCCGCCCCCGTATATAAAGGAGCAAGGGGGGAGGCCGGCCGGCCCCTTGGGGCGCGCCAAGGAGGAGGAATCCTCCTCCTAGTAGGAGTAGGACTCCTCCTTTCTTACTCCTGCTAGGAGGGGGAAGGAAGGGGGAGAGGGGGGAAGGAAAGGGGGGCGCCCCCCTCCTAGTCCAATTCGGACCAGAGGGAGAGGGGGCACGCGGCCGACCCTGGCCGCCTCTCTCTCTTCCCACCAAGGCCCATGTGGCCCATTAACTCTCCCGGGGGGGTCCGGTAACCCCTCCGGCACTCCGGTTTTCTCCGAAATCACCCGGAACAATTCCGGTGTCCGAATATAGTCGTCCAATATATCAATCTTTATGTCTCGACCATTTCGAGACTCCTCGTCATGTCCGTGATCACATCCGGGACTCCGAACAAACTTCGGTACATCAAAACTTATAAACTCATAATAAAACTGTCATCGTAACGTTAAGCGTGCGGACCCTACGGGTTCGAGAACTATGTAGACATGACCTAGAACTATTCTCGGTCAATAACCAATAGCGGAACCTGGATGCCCATATTGGTTCCTACATATTCTACGAAGATCTTTATCGGTCAAACCGCATAACAACATACGTTGTTCCCTTTGTCATCGGTATGTTACTTGCCCGAGATTTGATCGTCGATATCCAATACCTAGTTCAATCTCGTTACCGGCAAGTCTCTTTACTCGTTACGTAATGCATCATCCCGTAACCAACTCATTGGTCACATTGCTTGCAAGGCTTATAGTGATGTGCATTACCGAGAGGACCCAGAGATACCTCTCCGACAATCGGAGTGACAAAACCTAATCTCGAAATACGCCAACTCAACATGTACCTTTGGAGACACCTGTAGTACTCCTTTATAATCACCCAGTTACGTTGTGACGTTTGGTAGTACCCAAAGTGTTCCTCCGGTAAACGGGAGTTGCATAATTCTCATAGTTACAGGAACATGTATAAGTCATGAAGAAAGCAATAGCAATATACTAAGCGATCAAGTGCTAGGCTAACAGAATGGGTCATGTCAATGACATCATTCTCCTAATGATGTGATCCCATTAATCAAATGACAACACATGTCTATGGTTAGGAAACATAACCATCTTTGATTAATGAGCTAGTTAAGTAGAGGCATACTAGTGACTATATGTTTGTCTATGTATTCACACATGTATCATGTTTCCGGTTAATACAATTCTAGCATGAATAATAAACATTTATCATGATATGAGGAAATAAATAATAACTTTATTATTGCCTCTAGGGCATATTTCCTTCAGTCTCCCACTTGCACTAGAGTCAATAATCTAGATTACATAGTAATGATTCTAACACCCATGGAGTCTTGGTGCTGATCATGTTTTGCTCGTGAGAGAGGCTTAGTCAACGGGTCTGCAACATTTAGATCCGTATGTATCTTGCAAATCTCTATGTCTCCCACTTGGACTTGGTCCCGAATGGAATTGAAGCGTCTCTTGATGTGCTTGGTCCTCTTGTGAAATCTGGATTCCTTTGCCAAGGCAATTGCACCAGTATTGTCACAGAAGATCTTCATAGGTCCCGATGCACTAGGTATGACACCTAGATCGGAAATGAACTCCTTCATCCAGACTCCTTCATTTGCTGCTTCTGAAGCAGCTATGTACTCCGCTTCACATATAGATCCCGCCACGACGCTTTGTTTAGAACTGCATCAACTTACAGCTCCACCGTTTAATAAAAACACGTATCCGGTTTGCGATTTAGAATCGTCCGGATCAGTGTCAAAGCTTGCATCGACGTAACCATTTACAACTAGCTCTTTGTCACCTCCATATACGAGAAACATATCCTTAGTCCTTTTCAGGTATTTCAGGATGTTCTTGACCGCTGTCCAGTGATCCACTCCTGGATTACTTTGGTACCTTCCTGCCAAGCTTATTGCTAAGCATACGTCAGGTCTGGTACACAACACTGCATACATGATAGAGCCTATGGCTGAAGCATAGGGAACATCTTTCATTTTCTCTCTATCTTCTGCTGTGGTCGGGCATTGAGTTTGACTCAACTTCACACCTTGTAGCACGGGCAAGAACCCTTTCTTTGCCTAATCCATTTTGAACTTTTTCAAAAGTTTATCAAGGTATGTGTTTTTTGAAAGTCCTATTAAGCGTCTTGATCTATCTCTATAGATCTTGATGCCCAATATGTAAGCAGCTTCACCGAGGTCTTTCATTGAAAAACTTTTATTCAAGTATCCCTTTATGCTATCCAGAAATTCTATATCATTTCCAATTAATAATATGTCATCTACATATAATATCAAAAATGCTACAGAGCTCCCACTCACTTTCTTGTAAATACAGGCTTCTCCAAAAGTCTGTATAAAACCATATGCTTTGATCACCTCATCAAAGCGTATATTCCAACTCTGAGATGCTTGCACCAGTCCATTGATGGATTGCTGGAGCTTGCACACTTTGTTAGCATCGTTAGGATTGACAAAAACTTTCTGGTTGCATCACATACAACTCTTCTTTAATAAATCCATTAAGGAATGCAGTTTTGACATCCATTTGCCAGATTTCATAAAATGTGGCAATTGCTAACATGATTCGGACAGACTTAAGCATCGCTACAGTTGAGAAAATCTCATTGTAGTCAACACCTTGAACTTGTCGAAAACCCTTTTGCGACAAGTCGAGCTTTGTAGATAGTAACACTACTATCAGCATCTGTCTTCCTCTTGAAGATCCATTTATTTTCTATGGCTTGCCGATCATCGGGCAAGTCCACCAAAGTCCATACTTTGTTTTCATACATGGATCCCATCTCAGATTTCATGGCCTCTAGCCATTTTGTGGAATCTGGGCTCATCATCGCTTCCTCATAGTTCATAGGTTCATCATGGTCAAGTAACATGACTTCTAGAATAGGATTACCGTACCACTCTGGTGCGGATCTTACTCTGGTAGACCTACGAGGTTCAGTAGAAACTTGATCTGAAGTTTCATGATCAATATCATTAGCTTCCTCACTGATTGGTGTAGTTGTCACAGGAACCGGTTCTTGTGATGAACTACTTTCCAATAAGGGAGTAGATACAATTATCTCATCAAGTTCTACTTTCCTCCCACTCACTTCTTTCGAGAGAAACTCCTTCTCTAGAAAGGATCCGATTTTAGCAACGAAAATCTTGCCCTCAGATCTGTGATAGAAGGTGTACCCAATAGACTCTTTTGGGTATCCTATGAAGACACATTTCTCCGATTTGGGTTCGAGCTTATCTGGTTGAAGTTTCTTCACATAAGCATCGCAGCCCCAAACTTTAAGAAACCACAACTTTGGTTTCTTGCCAAACCACAGTTCATAAGGCGTCGTCTCAACGGATTTTGATGGTGCCCTATTTAATGTGAATGCGGCCGTCTCTAAAGCATAACCCCAAAACGATAGTGGTAAATCAGTAAGAGACATCATAGATCGCACCATATCTAGTAAAGTACGTTTACGACATTCGGACACACCATTTCGTTATGGTGTTCCGGGTGGCGTGAGTTGCGAAACTATTCCGCATTGTTTCAAGTGTAGACCAAACTCGTAACTCAAATATTCTCCTCCACGATCAGATCCTAGAAACTTTATTTTCTTGTTACGATGATTTTCCACTTCACTCTGAAATTCTTTGAACTTTTCAAATGTTTCAGACTTGTGTTTCATTAAGTAGATATACCCATATCTGCTCAAACCATCTGTGAAGGTGAGAAAATAACGATACCCGCCGTGAGCCTCAACATTCATTGGACCACAAACATCAGTATGTATGATTTCCAACAAGTTGCTCGCTCCATAGTTCCGGAGAACGACATTTTAGTCATCTTGCCCATGAGGCACGGTTCGCAAGTACCAAGTGATTCATAATCAAGTGATTCCAAAAGCCCATCAGTATGGAGTTTCTTCATGCGCTTTACACCAATATGACCTAAATGGCAGTGCCACAAATAAGTTGCACTATCGTTATCAACTCTGCATCTTTTGGTTTCAACACTATGAATATGTGTATCACTACTATCGAGATTCAATAAAAATAGACCACTCTTCAAGGGTGCATGACCATAAAAGATATTACTCATATAAATAGAACAACCATTATTCTCTGATTTGAATGAATAACCATCTCGCATCAAACAAGATCCAGATATAATGTTCATGCTCAACGCTGGCACCAAATAACAATTATTTAGGTCTAAAACTAATCCCGATGGTAGATGTAGAGGTAGCGTGCCGATCGCGATCACATCGACTTTGGAACCATTTCCCACGCGCATCGTCACCTCGTCCTTAGCCAATCTTCGCTTAATCCGTAGTCCCTGTTTCGAGTTGCAAATATTAGCAACAGAACCAGTATCAAATACCCAGGTGCTACTGCGAGCATTAGTAAGGTACACATCAATAACATGTATATCACATATACCTTTGTTCACTTTGCCATCCTTCTTATCCGCCAAATACTTGGGGCAGTTCCGCTTCCAGTGTCCAGTCTGCTTGCAGTAGAAGCACTCAGTTTCAGGCTTAGGTCCATACTTGGGTTTCTTCTCTTGAGCAGCAACTTGCTTGCCATTCTTTTTGAAGTTCCCCTTCTTCTTCCCTTTGCCCTTCTTCTTGAAACTGGTGGTTTTGTTAACCATCAACACTTGATGCTCCTTCTTGATTTCTACCTCCGCGGCTTTTAGCATTGCGAAGAGCTCGGGAATAGTCTTATTCATCCCTTGCATATTATAGTTCATCACGAAGCTCTTGTAGCTTGGTGGCAGTGATTGGAGAATTCTGTCAATGACACTATCATGAGGAAGATTAACTCCCAGTTGAATCAAGTGATTATTATACCCAGACATTTTGAGTATGTGTTCACTGACAGAACTATTCTCCTCCATCTTGCAGCTATAGAACTTATTGGAGACTTCATATCTCTCAATCCGGGCATTTGCTTGAAATATTAACTTCAACTCCTGGAACATCTCATATGCTCCATGACGTTCAAAACGTCGTTGAAGACCCGGTTCTAAGCCGTAAAGCATGGCACACTGAACTATCGAGTAGTCATCAGCTTTGCTCTGCCAGACGTTCTTAACATCGTCAGTTGCATCTGCAGCAGGCCTGGCACCCAGTGGTGCTTCCAGGACGTAACTTTTCTGTGCAGCAATGAGGATAATCCTCAGGTTACGGACCCAGTCTGTGTAATTGCTACCATCATTTTTCAACACAGTTTTCTCTAGGAACATATCAAAATAAACATATGAAAGCAACAACCCGAGCTATTGATCTATAACATAATTTGCAAAATACTACCAGGACTAAGTTCATGATAAATTTAAGTTCAGTTAATCATATTACTTAAGAACTCCCACTTAGACAGACATCTCTCTAGTCATCTAAGTGATCACGTGATCCAAATCAACTAAACCATGTCCGATCATCACGTGAGATGGAGTAGTTTTCAATGGTGAACATCACTATGTTGATCATATCTACTATATGATTCACGCTCGACCTTTCGGTCTCCGTGTTTCGAGGCCATATCTGTATATGCTAGGCTCGTCAAGTTTAACCTGAGTATTCCGCGTGTGCAACTGTTTTGCACCCGTTGTATTTGAATGTAGAGCCTATCACACCCGATCATCACGTGGTGTCTCAGCACGAAGAACTTTCGCAATGGTGCATACTCAGGGAGAACACTTCTTGATAATTTTAGTGAGAGATCATCTTAAAATGCTACCGTCAATCAAAACAGAATAAGATGTATAACAGTTAAACATCATATGCAATCAAAATATGTGACATGATATGGCCATGATCATCTTGCGCCTTTGATCTCCATCTCCAAAGTACTGTCATGATCTCTATCGTCACCGGCACGACACCATGATCTTCATCATATTGATCTATATCAATGTGTCGTCACATGGTCGTCTCGCCAACTATTGCTCTTGCAACTATTGCTATTGCATAGCGATAAAGTAAAGCAATTATTTGGCACTTGCATCTTATGCAACAAAGAGACAACCATAGAGCTTCTGCCAGTTGCCGATAACTTCAACAAAACATGATCATCTCATACAACAACTTATATCTCATCATGTATTGACCATATCACATCACAACATGCCCTGCAAAAACAAGTTAGACGTCCTCTACTTTGTTGTTGCAAATTTTACGTTGCTGCTACGGGCTGAGCAAGAACCGTTCTTACCTACGCATCAAAACCACAACGATAGTTCGTCAAGTTGGTGCTGTTTTAACCTTCGCAAGGATCGGGCATAGCCACACTCGATTCAGCTAAAGTGAGAGAGACGGACACCCGCCAGCCACCTTTAAGCACGAGTGATCGTAACGGTGAAACCAGTCTCGCGTAAGCGTACGCGTAATGTTGGTCCGGGCCGCTTCATCTCACAATACCACCGAACCAAAGTATGACATGCTAGTAAGCAGTATGACTTATATCGCCCACAACTCACTTGTGTTCTACTCATGCATATGACATCTACGCATAAAATCAGGCTCAGATGCCACTGTTGGGGAACGTAGTAATTTCAAAAAATTTCCTATGCACACGCAAGATCATGGTGATGGCATAGCAACGAGAGGGGAGAGTATTGTCCACGTACCCTCGTAGACCGTAAGCAGAAGCGTTAGCACAACGCGGTTGATGTAGTCGTACGTCTTCATGATCCGACCGATCCAAGCACCGAACGTACGTCACCTCCGAGTTCGGCACATGTTCAGCTCGATGACGATCTCCGGGCTCCGATCCAGCAAAGCTCCGGAGATGAGTTCCGTCAGCACGACGGTGTGGTGACGATGACGATGTTCTACCGGCGCAGGGCTTCGCCTAAACTCCACGACGATATGACCGAAGTGGAATATGGTGGAGGGGGGCACCGCACACGGCTAAGGAACGATCCGCAGATCAACTTGTGTGTCTATGGGGTGCCCCCTCCCGCCCCCGTATATAAAGGAGCAAGGGGGGAGGCCGGCCGGCCCCTTGGGGCGCGCCAAGGAGGAGGAATCCTCCTCCTAGTAGGAGTAGGACTCCTCCTTTCCTACTCCTACTAGGAGGGGGAAGGAAAGGGGGCGCCGCCCCCCCCCTCCTAGTCCAATTCGGACCAGAGGGAGAGGGGGCACGCGGCCCACCCTGGCCGCCCCTCTCTCTTCCCACCAAGGCCCATGTGGCCCATTAACTCTCCCGAGGGGTTCCGGTAACCCCTCCGGCACTCCGGTTTTCTCCGAAATCACCCGGAACAATTCCGGTGTCCGAATATAGTCGTCCAATATATCAATCTTTATGTCTCGACCATTTCGAGACTCCTCGTCATGTCCGTGATCACATCCGGGACTCCGAACAAACTTCGGTACATCAAAACTTATAAACTCATAATAAAACTGTCATCGTAACGTTAAGCGTGCGGACCCTACGGGTTCGAGAACTATGTAGACATGACCTAGAACTATTCTCGGTCAATAACCAATAGCGGAACCTGGATGCCCATATTGGTTACTACATATTCTACGAAGATCTTTATCGGTCAAACCGCATAACAACATACGTTGTTCCCCTTGTCATCGGTATGTTATTTGCCCAAGATTTGATCGTCGGTATCCAATACCTAGTTCAATCTCGTTACTGGCAAGTCTCTTTACTTGTTACGTAATGCATCATCCCGTAACCAACTCATTGGTCACATTGCTTGCAAGGCTTATAGTGATGTGCATTACCGAGAGGGCCCAGAGATACCTCTCCGGCAATCGGAGTGACAAAACCTAATCTCGAAATACGCCAACTCAACATGTACCTTCGGAGACACCTGTAGTACTCCTTTATAATCACCTAGTTACGTTGTGACGTTTGGTAGTACCCAAAGTGTTCCTCTGGTAAACAGGAGTTGCATAATTCTCATAGTTACAGGAACATGTATAAGTCATGAAGAAAGCAATAGCAGTATACTAAACGATCAAGTGTTAGGCTAACGGAATGGGTCATGTCAATCACATCATTCTCCTAATAATGTGATCCCATTAATCAAATGACAGCACATGTCTATGGTTAGGAAACATAACCATCTTTGATTAATGAGCTAGTCAAGTAGAGGCATACTAGTGACTATATGTTTGTCTATGTATTCACACATGTATCATGTTTCCGGTTAATACAATTCTAGCATGAATAATAAACATTTATCATGATATGAGGAGATAAATAATAACTTTATTATTGCCTCTAGGGCATATTTCCTTCAGTTTCGTACCCTACCATAATATCTACGTTTGTTCTCCGCTATTAGTGGCTTTGGAGTGACTCTTTGTTGCATGTTGAGGGATTGTTATATGATCTATCTACATTATTATTGTTGAGAGAACTTGCACTAGTGAAAGTATGAACCCTAGGCCTTGTTTCCTATCATTGCAATACCGTTTACGCTCACTTTTATCATTAGTTACCTTGTTGTTTTTATTATTTCAGATTACAAATACCTTTATCTACTATCTATTTTGCACTTGTATCACCATCTCTTCGCCGAACTAGTGCACCTATACAATTTACCAGTATTGGGTGTGTTGGGGATACAAGAGACTCTTTGTTATTTGGTTGCAGGGTTGTTTAAGAGAGACCATCTTCATCCTACGCCTCCCACGGATTGATAAACCTTAGGTCATCCACTTGAGGGAAATTTGCTACTGTCCTACAAACGTGTGCACTTGCAAGCCCAACAACGTCTACAAGAAGAAGGTTGTGTAGTAGACATCAATAGGAAGTCCATTTTCGAAGGGTGCCAATTTCTTGGTTGCTCTTTGGTGAGTTGGTCTTCCAAGAAGCAAAGTTGTGTGTCTCTCTCGTCCACCGACGCGGAATATGTGGCGGCCGGTAGTTGTTGTGCACAACTCTTATGGATGAGGCAAACTTTAAAGGAGTACGGTGTCATTTGTGACAAAGTGCCTCTTTGGTGTGATAATGAAAGTGCCATCAAGATTTCTCTCAACCCGGTGCAACATTTCAAGACGAAGCATATTGAGATTCGGTATCACTTCATCCGGGATCACATTAGGCAAGGGGAGATCGAGCTCAAGTATGTCAACACTCATGATAACCTTGCAGATATTTTCACGAAGCCCTTGGATGAAGCAAGATTTTGCGAGTTAAGGCATGAGCTAAATAGCATTGATTCGAGCAATGTGACTTGAACCCTTGCACACCCCTCCTCATTCAACATGTTGTCTAGTTTAGGTGTAGGCATGGACATAGGGGGAGTGTTGTTCTCTCAATGAACTCTCCCCCCCCCATTATGCATAAATTGATTATGTCCTTCTTTTTAACCATCTTCGATGGTTTTTGTGCTTCACGGACGAGTTTTGGTCACGGACGAGTTTTGGTCATGGGCCCAAGGTTAAAATCTTCGCGGCGCCATACCTCTTGACTCAAACGTAGGTGGCCTCGGCCACCGCCCTCTCTTGAAGAGGTGTGTCTTGGCCTCTTGCTAGTGTGTTCGCTGCCGAGTTAGCCTTTCCTCCATTTCTTGCCGTTGGTTTTCTGTTTCTTTTTGAGCTTAGCCGTGCTGTCTAGTGGCCTTGAGTTGCTGGGCGGTACTACCGCTGGTGGTGCGCGGTACTACCGCTTATAAGCGGTACTACCGCCCATCAGCGCGGTACTACCGCTGCGGGGCGGGGTCAGGGGGTTATATCGGGGCAGGGGGAGGTTTCTTCTCCCCCACACCCATTCACTTCGCCCCCTCACTCCTCTTCGTCTCTCCAGCAACTGTTTGCCGTGGGAGGGCTCCGGCGGATCTCCTTCTCCGGGGCGACCCTCTCCATTCCTTTCGGTGGAGTCGATCCCCACCTCGTCCTCTTGCCATGGATGCTGGTAGCCCCGTTCCCTCTCTCTTCTTGTCTAGATTTCAAATCTAGCGTCTTAGGGGCAATAGTGGTTGCATCTCTAGATTTTTGGCTAAATCTAGGCTTGAGTAGGATGGAGAAGGCAACTAGACGGTTTGGATCAGTGATTTGTAGGATTATTTTTGAATTTGGTAGGACGGTAGTGCCGGATCTGACCGCGGCAGTAGGAAACCGCTGTTTCCCCGCCTCGAGCGGTACTACCGCTCTCACTTGAGCGGTACTACCGCTTAGAGCGGTACTGCCGCCTCAAGGTCGCGGTACTACCGCTGCCTACCAAATTCCATCATGCTCCTGCCATTCAGTGATCCCTTTTGTTGAGTTTGGTGGCTTATGCTCGTTCTTTTTGGTTGTTTTGCGTGTTCTTGTGTTTGGTTCTAGGTGATGAACATCCTGAGCATCAAGCTCGCCGTGTCAACCCCGGTCATGCCACGTCAAAGCGTTACCGCACATCTGAGTCAGCAGGAGGTTCCTCAAGTGCTCCACCTCCACCTCAACTCAAGAAGAAGTTTGTTGTAAAGCCAAAGCCAACGGGCAAAACCGTGCCTCAAATGAATGCAAAGGAGTTCTGGGCAAGGCGTCGCTGCAACCCTTATGAGGTAGACCAAGAACCCACTTTGGTCAACCGTCCGTTCTAGAACCTCTTTCAGTTTGCCATCTTCTTTGATGTGCTCAAGGCCAAGAAGAACCTCTATGTCAATGTGCGCTCCATCGACACGGACAATATGGAGAAGGATCCTGAGTACTTTGGTGAAGCTCTTCAGATGTGCACTCAGCTGAACATTCTTAGAATCATGCAATTCAACAAGGACTATGATGCAGATATTGTGGCTCAATTCTATGCCACTGTCCATCTAGGGACTAACGAGGACAGGACTCTGACTTGGATGACCAATGGCAAGTTGCTTTCTATCAAGTGGAAGGCATTCATGGAGTTACTTGGGGTGGAAGATCACGGGCTTGCGTCTCCTGTCAGCTTTCGCCCTCACCGCAACACAACCTCCACTCACAAGCAAGCTCCCTGGCTCTACTGCACGCTGAAAATCAGCCCTGAGACTAAGAAGGAAACTTATGAGTTGCCTGCCTTTCTGGAAATTCTTCATCGTGTCTTCCGTGAGTCTCTTTTCCCTCGCATCGGGAATCTGGAGATGGTTCATTCTTATCTCGTGGACATGCTTCTCTTTTGCCAGCGTGAGAAGGAAGAAAACACTGGCGAGTCCCTGGACATCTCTCATGTTATGTGGTCTGAGCTCTTATCTGCTATCTCTGAGTGCAAGTGCCCGATTTATGGTCCGTTTATCATGCTGCTTATTGAGAAGGCCTGGGATCATGTCTATCCCAAGGTTATGCAAGAGACTGGAGAGTTGGTGTCTCATGACATCAAGCGTCTGAGGAAGAAGGACAACTAGGGCACTCAGGTCCCTAAATCTGGGGGTACATCGTCTGCTGCTGCCATGGAGACCGAGGAGGAGTGAGGGAGTCCTGGACTAGGGGGTGTCCGGACAGCCGGACTATCATCGTCCGCCGGACTCCAAGACTACGAAGATACAAGATTGAAGACTCCGTCCCGTGTCCGGATGGGACTTTCCTTGGCGTGGAAGGCAAGCTTGGCAATACAGATATGTAGATCTGCGACCATTGTAACCGACTCTGTGTAACCCTAGCCCTCTCCGGTGTCTATATAAACCGGGGGGCTTTAGTCCGTAGGACATAATCTCCATTACAACAATCATACCATAGGCTAGCTTCTAGGGTTTAGCCTCCTTGATCTCGTGGTAGATCCACTCTTGTAATACACATCATCAATATTAATCAAGCAGGACGTAGGGTTTTACCTCCATCAAGAGGGCCCGAACCTGGGTAAAACATCGTGTCCCTTGTCTCCTGTTACCATCCGCCTAGACGCACAGTTCGGGACCCCCTACCCGAGATCCGCCGCTTTTGACACCGACATTGGTGCTTTCATTGAGAGTTCCTCTGTGCCGTTACCGATAGGCTCGATGGCTTCTTCAATCAACAACACCGTCCAGGGTGAGACTTTTCTTCCCGGACAGATCTTCGTATTCGGCGGCAGATCGAAAGCTACGCCCCTGGCCGTCAGGTCAGGTTCGGAAGCCTAAACTTCACGGCCGACATCCGCGGGGACTTGATCTTTGACGGACTCGAGCCTCAGCCGAGCGTGCCGCGCTATCATGTGACACCCCAAAAATTTGGCCTTGTTTTAATGAATTAAATTTTTTTCCAGGAATTAAAACTTTGGATTTCTGAGCTCCATTTTGATTTTCAAATCATTTCCTTCCCTGTTATGATGAGTTTTTCCCAAAGAGAAAACTTTTCAAATATGTTATTGGACTTGTTTAACCTCTCAAGAGAAACTTTCCCTTATTTAATATAACTAATTAAATAATTAAGTTGCTTGATCTTTACTTTCTTGAAAATGGTTTTTCAAGGTTAAATGGCCATATTTGAACTACAACCATTTGATAGATTCACTTAAAATTCCCACAAAAATTTGGATATGTCATGTGATGTTTTTAAATCACTTTTATGAAAAAATATATTTCATTCATGAAATATTTTGAGCTCTGCACTCAATTTTTCCTTCTCTGGTCCAGAGTGCATTTTGCACTACAACCCATTTAAATATTTCTTTTTAGCCTCCACCAAAATTATGGGATGATGGTAATGGCCTAAGATTCCACATTATGCAAAAACCTAGTGCTGTTCTTTGAAAATTTTGAGTGAATCAACCTCATTTTCATTCTGGACCAACTTGATGGTTTGTACAGCAACCATATTTTTGCTTGCTCTTTAACCCTTGATTATTTCTCCTACTTGTAGTCCTCCATGTTAAACCCTTAAGTCCAGGAGCATGCACCTTTTGGATCATTTTTGGTTCATGAAATAATGCTATTTATTTCCTGTCCAGAATTGAAGTTTTGTAAAACTTGCACTAACAAGTTGCTGCATTTGACCAACTAACCACACCACCCTCTTGTACATCTAAAGAGACTTCCATCTGGAGTTTTTGACCACTCCAAGACTTGCCTAAGTGCCCTTGGCATTTTGCCAAACACCTTATGGGCAGGATCTGTTTTGGCATGAATTTTTGGTTTGCACTGTGAACCTGATCCCCTGACCAAACCAGCTTGTCCACTGATCCCCTTGCGAGCCCAAACCTAGACCTGTTAACCCCCAGCCTCAACCGCGACCTCTAGCATGCTCTGGCATTTCGTCGAGCACACTCAGTGCGTGCATGGGACGCGCCCAGAGCGCGCGTATTGCACGATGCCGCGCCCGAGCCGACACGCTGGCCCCCCTGGCTTTGGCCCACACGGCAGCACCTCGCCACGCACTCCCCGCCTCGCAGCATCGCGCCAAACCAGCCTGGCACACTACAGCGCCGCCGCCAGGGCATTCTTGGCGGCACTCCGGCGTCCGCAGCGGCTCCAGCCACGGGCAGCGCCGCCCAAACCCCTCCCGCTCGCCACCTGGCCCCTGGAACAGCGCGTGCTCATCCGCAGCCATGTCCTCTAGCGCTCGTCGCCGCCACGATGCCCTGCTGCTACAGAATGTTGGTTCGCCGGAAGCTTATCCACGGCCGCTGTGGAACCGCCTTGCCTCGCTTATAAATGGACGCCCCGGGCCGTTCCCGCACACTGGCAACCTCAGGCCACCCCAATGACGCTTCCCCAGCTCGCCAATCGACCCAGGAGAGCTTTCTTCCTCATCTCCGGCAACTCCTGCCGCCGCCACCGCCCCAGCCAATCCGGCACCTCCAGTACCTCTCCCTCTCCGTTCTCTTCGCCAGAAACCCCCTCATCCTCCCGTGAACCCTTCCCGCTACTCGATTTTGATCGGGAACCACCACCGCCTCAAAACCACTTTACCACCGAAGCTTCCCTCCGCCGCAGAGCTCGCCGCCGGCGATTTCCTCCACCTCCGACGACCCTACGACTACCGGAGTGACCACCTCGGCCCCCTGAATCCGCTGGTGGCCTCAGCTTTCCGAACGGATCCACCGTTCGCCGGCGATGGTCGCCGGAGCCCCGCTCCACTCGGGCAGAGGAGGGAGACGATGCGGGCGACTGGTCAAACCTGACCAGTGGGCCAGGCGGGCCCACCGTCAGAGACCCAGCGCCGGTCCACGCGGTTAAGTGGGGGCGTAAAGCCTCAAGTACGCCTCCTCTGCACTGAAAGCGTATTCCCCTCCGAAGCGTTTTCTTTTCTGTTTTATTTTAAAAACAGATTTGACCAAATCTTTGACTGGTTATAACTTTTTAAATACAACTCCAAATGAAATGATTCTTTTTCCTACCTCTCTCAAATTTCACCTAGTTTATTTTAAGATTTATTTGAAAAAAATTCAGAACAACTTTTGGTGCTGTTTTTATTTTGTGTGTTAATTCTTTTATATTGCTAAAATAGGATTTTTTGAAGAGAGGAGAAATGTTTCAAGTTTTGGAGTGCACCCTGCCTTTCCACACATTGAAGGCAAGCATTCTGAACCCCCGGCATAATATTTTTGTGTGTTCGATGACACGTTCATAACATCACCTCACTTTGGAGAAACTTGTTATTTCATGTGATATGATCATATGCATGGGTGCATGTTATTGATTTCCATGCTGTTGGAAATGGACACACTTGTGATGATAATCACCCTCATGTGCCTTGCATGCATATCGGCAGGAACCCGGGAAAACCTCTGCCTTGGGTAGGCATGAGTTTGTCGCCGGTCTCCGTCGGGACAGTTATGTCTGGTATGGCATGGCAAGGTGATATGAGCGGTGACTCTGTTGGTTGAAATATATTCGTCATGCTAATCATGCAGGGAATACTTAAACCTCCTGAGTCGACCGTAGATCGAGTCTTGTGCCAGTAACCCCCATACTTGTTTCGTACTACCACTCGTCTCTACAGCAAGTAGAGTACGGTTCAGTAAGTTGTCAACCTCTTTCTAGCACACACCGTACAGAGAGGCCATGGTGGAAGATACCGGTTGTAGCTGGTAGGCAGGCCACCTGGTACGGGGGCATGGGTGTTTTCCGGTTGGGACCGAGAGGGGAGGCCACCCCTTAGAGCGCGCGATATAAATTTGATCCCATGCTACGCGAGGTTGTAGCCTCCCCACTTAGAGTTTGCTTAACAGGTGTCGTGGGTGATTCCAGACACGTATGAGATAAGCTGGTGTGTGCAAGTTAGGTGTGTTTTCAACAAAAAGACCGTAGACGGAATTAGTCCGATGGACTAAAGGAATCCGTTACTCGTGGGTAAAGAGTACACCCTCTGCAGGGATTAAACCTATTCGAATAGCCATGTCCATGGTTAAGGATTACAGTCTGGGATGGGTCAAGTGTCGGTCTTAGTGTCGGTCTTCGGAGGTGAAACTGTTAACCAGAAATGGAATTACTACTTGTGACTTGTGATAACTATGATTATTATTATTGTTGACTAACCCGTGATATTATTGTTATTATCGAGTATCTCTGGGATGGTTCTACCTCCGGGATATTCACTATGATTGTTTATTTTAAAGCCCTTTATGTGGTGTCGCTCAGACGCCCGACTGTGGTAATTTTTTTAAAGGCCTTTATGTGGCGTCGCTCAGACGCCCGACTATGGTAATTCTTTTAAAGCCCTTTATGTGGTGTCGCTCAGACGCCCGACTGTGTCATTTCTTTTTAAAGCCCTTTATGTGGTGTCGCTCAGACGCCCGACTGTGGCATTTCTTTTTAAAAAGCCCTTTATGTGGCGTCGCTCAGACGCCCAACTATGGCATTTCTTTTAAAGCCCTTTTTATGGTGTCGCTCAGACACCCGACTGTGGCATTTCTTTTAAAGCCCTTTATGTGGTGTCGCTCAGACGCCCGACTGTGGCATTTCTTTTAAAGCCCTTTTTGTGGTGTCGCTCAGACGCCCGACTGTGGCATTTCTTTTAAAGCCCTTTATGTGGTGTCGCTAAGACGCCTGACTGTGGCATTGCTTGTCATTTGTTTCGTAAATTTTAATACTACTATGTTATTGCAATTTTATAAATAACCGCATGCACGCATCAGAATTTTATTTACTATTTTTGACTGACGTCATGAGCATAAAATATTTTCAGCACATCATTGTTATATTATACCTGTGTTCATAATGTTTGCGAGTACATTCAAAGTACTCACTGGCTTGTCCCTGGCTATTGTCTTGGCCAGATTTTCTTGCATGAAGAGGAGCGACGCGATGACAGCCCCGGAACCTAAGTAATGGAGATAGCAGCCTCGCGAAGATAGGAGTTAACCTAGTCAGCTATTCCCATGGGAAATGGAGTCCCATAGACACTGATGTTTCACAACCCGCTTCCGCCATCAACCACTAGAAACCATTTGTTGTACTCACAGGCCAGGATGGTCTTGTACTACATATTTTGTTCTCTGCTTGGAATTTCTGTATCAAGTTGGAGCCTCATCAGCTAACAGTAATCCTGGGGCTGATGAGCACGACGGTCTTTTCTGGAAATTTATTACCCGGAAAACCCGGTCGTGGCAGACTTGGTATCAGAGCCAGGCTGACCATTGGCTAATCCTATTAGCCGGGTCTATAAACTTAGGCAAACCAACCCACCAAACCATAACCAAACCCCAGCCAAGCTTCTCGTGCAAGATAGCCACACAGTGACCCAACACCTTTTGGCAGTCGGTGCCCAACCTATCAACCTAACCTGTCGCTCATGCGCCAGTGACCGGCCCCTAAATAGTCCTTTCTCGCAAGCGTGCGAAGGAAGACTCCGTCCCCTTTTTCCTATAAAAAGGGGCACACTAGTCCCAACACAGCTCATCACAGCCTCTACCCCAAACCGAGCCACAATGCCTGGCCCTGTCGTGCACAACGAGACCACAGCAACCAACCTTGGAGGTTTTGTGACCATACTCGCAAACCTCACCCGTCGTGCCTATGCGTTAGAGGAGCCACCAGAATATGTTGTGTATCAAGGACCCATGAGCGGTGAAGACCGTCAATTCTGGGCCACTGTACACATCTACGGTAGGGGTATAGCACCCGAGCGCCCCTACAGGTTCACCGGAAGAACAACTTCCTTCGAGCCACAAGCCATCCAACTAGCGGCTCGAGAAGCTATAGTTCATCTCAGGCACTTGTCGCCCAGAGTAAACTGTCGCTTGTTCCACTACTACCCCAGACGTGAAGGGTATGGTAGACCACCCCAAGTTGCCAACGGAGATCACGAGACGGACCCCGCATTGTTGCACCTAGTGCGCTATGTAAGTGCACTAGAGGCACTGTTCGACCAAATCACTATTGATTTGATTGCAGCTCGTGGAGAGCTGGTTCGTCGAGCCCCGGCGAGAGAAGAAAACGAGCCCAACGCCGACAACCCAGTCGTGCTATTTGGACAACCAATCGAGACCCCGAGATCAGCTCCAGCCATCAGCCGAGATGCTTTGATGACCCCAGAAGTGCTTCGTCGCCTTTTGGGAGCACACTCCAACGGGGTTGTGGCCAACAATCCCCGCGATGGTCATCATCACTACCCCGACCCTGCAGTTCCTCCGCCATCTCCGACTAATCCCGGCAGTGAGACACGTGGAGAAGCCTCGACATCCACCAGGCACGCCCGTTTAGACATAAATGAGGTAGACTAAGCCGTACGAGTAGTACCGAGTCTCAATGTATCCTCACTTTGTAATCGTGCGACCGTGTATATTAACACAGCCTGTCATTGTGCCTCTGTTTTAATAGTGGCCTTGCATTTTTTTGGTCAGCGCATAGTTGCATATTTTTCCGGGCACAACTACCAAAACCAACCCGACGACAACCACAGTAACACGTCTCTTTATGAGATATGTGTATCTCTGACACTGACCTGACCTTTGGAGCTAAGCTGGCAAATTTATTACCTTTCACCACGGTAAAACGATCCGGCTCCATTGCTATATAAAGGCCACCTTGTGACCTTACCCAGCAACCCTCACTTTGTGCACCACACTCACAACTTTTTCCTGTCATGCCGAGCCCCAGCATTCATCTGAGAACCCCAGATGCAACCCCAGGTAGCTTTGTCAAAATATTGTGGGATTTTACCCGCAGTACCATGGGTTCTACCCAGCCACCTCAGTACGAGCTGTTCAAATCAAGGATCACCCCATCCACCTCGGAATATAGGGCAGCAGTACACATTCCTCCTGTAGACCCCAACCAAGATCCAACAGAAGTTTCCTTCGTGGGGAAATCTATGCCAACCCCACACTTGGCCATAGAAGCTGCTGCGAAAGAAGCGATTGCTCGTCTTCGATACGCAGTACCCTATGCCCGCGAACGAGGATATTATTACTTTCCGAGCCGTGCAGCACCCGGAGAAGTAACATCTTTTCCCGGTGGACGCATTGAGAGAGACCCAGTGCTAGCCAACCTTATCCAGTACATCATTGCTCAAGAGCATTTGAACCAGCGAGTGATGGATTATCTCCAGAGCCTCGCAGATTTAAATCCTCATATTGCCATCGGCAAACCACTGAGGCCCGACCCGGAGAGACGCATACATCAACTGGTCAATCCACTTTCTCCGATAGAAGAGGAGTGTATCCCTTTTCCAGAGACATTTTATCAGGACCCCGTCCAGTTACCGTTTCCATTTTAGACGTCACTGCAGTGTTCATTATTTGCAACTTTTATTTATGTGTGTGACCTATGCGTGATATCCTGAGTTTGTAAGACGAGTCAAATTTTTGGCTTCTACTAATGTATGTAGTTTTTGTTGTGGTTTATACTCCTTTAAATTAACTGTTTTCCTCGCAAAAATTCTAGAGTGGGATTTCTTTTCCCTGAGTTGCTACACCTGCCCCTTCTCACGACGTGGATTCTTTAATTTCACACAGCACCACGCAGCAGACTCACAACCATTACCATTCGAACACATACACTGTTTGCAAAACCTTGCAACGGTGTTACATCCAGCTAATCACCCCCTAACAATAGTTAGCACCCGGCACACTCCATCTACTCCTCATGATCACCACCACCGCGGAGAGCCAACACCCGAGCCGCAGCGTCGCGACACTCGTCGAGGATCATCGCGCACAGGAGCACAGAGAGCCCCAGCAGTGTCGCCAGCCCTCCGCATATCAGGATCACAAACCAGTCCGGCATCGCCTCCGCCATTAGAGCCTCACCCGAGCTTCTGTAAGCAGTAATGGAGAAAGAAGGAGGAGGAGAAGTGAGGCCAGGTGTGAGGAATAAGAGAGAGGCACCCCGGCCGTTTTTATAGCTCGAGCTCGGTGTACGGTGGGCGAAGTCCACCAACGCCGCTCGTCACCGAACGCCGGTGTTCGGAGTCGAATCCGCGAGCAGTGCCGACAGCGCGCTGGCCCGCGAGGTGAGTGCACGCTGCACCGGCAGCTAGCATGCCGCACACTACCATGGTACGGCCTAGATGCCCTACACGCTAGGCGTCGCCGGTGGAGAAAGCGCGCGGGAGAGAGGAAGAAGAAAGAGCTAGAGGGAGAAGAAGAGGCTGACAGTGGCCCCGGGTCCACCTGTCGGCCAGAGAGAGCACTGTGCTCTCGGGTACGACCAGCGTATATTTAAATTTAGAAGTTATTCTAAATTTATATCCAGCATAGAAATCTCGCGTTTTTGTCCCGAACCGTAGACTTTTCCACGCGGCACCAGTTTTCACACTGTGGTTTTTCACCACTTATTGCCCTCTCACTGAAGCCACATTTTTATTGCGTACAGTTTTTCTTAACACATCCTTTAACAAATCTCGAGGACGAGATTTTTCTTAAGGGGGATAGTGTTGTGACACCCCAAAAATTTGGCCTTGTTTTAATGAATTAAAAAGATTTCCAGGAATTAAAACTTTGGATTTCTGAGCTCCATTTTGATTTTCAAATCATTTCCTTCCCTGTTATGATGAGTTTTTCCCAAAGAGAAAACTTTTCAAATATGTTATTGGACTTGTTTAACCTCTCAAGAGAAACTTTCCCTTATTTAATATAACTAATTAAATAATTAAGTTGCTTGATCTTTACTTTCTTGAAAATGGTTTTTCAAGGTTAAATGGCCATATTTGAACTACAACCATTTGATAGATTCACTTAAAATTCCCACAAAAATTTGGAGATGTCATGTGATGTTTTTAAATCACTTTTATGCAAAAATATATTTCATTCATGAAATATTTTGAGCTCTGCACTCAATTTTTCCTTCTCTGGTCCAGAGTGCATTTTGCACTACAACCCATTTAAATATTTCTTTTTAGCCTCCACCAAAATTATGGGATGATGGTAATGGCCTAAGATTCCACATTATGCAAAAACCTAGTGCTGTTCTTTGAAAATTTTGAGTGAATCAACCTCATTTTCATTCTGGACCAACTTGATGGTTTGTACAACAACCATATTTTTGCTTGCTCTTTAACCCTTGATTATTTCTCCTACTTGTAGTCCTCCATATTAAACCCTTAAGTCCAGGAGCATGCACCTTTTGGATCATTTTTGGTTCATGAAATAATGCTATTTATTTCCTGTCCAGAATTGAAGTTTTGTAAAACTTGCACTAACAAGTTGCTGCATTTGACCAACTAACCACACCACCCTCTTGTACATCTAAAGAGACTTCCATCTGGAGTTTTTGACCACTCCAAGACTTGCCTAAGTGCCCTTGGCATTTTGCCAAACACCTTATGGGCAGGATCTGTTTTGGCATGAATTTTTGGTTTGCACTGTGAACCTGATCCCCTGACCAAACCAGCTTGTCCACTGATCCCCTTGCGAGCCCAAACCTAGACCTGTTAACCCCCAGCCTCAACCGCGACCTGTAGCATGCTCTGGCATTTCGTCGAGCACACTCAGTGCATGCACGGGACGCGCCCAGAGCGCGCGTATTGCACGATGCCGCGCCCGAGCCGACACGCTGGCCCCCCTGGCTTTGGCCCACACGGCAGCACCTCGCCACGCACTCCCCGCCTCGCAGCATCGCGCCAAACCACCCTGGCACGCTACAGCGCCGCCGCCAGGGCATTCTTGGCGGCACTCCGGCGTCCGCAGCGGCTCCAGCCACGGGCAGCGCCGCCCAAACCCCTCCCGCTCGCCACCTGGCCCCTGGAACAGCGCGTGCTCATCCGCAGCCATGTCCTCTAGCGCTCGTCGCCGCCACGATGCCCTGCTGCTACAGAACGTCGGTTCGCCGGAAGCTTATCCACGGCCGCCGCGGAACCGCCTTGCCTCGCTTATAAATGGACGCCCCGGGCCGTTCCCGCACACTGGCAACCTCAAGCCATCCCAATGACGCTTCCCCAGCTCGCCAATCGACCCAGGAGAGCTTTCTTCCTCATCTCCGGCAACTCCTGCCGCCGCCACCGCCCCGGGCACCTCCAGTACCTCCCCCTCTCCGTTCTCTTCGCCAGAAACCCCCTCATCCTCCCGTGAACCCTTCCCCCTACTCGATTTTGATCGGGAACCACCGCCGCCTCAAAACCACTTTACCACCGAAGCTTCCCTCCGCCGTGGAGCTCGCCGCCGGCGATTTCCTCCACCTCCGACGACCCTACGACTACCGGAGTGACCACCTCGGCCCCCTGAATCCGCTGGTGGCCTCAGCTTTCCGAACGGAGCCACCGTTCGCCGGCGATGGTCGCCGGAGCCCCGCTCCACTCGGGCAGAGGAGGGAGACGACGCGGGCGACTGGTCAAACCTGACCAGTGGGCCAGGCGGGCCCACCGTCAGAGACCCAGCGCCGGTCCACGCGGTTAAGTGGAGGCGTAAAGCCTCAAGTACGCCTCCTCTGCACTGAAAGCGTATTCCCCTCCGAAGCGTTTTCTTTTCTGTTTTATTTTAAAAACAGATTTGACCAAATCTTTGACTGGTTATAACTTTTTAAATACAACTCCAAATGAAATGATTCTTTTTCCTACCTCTCTCAAATTTCACCTAGTTTATTTTAAGATTTATTTGAAAAAATTTCAGAACAACTTTTGGTGCTGTTTATATTTTGTGTGTTAATTCTTTTATATTGCTAAAATAGGATTTTTTGAAGAGTGGAGAAATGTTTCAAGTTTTGGAGTGCACCCTGCCTTTCCACACATTGAAGGCAAGCATTCTGAACCCCCGGCATAATATTTTTGTGTGTTCGATGACACGTTCATAACATCACCTCACTTTGGAGAAACTTGTTATTTCATGTGATATGATCATATGCATGGGTGCATGTTATTGATTTCCATGCTGTTTGAAATGGACACACTTGTGATGATAATCACCCTCATGTGCCTTGCATGCATACCGGCAGGAACCCGGGAAAACCTCTGCCTTGGGTAGGCATGAGTTTGTCGCCGGTCTCCGTCAGGACGGTTATGTCTGGTATGGCATGGCAAGGTGATATGAGCGGTGACTCTGTTGGTTGAAATATATTCGTCATGCTAATCATGCAGGGAATACTTAAACCTCCTGAGTCGACCGTAGATCGAGTCTTGTGCCAGTAACCCCCATACTTGTTTCGTACTACCACTCGTCTCTACAGCAAGTAGAGTACGGTTCAGTAAGTTGTCAACCTCTTTCTAGCACACACTGTACAGAGAGGCCATGGTGGAAGATACCGGTTGTAGCTGGTAGGCAGGCCACCTGGTCTGGGGGCATGGGTGTTTTCCGGTTGGGACCGAGAGGGGAGGCCACCCCTTAGAGCGCGCAATATAAATTTGATCCCATGCTACGCGAGGTTGTAGCCTCCCCACTTAGAGTTTGCTTAACAGGTGTCGTGGGTGATTCCAGACACGTATGAGATAAGCTGGTGTGTGCAAGTTAGGTGTGTTTTCAACAAAAAGACCGTAGACGGAATTAGTCCGATGGACTAAAGGAATCCGTTACTCGTGGGTAAAGAGTACACCCTCTGTAGAGATTAAACCTATTCGAATAGCCGTGTCCATGGTTAAGGATTACAGTCTGGGATGGGTCAAGTGTCGGTCTTAGTGTCGGTCTTCGGAGGTGAAACTGTTAACCAGAAATGGAATTACTACTTGTGACTTGTGATAACTATGATTATTATTATTGTTGACTAACCCGTGATATTATTGTTATTATCGAGTATCTCTGGGATGGTTCTACCTCCGGGATATTCACTATGATTGTTTATTTTAAAGCCCTTTATGTGTCGTCGCTCAGACGCCCGACTGTGGTAATTTTTTTAAAGCCCTTTATGTGGCGTCGCTCAGACGCCCGACTGTGGTAATTCTTTTAGAGCCCTTTATGTGGTGTCGCTCAGACGCCCGACTGTGGCATTTCTTTTTAAAGCCCTTTATGTGGTGTCGCTCAGACGCCCGACTGTGGCATTTCTTTTTAAAAAGCCCTTTATGTGGCGTCGCTCAGACGCCCGACTGTGGCATTTCTTTTAAAGCCCTTTCTGTGGTGTCGCTCAGACGCCCGACTGTGGCATTTCTTTTAAAGCCCTTTATGTGGTGTCGCTCATACGCCCGACTGTGGCATTTCTTTTAAAGCCCTTTTTGTGGTGTCGCTCAGACGCCCGACTGTGGCATTTCTTTTAAAGCCCTTTATGTGGTGTCGCTAAGACGCCCGACTGTGGCATTGCTTGTTATTTGTTTCATAAATTTTAATACTACTATGTTATTGCAATTTTATAAATAACCGCCTGCACGCATCAGAATTTTATTTACTATTTTTGACTGACGTCATGAGCATAAAATATTTTCAGCACATCATTGTTATATTATACCTGTGTTCATAATGTTTGCGAGTACATTCAAAGTACTCACTGGCTTGTCCCTGGCTATTGTCTTGACTAGATTTTCTTGCACAAAGAGGAGCGACGCGATGACAGCCCCGGAACCTAAGTAATGGAGATAGCAGCCTCGCGAAGATAGGAGTTAACCTGGTCAGCTGTTCCCGTGGGAAATGGAGTCCCATAGACACTGATGTTTCACAACCCGCTTCCGCCATCAACCACTAGAAACCATTTGTTGTACTCACAGGCCAGGATGGTCTTGTACTACATATTTTGTTCTCTGCTTGGAATTTCTGTATCAAGTTGGAGCCTCATCAGCTAACAGTAATCCTGGGGCTGATGAGCACGACGGTCTTTTCTGGAAATTTATTACCCGGAAAACCCGGTCGTGGCATATCACGATGGGCATGATTTAGCTCTGCCGCCGGACAGTGCCTTGGTGGCCGCACACAAATCCGCTCCGGCCCTCAGTCCGGAGCCGATCACCCAGATCGAGGACCGGTGGCTGGACACCGCCTCGGGGGCTGCACCTTCCACGGCGATGGAGCCAAACACTAACCTTGTCCCTTGTAAAGCTCGTGACTCCGAGGTGCCGGACTCCTTGCCGGACTCCGAACCTCCTGCGCCCCTGCCAATCGAATCTGATTGGGCGCCGATCATGGAGTTCACTACCGCGGACATCTTCCAACACTCACCCTTTGGCGACATCCTAAATTCGCTAAAGCATCTCTCGCTATCCGGAGAGCCCTGGCCGGATTATGGCCAGGATGGTTGGGATACGGACGACAAAGAAATTCAAAACCCACCCACCACCCACTTTGTAGCCACTGTCGACGATCTAACCGACATGCTAGACTACGACTCCGAAGACATCGACGGTATGGACGACGATGCCGGAGACGAACAGGAACCAGCGCCTACAGGGCACTGGAAGACCACCTCGTCATATGACATATACATGGTGGACACCCCAAAAGATGGGGACGGCAAAGAAGCAGCGGAGGCAGATTCCTTAAAGAAACAGCCTAAGCGCCGGCATCAGCGGCGCCGCTCTAAATCCCGCCACAGCAAGAATGGAGATTTCGGCACAGGAGATAACAACACCCCAGACAGTGCCGAAGACAATGCCCTCCAGCAAGATTCAGCGCAGGAGGATGCAGAAGCAAGCCCCCGCGAGAGAGCGGCAGACGAAGAGGTCGAGGATGATAATTACATGCCTCCCTCCGGAGACGAACCAAGCCTCGGCGATGACGAATTCATCGTACCCGAGGATCCCATCGAACAAGAGCGTTTCAAACGCAGGCTAATGGCCACGGAAAATAGCCTAAAGAAAAAGCAGCATCAGCTTCAAGGTGATCAAGACCTGCTGGCCGATCGATGGACCGAGGTCCTCGCGGCCGAAGAGTACGGACTCGAACGCCCCTCCAAGAGCTACCCAAGGTGCAAGTTGCTCCCCCGATTAGAGGAAGAAGCATGCATACCTTCATCACCAGCGCACAATACAGCCGACCGACCACCCCGTGGTCGAGACAGAGAGGCATCCAGACCCTCCACCAACACCGTACCCTGGCACCGCTCTAAAAGCGCGAAGCCAAGAGGGAACGCGCCGGACTTGCGAGACATATTGGAGGACAAAGCAAGGCAATCCAGATCCATCTACGGATCACGTGGGTGCCCTACGACCCACGACGAATACCATCGCGCCGGATACAACAACCCCGGCCGGGCCGAACACAGCAGACAACGCTCCCTTGAGCTACGTCGTGATATTGCTCAATATAGAGGCGTCGCACACCCGCTATGCTTCACTGATGAAGTAATGGATCATCAAATCCCCGAAGGGTTTAAACCCATAAACATCAAATCCTACGATGGCACAACAGACCCCGCGGTTTGGATCGAAGATTATCTCCTTCACATCCATATGGCCCGCGGCGATGATCTCCACGCCATCAAGTATCTCCCACTCAAGCTTAAAGGACCAGCTCGGCATTGGCTTAACAGCCTGCCCGCAGAGTCAATTGGGTGTTGGGAAGACCTGGAAGCCGCATTCCTCGACAACTTCCAGGGCACATATGTGCGACCACCAGACGCCGATGACCTAAGACACATAATTCAGCACCCAGACGAATCGGCCAGACAGTTCTGGACACGGTTCTTGACAAAGAAAAACCAAATCGTCGACTGTCCGGATGCAGAGGCCCTTGCAGCCTTCAAACATAACATCTGCGACGAGTGGCTAGCCCGGCACCTAGGACAGGAAAAGCCGAAATCCATGGCAGCCCTCACATCGTTAATGACCCGCTTCTGTGCGGGAGAGGATAGCTGGCTAGCTCGCAGCAATAACCTCAGTAAAAATTCTGGCAGTCCGGATACTAAGGACCACAATGGCAGGTCACGTCGAAACAAAAATAAACACCTTATTAACGGCGACGACAAGGAGGATACGGCAGTCAACGCCGGATTCCGGGGCTCTAAACCCGGTCAGCGGAAGAAGCCATTCAAAAGAACCACTCCGGGTCCGTCCAATTTGGACCGAATCCTCGACCGCTTATGCCAGATACATCGCACCCCCGAAAAGCCAGCTAACCACACCAACAGAGACTGTTGGGTATTCAAGCAGGCAGGCAAGTTAATTGCCGAAAACAATGACAAGGGGCTGCATAGCGACGACGAGGAAGAGACCCGGCCGCCGAACAGTAGAGGACAGAAGGGTTTCCCCCCACAAGTGCGGACGGTCAACATGATATATGCAACCCATATACCCAAGAGGGAGCGGAAACGTGCACTAAGGGACGTATACGCGATGGAGCCAGTCGCCCCGAAGTTCAATCCATGGTCCTCTTGTCCGATCACTTTCGATCGAAGAGACCATCCGACCAGCATCCGCCATGGCGGATTCGCCGCATTGGTTTTAGACCCAATCGTCGATGGATTTCACCTCACGAGAGTCCTGATGGACGGCGCCAGTAGCCTGAACCTGCTTTATCAGGATACAGTGCGCAAGATGGGCATAGACCCCTCAAGGATTAAACCTACAAAGACGACCTTTAAAGGCGTCATTCCAGGGGTTGAAGCCAATTGTACAGGCTCAGTCACACTGGAAGTGGTCTTCGGATCCCCGGACAATTTCCGGAGCGAGGAGTTAATCTTCGACATAGTCCCATTCCACAACGGCTATCACGCTCTGCTCGGACGAACCGCGTTTGCAAAGTTCAACGCGGTGCCGCATTATGCATACCTCAAGCTCAAGATGCCAGTCCCTCATGGAGTCATCACGGTCAACGGAAATACGGAACGCTCCCTCTGAACGGAGGAACATACAGCGCCTCTCGCGGCAGAAGTACAGAGCAGCCTTTTAAGGCAATTTTCGAGTCCGGCCGTTAAACGGCCGGACACGGCCAAACGCGCCCGGAGCAACATCAACCAAGACCACCTGGCACGTTCCGAGCACGCGTAGCAATGCGGCCCCAACCCCAGCCCTCGCATGATTGCAAGACCAACCCTCCGCGTACATCATTACGCTCTGGAGATACCATAGGCCTGGGGGGAGGGCATGACCACAATAGCCCCAGAGTGCGGCTCGACCACACAAGGGGCTCACAAGTGTGTCGCCTTTTTTATCTTTCTTCTTTGTATACACAGGACTCCGTTCACCAGAGGTCCTGTCCGACGGCGAACCCGCCGAACTCACGATGCAACAGCCAGGGAGGGAAGAAGGCTGCGACGAACACTCAGGTGGTCTCCATTACGAGCATTAAATTCAATTATATACACCAGTCTGCAGCCCACCCCTGGAGGGGGACATGTTTATTTAGTCCAATCCCTTGCTTACCGCACTATTTGTATCCTTCCGCACTCATAGCAGAACTCCTTGAATAAATAATGCAGCATCTTTTGCCTGTTATTGCATTACTTTACACATGTTCATTAATGACATCTTGCACCCGTATATTTTGGTACGGCCGAATACACTAGGGGCTTACGTTCCCCGCATTATGGCGTGATAAGTCCGAACACTTTCACAAGTACGGCACCCCGAACTTATAGCATTATATGAATCGGCTCCGAATCATGTCTTGGGTCAATAGTTGGGTTTGCCCGGCTCCCACGTTTTGGTGCCTTACGTTCCGTTCCGTCGGCTAAGGTGGCACTGGGAGAACCACTACGATTGCGCCCCGGTTGAGCTGGGCGAGCGCCTCAGTGGAGAAAGCTAAAACTGACTGGCATGATAAGGCGAGAGACCGGTTGCTGTTTGAGAGGTCTTTTCGGGTCCCTAAAGACTTATGCCGCTTCGAGCGAAGTACCGGATAATGTCCGACGAAGGCGTGGATAGCGCCCCAAGTTCGGTCTTCCGAATACTAGGGGCTTCGCCGAAATTTAAAATTATAGAATTCTATGGCTAAGTGAGAGTGTTCAAGCATTATAAGTCCGGTTGCCTTGTTCGTTGTGTTGAGTGCCTCCCTCGATGGACCCAAAAATGGGAACAAGAGTGCTCAAGTTTATCCCGAACACCCCAGCACTCGTGGCTTGGGGGCTGAAGCCAACGACTTGCCATCTCTCAGATCTTATAAACGGCCGCACAGAAGGTAATATTTTAAATTAAACAAGTGTTGCTTAGCGCATATGAACAAAGTTTTCAGCGCAAAGGATAATACATAGCGAGTTTACTCAAAAATTACATCTCTGGGGCACTCATCCGCAATATTGCGGGCACCCTTCAGCACAGTCTTATAGTACATTTCGGGCGTACAATACTCCTTGCCCGCTGGCGGCAGGTCAGTAAGAAGCTTCTCCGCATCCAGCCTGCCCCAGTGCACCTTTGTGCGGGCAAGGGCCCGACGAGCACCTTCAATACAGGCGGAGCGCTTGATGACCTCCACCCAGGGGAATGCATCCACCAGCCGCCGCACGAGGCCGAAGTAGCTCCCAGGCATGGCCTGTCCAGGCCACAGCCGGAATATAAGACCCTTCATGGCCTCCTCAGCCGCCTTGTGGAGCTCGACCAGCTGCTTCAGCTGGTCGATAGGGGGCACCGGATGGCCGGCCTTAGAGTACTGAGACCAGAAGACCTTCTCCGTTGAGCTCCCCTCCTGGCCACGGTAAAATGCGGCGGCGTCGGATACACTGCGCGGCAGATCTGCAAACGCCCCTGGAGAGCTTCGAATTCGGGTAAGTATCAGGTAGTTTACATTAACATGCTTGCTCTGCATGAAAAATGCCTTACCCGCCGCTATCTTCTTCACATCTTCAACCTCCTGAAGGGCCTTACGGGCCTCGGCCTTGGCGGACTTGGCACTTTCGAGAGCCGAGGCGAGCTCGGACTCTCGAGTCTTGGAGTCGCGCTCCAAACCCTCATGTTTCTCCATGAGAGCCTGGAGCTCTTGCCGCATTTCCGCCACCCGCGCCTCCTGCTTCTCTCGCTCGGCCCGCTCCGTGGCCGCATTGTGTTCGGCCGCGGACACAGCCTCCTTCAGGGTCGCCACCTCGTTAGTGGCCCCTGCAGTACACACGTTATCCTTGTCATTTTTATTTGCAACCTAAATCCTTTTCTGTAAGGTAAATCTCTAAAGTGGTGTTACTCACCTTCTTTGTCCTCGAGCTGCTTCTTGGCACGGCCGAGCTCTTGCTCGGACCGCTCGAGATCCTGCTTCAATGCACCGACCTCCGCAGTCAGTGCGGCAGAGGTCAACAGCGCAGCCTGCAAACCCATATTGACATATTATTTAGCAACCCTGCGTATATCTTTTTAGATCCTTAGTCCGGCTTTTCTTTCCGAACGCCGAACTGAGCATCAGGGGCTACTGTCTATGCGGTATTACATTACATAATTTTAACTTCTTACCTCAAAGCCTGTTAGAAGGCTGCTGCAGGCTTCGGTCAGCCTGCTCTTGGTGAGCTGAACCTTCTGAATCACCGCACTCATGATAGTGCGGTGTTCTTCCTCGATGGAAGCGCCTTTGAGCGCCTCCAACAAGTTGTCCGGCGCCTCCAGTTGGACGGGGGCCGCCGGTGTCACGGTCTTGCCCTTCTTGCAAAGGGGCCACCTGCCGGACTCTGGAGCCACTGCGGGTTCCGGCGTAGAGCCCGGCGCAAAGTCCGGGAGGCTGCCTTGCGGCACCTTCGGAGCCTCCTCCTGATGGGTCCCTTCCCGGGACCCCACCTTGGCGTCCTCAGCAGCGCGAGGGGTGGAGGCAGTCAGAATGGATTCCACGTTCGACGCAGCCAATGACCCGCTCGACGAAGCAGGGAGATCATCGTCGGCCGGACTGCAGGCAGTATGCGGCATTAGAAGGACACTATGTGACAAAAATAAATTGCAGACCATTCGGGGATCCGGATACTTACGATCTCGCCTGAGGCCTGGCCCTTGAGGGCCATTCTTCCTCGCCAACGTTAATGTTGGCGGAGCTGTCCGGGGGAATAGTTCTTCCCCCCTTGGACCCTTCGGCCTCCCCTGTTGGGGAGGCCTTCCTCTTTCTCTCTCCCTCCTCTGGGAGAGAGTCTTCTTCCTCCTCATCCTCGGGGGAGGAATCCGCCTCGGAGTCGTCGGACACCTGAAAACGGGAACTCTTTCGAGTGCCCGTGGCCACCTTCTTGGCCTTCTTCTCCGGCACCACGTGCGGTGCCGGGACCAGCAGCCCCGCTAGACGGGCGTCCACTGGGTCTTCTGGCATGGGAGCCGGGCAGATGAGCAGCTCGGCCTTCTTCATCCATTCCTGTCAAAGTAAAAAGGAGATTAAAACCCGCGTAGGGTCGAACTATTAACAACAAGTGTCCCATAAAGGGGTAGAATCACTTACCTTGTCAGCTGGACACTGCGAGTGGAATCCGCGATCTTCCGTCGCGGATGCGGGGGCTTCGGCGCCCTTAAACATCACCCTCCAGGCGCCTTCGTACGTTGTGTCGAAGAGCCCGCTCAGCGCCTGGTGCTGTTCCGGATTGAACTCCCACAGATTGAATGCCCGTTCTTGGCATGGGAGAATCTGGCGGATGAGCATGACTTGGACCACGTTAACCAGCCTGAGCTTCTTGTTCACCAGCTTCTGGATACAGGCTTGGAGTCCTGTCAGCTCCTTCGAATTACCCCACAGCAAGCCCTTCTCTTTCCAGGAGGTGAGCTGCGTAGGGATGCCAGATCTGAACTCGGGGCCCGCTGCCCACGTAGGTTCGCGCGGCTCGGTGATATAGAACCACCCCGATTGCCACCCCTTGACGGATTCCACGAAGGCCCCTTCGAACCAAAGAACATTGGGCATCTTGCCCAACATGGCGCCTCCGCACTCCGCTTGCGTGCCCTTCACAACCTTCGGCTTGACGTTGAAGGTCTTAAGCCACAAGCCAAAGTGGGGCCGGATGCAGAGGAAGGCCTCGCACATGACGATAAACGCCGAGATGTTGAGGATGAAGTTCGGCGCCAGATCGTGGAAATCCAGGCCGTAGTAGAACATGAGCCCCCGGACAAAGGGGTGAAGTGGAAAACCCAGTCCGCGGAGGAAGTGGGGGAGGAAAACGACCCTCTCATGGGGCCCCGGGGTGGGGATGAGCTGCCCCTCGTCGGGCAGCCGATGCGTGATGTCGCCGGAAAGGTATCCGGCGCTGTGCAGCTTGGTGATATGCTCCTCCTTAACGGTGGAGGCCAACCATTTACCTCCCGCTCCGGACATGGTCGGAGAAGGTCGAGGCGAGATGCGCGAACTTGGGCGCTGGAGCTTGAGTGCGCGGAGGTGGATAAGCAAAGGAGGAAGAAGGCGTAGGTGAGAAGGTGAATCCTTATCCCTTATATATAGGCGGACGAAGACTATGCGTCCCCACCGGCCTGGTAAAACTCGCTTATCTCCCAAGCGCCACCATCAATGGCGCGGTTGGGTTACCCACGTCCGTATTGATGAGAATCCCGGAATAAGGGGAACACGATCTCTGCTTCGACAAGACGTGCCACGGAAACCGCTTCGCTAAACGCGCTGAGGTGGTATAATAAAAAACGATTCGAGTAAAGGCTTGGTAGTGGTGTGACGTCATGCCGCAAAATGCGTCAGCAGATTGAACTTGTGTATATATTATTCTCTCTACGGTGGAACGTGGAATTTATTTTGCAGAGCCGGACACTATCCGGGTGTTCACAATCTTCTCTGGATTATTCAAAGGAGGAACCCGTCTTGCAATGCCGAACATTATGCGCGCCGGACTCATCGTCATTGAAGCCAGGTTCAGGGGCTACTGAGGGAGTCCTGGACTAGGGGGTGTCCGGACAGCCGGACTATCATCGTCCGGGGGACTCCAAGACTACGAAGATACAAGATTGAAGACTCCGTCCCGTGTCCGGATGGGACTTTCCTTGGCGTGGAAGGCAAGCTTGGCAATACGGATATGTACATCTCCTACCATTGTAACCGACTCTGTGTAACCCTAGCCCTCTCCGGTGTCTATATAAACCGGGGGGCTTTAGTCCGTAGGACATAACCTCCATTACAACAATCATACCATAGGCTAGCTTCTAGGGTTTAGCCTCCTTGATCTCGTGGTAGATCCACTCTTGTAATACACATCATCAATATTAATCAAGCAGGACGTAGGGTTTTACCTCCATCAAGAGGGCCCGAACCTGGGTAAAACATCGTGTCCCTTGTCTCCTGTTACCATCCGCCTAGACGCACAGTTCGGGACCCCCTACCCGAGATCCGCCGGTTTTGACACCGACAAGGAGGCTGAGGCTGAGGATGATGATGACTATGAGCCTTCTGGGGCAGAGCCCTCTTGGGCAAAGAAGCTCAAGCTCAAGATGAAGAAGCTATTCTGCATGGAGTCTCACGGTCAGTACATGACTCATGTGGCTGAGAAGAAGGCCAGGGGACGTCACAAGGAGCTCATGCGTCAGTTGGGTGCCACCGTTACGAGTGGCTCTGAGGACCAGCTTACTGAGGAGGAGAAGTGGATTCAGCAGCACTGCCCGTGGACAGATTCTGATGCCAAGCAGTTCCCGACCGACGACAGCGGTGAAGACGATCCCGCCGGGATCTGATGTTCGCAACCCTTGCTATCACCTAGAGCCGTAGCAACACTCCCTCTCTTTTTGGTGTCTCGATGCCAAAGGGGGAGAGAGTTTAGAGATTTGTGTCGTTGTCTTTGTCTGTTTCGCGAGTGTGTCTTCTTTGTGGTGTGTTTTCTCGCCATTTGCTTTGTTTGGTTTTGTGTCAGTGAGACCTAAGTTCCAGACATATGGTGTGAGACATATGCTACCTTATCTTTAGATTTTCATTATATATGTCTATCTAGTCCTTCGGTATCTTATGAGTTGCTTGCGTATCCTATTATATACTTTGCTCTCATATTTCTTGCTTAGGTTGTTGGTCTCTAAAATGTAGCGGGAGCGTTGATCCTAGTATGTGTGCCGTGCAGTCCAAAGCACTTATCTAGATAGCACACATCTAGGGGGAGCCCATCTACATTTTAGGGTTGTGGGGTTTGCGCATGGCATATGTCTTTTTCCCGTTGTGCAAATCTCGTATTGTCATCAATCCACCAAAAAGGGGGAGATTTTAAGGGCATATCTATCCCCAAGGTGTTTTGGTGATTGATGACAATGCTTTTGCGGACTAATCATGTGCATTAAGTTTTTCAGAGATTCATCCTTTGGCACGAGACGATTCCCTTCCCTCGGTGTTTTATTCAAGACGGTGTAGCTCTTTTGTTTCTATGTTGGTGGACTAGTTTCATAGGAGTCTCCGTACTATCAAGAGGGGATCCGCTTTGGTAAGGCTAGGGTGGAATAAACACACACACATCTTTATCGCACCCGCTGTTCCTTTCCGCTTCAATGGAGTTCCCTTCCCTCTCCTAGCTTGCTCTGACTGGTCCCAGCGGTAGTACCACGATCCTCAGCGGTAGTACCGCCGAAGCACAACAAGCGGTAGTACCGCTCCTCAAGCGGTAGTACTGCTTGCTGTCTTCGGCCGTAGTACCGCTGAGGCTTCGGGCTACTACCGCCTCGACTCGAGGCCTTTGTTTCTCGTGTCGGGTTGTGCGGTACTAGTTGCGGCAGTAGTGGCGGTAGTACCACCCCAAGCGGTAGTACCGCTCTGGGCCCAGGTCCCTGCTCCCCTCTTATGCGCGGCAGTACCGCTGGGTGGGGATGGTTGTACCGCTTGCTCAACGGTAGTACCGCCCGCCCAAGCGGTAGTACCGCTCTGTGCGGCGCTGCTTGGGGGGGTAACAGTTGGATTGTCCCCCCCCCCCCACTATATAAAGGGGTCTTCTTCTTCAAAGTTGACCTACCTCTTCCCCCAAAGCTCCATTGTTGCTCCAAGCTCCATTTTCGCCCGATCTCTCTCCCTAGCCAATCAAACTTGTTGATTTGCTCGGGATAGGTTGAGAAGGCCCCGATCTACACTTCCACCAAGAGAAATTTGATTCCCCCACTAATCCCTAGCGGATCTTGTTACTCTTGGGTGTTTGAGAACCCTAGACGGTTCAGGTCACCTCGGATCCATAGTCCATTGTGGTGAAGCTTCGTGGTGTCGTTGGGAGCCTCCAATTAAGTTGTGGAGATAGCCCCAACCTTGTTTGTAAAGATTCGGTCGCCGCCTTCAAGGGCACCAATAGTGGAATCACGGCATCTCGCATTGTGTGAGGGAGTGGGGAGAATACGGTGGCCCTAGTGGCTTCTTGGGGAGCATTGTGCCTCCACACCGCTCTAACGGAGACGTACTTCCCTTTAAAAGGAAGGAACTTCGGTAACACATCCTCGTCTCCATCGGCTCCACTCTTGGTTATCTCGCGCCTTTACTCGTGCAAGCTATTTGTGTTGTATCCCTTGCTTGCTTGTGCACTTATTGTTGTTGCATCATATAGGTTGTTCACCTAGTTGCATTTTTAGACAACCTACTTTGATGCAAAGTTTAATTTGGTAAAGAAAAGCTAAAAATTGTCAGTTGCCTATTCACCCCCCCTCCTCTAGTCAACTATATCGATCCTTTCACCTTTGATCCGCTATGGTCCATTGTTTATCCGGGAACAGGAGAGGATCCAAAATCTGAACTACATCTACAACTTCAATGACGTCGAGGCTCTGTGGATGCTTCGAATGAAAAGAGCACCATTTGCCAGACTTGTCGAGACCTTCAGGAGCAGGGGGCTGCTACAAGATAACATCAACACCAGTGTGGAAGCGCAAGTGGCCATGTTCCTCCATGTTGTTGGCCATAACCAGAGGTTCTGGTCATTCACAACACGTTCAGGAGATCAATGAAGACCATCTCTAGGTACTTCAAGCAGGTGCTTTTTGCTATTGGGGAGCTTAGAGGAGAGATGATCAGGAGACCATCTGGCCAGACTCCACCAAAGATTCGCGGAAGCCCAAGATGGTATCCATACTTCAAGGTGAGCATTGACAATATACACTTTTCATGGCTTGATATGCTTGTATTGTTCAAGTTGAGCACTAACACAGGCTTGTGATGCCATTTTTAGGATTGCATTGGGGCTATAGATGTTACTCATGTCACTGCCAGAGTTCCTAGATCACAGTCTGTAGCATACAGGGGGAGGAAGCACTACACAAGCCAGAATGTGCTTGCTGCTATTGACTTTGATCTGAAGCTCGCATATGTGCTAGTTGGCTGGGAGGGGTTAGCGCATGATGCTAACATTCTCAGTGACAACATGAGTCGACCTGATGGGATCAATATCCCCGACGGCAAGTTCTACCTTGGAGATGCTGGCTATGCATGTCGGCCGGGTATTCTTCCACCCTTCAGGAAAACCAGGTACCATCTCAACGAGTTCTCTGGTAGGAACTATCCTAGGACTGCACAAGAGCTGTTTAATCTCAGACACTCCAGCCTTAGAGTAACTGTTGATAGGGCATTTGGAGCTCTGAAGAATAGGTTTAAGATTCTGGATCAGAAGCCATTCCACCCATACTCCACTCAGGTTAAGCTTGTTCTTGCTTGTTGCATTCTGCATAACTGGATCCTCCAGTGGGGTTTTGATGAACACGTGCCTGAGGAGGAAGAGGCCGAGCCTGGCGATGTTGTAAGCTCCGGCAATGGTGTGGATGCATTTGACAATGGCGCTTGGAAGAACAAAAGGTTGGAGTGAGCAGAGGCAATGTGGCTTAACAGAGGTCAGTGCAGGATTTGAAGAAGAGGAGGAGGAAGAAGAAGAAGCAGCAGCAGCAGAAGAAGCAGAAGCAGAAGAAGAGGAAGAGGAAGAGGAATATCTGGTAGCAGCAACACCGATGAACTATCCCTTATTTAGCCAATGGCTCTTAATAATTTGAACTGTCATTTGATAGTAGTTAGGATGAACTGTCATTTGTTTAACTAGTTGGCACTACATGTTCAGATTGTGTGTGGTAAGCTCACCACTAGTTAGAAATGATGACAACACCTTATGCAGGTTGCAATCAAACACCATGTCATATGTGCGCCTAATGCAACGCGGGCAACCAAACGCCGGGTCAAAAATAGTTGTCTCATGCAACTAGGTACACGCAGGCAACCAAACTATATGCATGTGGGGTCTTTTTGCCTGCATACCCTCAAACGGGCTCACTAGAGCCAGACTCGTCGGGACAGGCTCGATTGACAATGTAACCAAACACGCCCTTTCCCCTTTGTGTATGCTGAAGCCCTGTCATGTGACAACTTCGAGCAATATACAGAGATCCCCTGTCCATGGCTCCAAATGTTGCATCGAATCAACCAAATGTCAACGCCCACATCGTGGATTGGATCTCGCCAAGCCTCACGTGCCACGAACTTGCGTACTCTCGGTAAAGTTTTGACGAGAAGAAAAGCGAATCTAGCCAAGTCTCAGCACCTGCAGACCCACTCACTCTGGCCTCCTTGACTCCACCCCCAAATCCCATCCCCCCACCTCCGGCCGCCGCAGC